>NC_134516.1:7845300-8145300 GCF_027942865.1 Odontesthes bonariensis
GGTCGTGTGGTTATCCAGAGGCGAGCAGAGGGAAGCAGCTTCCCCCTGATGAGGTTTGTCAGCAGCACATCCACTGAGGTGGGCTCTGTAGCATCAGTCAGGGGCTCCTTGCTGTGGAAGTCCAGAGGAAGTCGACACTCATCCAGACCGTCAAAGATGAACACAACCTGGAACTGTTCAAAGCTGCAGATTCCTGCTGCTTTGGTCTCAGTAAAGAAGTGATGAACAAGTTCCACCAAGCTGAACTTTCTCTCTTTCAGCACATTCAGCTCTCTGAAAGTGAATGGAAACATGAAGTGGATGTCCTGGTTGGCTTTGCCTTCAGCCCAGTCCAGAGTGAACTTCTGTGTTAAGACTGTTTTCCCAATGCCAGCCACTCCCTTTGTCATCACTGTTCTGATTGGTTCATCTCTTCCAGGTGGGCCTTTAAAGATGTCTTCTTGTCTGATGGATGTTTCTGCTCTGCCTGCTTTCCTGGATGCTGCTTCAATCTGTCTGACCTCATGTTCATCATTGACCTCTCCGCTCCCTCCCTCTGTGATGTAGAGCTCTGTGTAGATCTGATTCAGAAGGGTTGGCTTTCCTGCTTTAGGAATCCCCTCAAACACACACTGGAACTTCTTCTTCAGAGCACATTTAAGTTTACGTCCACAAACTACAGCAACAAGTTCTGAATGAAGACAAGAAATAACATCAGTAAACAGACATTTCAACCCTGTAAAGAATGAGTATCTGAACATCTGCTGTTCTTTGTGCTGAGACATCAGTAAATGTGTCATTTATCCAGCAGGTTAAACTTTTAGAGAAATCCTCTTACTGCTCTGTAGACGGTCAGCCAGCTCCTCCTGCTTCATTCTCCTCAGGAAGTGAACTGTGATCTTCACTAATGCCTCTCTGCTGCTCCTCTGCTCTTCATCCTCAGCCTCCCTCTGACTCTCTAAGCATTCTGGGTAATCTGGACTCAGAACCTTCTGCATCTTCTTCAGCTCCTCCTTCACAAAAGTGAGCATGTTGTCCTCCAGCAGCTGGAACAGAAAACTATATGAATGAGCCAATCAGACTGAAACCATGGAGCCAAACATCAGATCCATGTTGGACTCACTGACAACCCACTGGTCTACAGAGTGCAGCATGGAGATGGCTGTGAGCAGAACAGATGGGAAAGTAGTTGTTGTGCATGTACAGACCATAAATATGGAGTCCAGCTGTGTTTGATGCTGCTGGGCAGACTGACCACTGGGACCCTCTGAGCTCTGCTGGTCCACTCTGTGGAGGAATCATGAAGATTAAGATTAGATTTATTGTCATCTACATTACAGGGAACATACACAGAATTTCTCCTCCACTTTTAACCCATCCAGGTTGGCACCTGTTGAACACACACAGGGTCACACATTCATAGAGACAGATGCCATGTACACTGGAATCACAGCACCTGGGGAGCATGGAGGTACAGTGCCTTGCTCAAGAGCACCTCAGCTGTGGCAAGGAGGTGGACACCCCTCCAGCTGTTAGTTCACTAAACTTTTTTTGAGTGAACTAACAGGCCACGGGGCCTTTAAAAATTGAACATTCAAGAGCGACCTACACTACCTGGTAGCGGAGGTAGCTGAAGAAGCTTCGCTTGAGAATTTGCTTTGGTAGCTTTGGTAGCTCGTGACGTCACATTTAGAATGTTCAATTCTTAAAGGCCCCGCGGCTGTGCAGCACCCCCGCGAGAAAAAAACATGAGGAAAGTGAGGGCAGGGACACGAATAAACGTGTTGTTATTTACAATTTGTTATACAAGATATACATCATATTACAAATGATGTAAAACTACATTAGGTACACCTGAGAAGAGCAGGAATAGCAGAAGCAGCTGTGAAAAATAAACTAAATTCGAAATAAAATCCAAAATAAAACTTAATTGCAGTGAGAAAGGTATGCGTGGGGTTACTACACTATTGTATTGAAGCACTCGACACGGCAATTGCAACAGTCTCAGGATTAAACGACTCTTGTTTTGATAGGAACCAAAGTTTACACGTCTGTTTCCGTGAACCCCGCGGATTGTCAGACCCCTACAATCTGTGGATTGTCATTGGTTTTCGCCGAACCGCGTCATAGCTCATTACCATAAAGTTAGCTTGAGTTTAATCGCTGGAATCCGCTCTGGTCGCCCAGTTAGCTAACCCTCCATAGAGAAATAATGATTTCCGGCGCTCAGGTAGCGTAGGTCGCTCTTGGTGTACACGCAGCATCAGTGTGGCTGCTGTGGAACAATGTTACAGCTCCCCCTGGTGGCAGCTCTGTGATCTTACAGAGCTCAATGCTGATAAACACACTCTGAAGCTTTTAACCCTCAGATTCAGACCAATCACCAGCGACCCTCAGCTGCTGTATTTTACTCTGTTACAGCATTTACACTCAGCTCACCTCTGAGGGGACGGATGTGGGTCTGATTTGAAGATAAGAGGATGCTCCATTGACCGGTCGCTCTTAAAGGACACACAGCTGGGTTCAGGTTCTGATTCTGGTTCAGGTTCAGGTTCAGGTTCAGGTTCAGGTTCTGGTTCCAGTGTCTGATGGATCCTGATAGAAAAACATTTCAGCTCAATGATGTCAAAGCTGAATGCATTTTAAGTTAAATATCTTAATCATGTATTTTACTTTTTGTCAGATGAACAGATTCTTTTGAAATAAATCCAATCTTCCTTCGACTGGTTGCTCTTAAAGGACACACAGCTGGGTTCAGGTTCTGGTTCAGGTTCTGGTTCAGGTCTCTGGTGGATCCTGATGGGAAAAAAATGCTTTTCAGCCTGCATGCATGATATACTTAATAACCTCTAAATCAATGACCCGATGTGAACTTACTCTGCTTTTAAGGCCTGTAATTTGAAAAGTGGGATATCCTTCTGCAGTTCGCTCTGTGAGGACCCACTCCTGGATCCAGGTCTCTGTCCCTTCCTGTGAATAAAGGTGGTTTGGTGATGTGAGCGCTGAGCTGGGACATGGAGAAGAGTCATGGACAGTTAGAGATGGTCACCTCACCTCTGAGCTTTGCTCTGGCTCTCATGTTCCCCACACAGAGAGGTTTTAGTGTCCTCACTCTGATCCATGCTGCTGAACTCACATCAGCTCACACACACTTTCTACCTTCTTCTGCAGAGGAAACACAGATCATTCATCTGCACATCAACTCACATCCTCCTCTCCATCATTTATGTAAAAAGATCAGCTGCTCCTCTGATTGGCTCAGATTCTGTTCCACACCAGTTTCAGTTGAATCATTATTGTCATTAAATGTGTTTCTCAGCAAAGTGATGCTATAGAATAAAAGAGATATTTTAAATGAATACATGCAATAAAAGGTCAAAATTAAACAGAAAACTTTTCAAAACTCCAGTTCCAGTAATTTGACTCTTCATACAGAGAAACTTATATCAGAGACGACACTTAAACCTGTTTTTCAGGTGATGTTTTCTAGTGTTGC
Source organism: Odontesthes bonariensis (assembly GCF_027942865.1). NCBI lineage: Eukaryota > Metazoa > Chordata > Actinopteri > Atheriniformes > Atherinopsidae > Odontesthes > Odontesthes bonariensis. The sequence goes on from NC_134516.1 coordinate 7,848,776, forward strand.
ACCGACACCGATACCAGTATCGGGCGGGGCCCTGATCGGCACTAAAATGGTGGTATCGGTATCGGCGAGTACCAACAAATAGGGCACCATTACCATTTCCGATACTTGTATGACACTTGAACGTCTCCCGACACTCGCTACACTGTGTTGTGATCACTGTGCAGCTATCGCTATTGGCCTGCTCCAGACCAATGAGAGCGGGCCAATAGCCGCTCTTAACACATTGACTCCCAAGTCACGTAAAACTACGTTTTTACTGCCCATGCGTTGGCTCCCACATGGTAAAAATACGTTTTTACGGGTTTTTTTATGGATTCTGAATCTATACATTCTAATGCACATTCTGTGTGATTTTTGTAATTATGTGATGAACAGAACTGACATAGATGGCAGTCAAAAACTGGTGTCATCATCTGGACATTTTGATCATTACGCCAATGGCTTTGCGTCAACTCAAGAACAATTTTGATAACGCTGCATTGATTGTTGTGCATTTCCGCATTTTGTCCAATCGCACGTGTCGGTTTCCAGAGGGTGACGGTAAAGTAACATAAACAAACAACAAGAAGGAGAAGAAGACACGCGACAAGTCTAAGGAGGCGGTCTTATGAACAGGTTAGCTTTGCAACATGCGACACGACGCAAATCCTCTGACCCGGATATGTATCTAAAGTGCGACAGGCTGAAAGAGCGCACGTTTCACAAAAGCCCCGATATCTCAGTTTGTTGTTGATTTTGGTGGATACCCGCCTTGGTTTAGCTAAGGATAGCTCGCTAATGGCGGCACCTAGAGACACGCAGTTTTGACCCACAAAGAGTTTAAAGTCTCAGCTTTCAAACGAGCCATAACATGTTTCAGTGGCCCTATCACATAATATGCTGTGACTGTACAAAAAAAGTCAAAAAATGGTTTAGAACGCTGGGATTCTACGACATAATTCTGTAAAAACCGTCGGTATTTAATGTGTTAACCAATTTAATGTGTTAGCCGGGGCAGCTTTTTCTATGTGTGAGGAGCAAGACGTCTGGCGACACGGCACTCTGTTAGCTGGGGAGGGTGTCGTTCGCAGTCATCTAGAGCTGCCGGCGACGAAGACAGCTAGCCAGGGGGAGTTTGCAGCGTGAGTGTGAGGAGGGGAGGCTGGGTGCCTCCTGTAGTCAAAACAGGGTCCACGATAGAGAGTGCTGGGCCGCCATCGCTCTCTATGCACTACCAGCTGACAGCCAGTTACCATCTTCGCCGTCCAGCAAAGCCGTTACCCCGGGACGGCGGCACAAGCTCAGACCCCGGGGGAGGGTCTCGCCAAGTGGACGAGTTAAGTATTCCTCTTCTTTTAACTTCGTGTTTTAGTGTTTATGTATAGGTCGGCCTATTGTTATGTGGTATTGATTGGTGGGGTTGCGTGAGGAGGAGTGACGGGTCTGTGGTTAAACGGGCGCCATATGTTGCAGGTTAGCCGCGTGTTTTGTGGTGTGTTGACTCTGTGTGCTGTGTTTAAAGCGTGCCTTAAAGCTAGTGAAGCTAGCCTGACTCGTAGTGGGTTTTCATTCCATGTGCTGTGTTTAGGGTTAGCCTGTCGTGTGTGTCGCGACCAAGGAAGCCTGTTCCCAATCCTTCTCTCTCTCCATTAGATCGGAGCCCCCCACCCCATGTGTTTTATGAACTTGTAAACTAATAAAGATTTTACATTTTACATTCAAGTAGTATGCAGCTCTTCATATATATATATATATTTACTGATACCATAGAGATACCACTCTGTTTCCAAAAATGAAAAATAAAAAATAAATTAATATATATATATACTAATTTTCTTTTTTTTTTTTTTTTCAAACAGAGTGGTATCGGCCGATACTGCACAGCCAGGTATCGGTATCGGGGCCAAAAAATGGTATCGGTGCAACACTAATGTTTTCAACAGATTTTCAAAAGAAAAGTATAAAGAAAACTCTAAGATACTTGAAAAAGTCACAAGAAAAACAATTTTCAGCTAATCTCCAGATAAATGACGTGTTGTTGCAGCTCTAATTTAGCGACACAATAAAGCAGATGTAAAACATGCTGAAATTTAAGTTTGTTTGTGGGATAAAGAGACATTTTTATTCAGTGAAGACGGGAAACTGAACACACAGACACAGAGAAAAACTGGCCTGACGTGTACCGACTGTACTGGAACATGGAGGTGGGTTATCAAGGTGATGGAATTTAAAAACCTTGAAAAACCTGTCTGACTCACTAAGTTACACAATGAGAAAGCCCCACCTCCATCCTGGGTGTTACCTTTAGTCTTTAAGAGATAAACAGCAGAGAGTTTCTGTGTCTGACTTCAGTGGAAGAAACCGCAGTTATCCCCACAAATTAAAACACAATGTGATTTATTTTGGCAATAAAACAATAAATAATATGTTTCTAATCAACAACAATGTAAATGATAATCATGCAGATTTTTCTTCAAAGTTCTTCGAGTGATCAAACTGGACCTGAAATAAGAAGTGAACATGTTCCAAACATTACAGAGCAGAAACAAACAGGAAGGTTACTGAAGACAAAGTTCAAACTCACAGTTTGTCCAAGCCAAGTGTTGAAGAAGATGACGCTCCGCTCCACAGACACAGGTGAGCTGCTTCCTGGAATCAGTCAGAGCTCTAACCCTGATGGGGGCAGGACAGGTAGGAGGGAGGGCAGGACAGGTAGGAGGGAGGGCAGGACAGGTAGGAGGGAGGGGCAGGACGGGTAGGAGGGAGGGGCAGGACAGGTAGGAGGGAGGGGCAGGACGGGTAGGAGGGAGGGGCAGGACAGGTAGGAGGGAGGGGCAGGACGGGTAGGAGGGAGGGGCAGGACGGGTAGGAGGGAGGGGCAGGACAGGTAGGAGGGGGGGGCAGGACAGGTAGGAGGGAGGGCAGGACAGGTAGGAGGGAGGGGCAGCAACAGGATACGATTTCATTTTCATCCTAGTTTAACAGCAGCTTGTAACCTGGTTGGGATTTGTTTTAAAATGAATAAACTTCATCAGTCTTACTCTCACTCCTGACTCCTATCAGCCATCATCTGCTTATTTCCTCCATCATGTCCTCACTGAGGAGTTATCTCATATTAGGGAGGGATCCCGATGGAGGTCAAAATGGTAACTGAGCATCTAACAGCCAGTCTGGGACTGGGAGGCATCCTGCTTTGGTATCAGGTAGACTGGTCATGTTGACTCTGAAGCAACAATCAGATGGAGGGGGGAACATGCTCATTAATATCGCTGATGTTGGAAAGAAAGAGAGCATTTTCTTTCCATCTGAGCAGGACTGAAACAGATGACCTGGCTGAGCATTCCCATAACAATTCCTTCTTAAGTTTCAAGCTTTAAAAGTGTTCCGACACCTCTGATACTTGTGTTTCTCTGAGTCCACACTGCTTTCACACATAGCATGCCTTATTTCATGATGACTGTGTTTGTGGAGAGTAACACTCGTCCGCGGTGTACGAGCAGTGGGGATAGCTCTGCTGCATCTCCCCTCCTCCCCATTTCAGCTGCACTAACTATCACAGTAAAATTACACAGCATGTTGCACACCCTTGGGTACGTGGGGCTCTTGATCCTGGGCTCGGCAGATAATTGACACACACACATCTGCACAAGTGTAATCGGTATGAAACTGTAAGGGAAAAATTAATTCACATACGGTATACCTTGTATGAGTGTTACTCTGTATCACCCGGTAATAACTCATTTAAGACACTTGTTTTTCTCTTTTCTCCCTCTTTCAATGAGGGTATTGTGCTCTTATGATTTAACAACTTTAAGGAGTTTGACAGGGAAGATGGCACGATACAGAGGCGCCTTGGCTGTAGAAAGGGAGGAAAGATAGATAACAAAGTCTTGAACATATCAAAGGAGTGACTACGTATTAACCTGTATTTTAACTGACTTGTTTTCGTCTAAGAGTCAGAGCAACTCTGAACTCTGTTCTGTGTTGTTCTCTCTTGCAAGATATTATTAAAAGCATCTTATCTCCTCAGAAAATAACTGACTCTGTGCCTTACTAAAATTTCCGCAACAATCTTGGCGTCACTAACAGGATCCCTCGACTGGTTTACCTGGACCGGACCGCAGTGCCTGATCAGCCTGGACTGAAGCTCCAGCCTCATACCTCCAAGGCCTTTCGGAGAGAGAGGGCTGACGGGTCTGTTTCCTGGATACCAGCGCTGGGGTCATCTTTTGAAACACAGTAATCTGGGGCGGTAAGATTGCTTTCTGTTATTATTTGGAATTTTCCCGGTTGTGTCATTAGCGAGACAGAGATTTCACGGGTAAGTGAATCTTAAGTCAGTCCGAAGAAGTGTGACTGAATCAGTCCGAGGAAGTGTGACTGAAGTAGGTACTCCAAGAAGTGTGAGTACAGATTAAGGTCCTCATTGGAGACGTCCTTTGAGTAAAGGAATATATTCCCCCATTCCAAGTCCGAGAATGGGAAACAGTATGTCTCGGGCTTCTGACCCTCCCGGGGGACCCAAGTATGATGAAATGATAAAAAAATATGGTCCGGAGAGTGTAAAATGGACTACTTATTGGATAAAAAATTGGGGTTTTCCCCCTGAAGGTTCTTTTAAAATGTCTGAAATAAGAAAATTAGAAGAGAAGATTTGCAAATGTGAGAAAGATATGAAGAAAAAAAAAACAGTGAAGGTTAAACAGTGGAAAAAATTAGAAGAATGCAAGAAAGGTATAGAGTGTTGGAAAAAGGAAAGTGAAGTGAGAGAAAGAAAGAAAAATGCTAAACAAATGCCAGGACAGAATGATGATGATAATGCAGTATGTGGACGAAAAGATAATTTATCTCTGACTAAGACTGAATCTCCTTTTAAGCCACCACCATATTCTACTGATAACACTTTTTCCTCTCCCTTTTCATCCGCACCTCTTTACCCTACACTGAGCGCTCTCGCTGTGCCGGATCCGGACCTGGACTCCTGCCCTCCACGACGCCTACAACAACAACAACCACAGCCACAACAACAACTACAACAACAACAACTACAGCCACAACAACAACTACAACAACAACAGCAACTACAGCAACTACAGCCAGACACACCACAAGCATCTGATTTATGGGAAGAGAATTCTCCAAACGTCACTCCAGGAGAAATCTCTCCTCAGCCACAACATCTGTCACACCAGTCTGAAGATGAAGAAAAGGAAGAAGAAAAGGAAGAAGTTGAATTCTACAGTGTACCAGCCCAAAACCTTTTAATGCAAGTAAAAAAACTCCTCTCCCCACAATCTGGAAGTCGGAAATCTCAACGTGTGAAAAAACCAACCCAGATCCAAACCATGCCTATGGTTGAAGTTGCAGGTCCAGTTGGACCATTACTGGTCTATCGACCCTGGACTGAGACTGACATCATTGAAGCATCACGAAGTCTCCCGGATCCAGAGAATTCTGGACCCCGATTTGCTGAAGAGTTGCGAGGCTTCTGCGCACAATTCCGCCCGACCGGAGTGGAACTGCGTCGCATATTGACAAGAAAGTTCAAACAAACCGACCTCTGCAAATTAGTGGCGGGTTTGCCACAACCGGATCTGCGACCTACTAACAGTGAGCCTGGACATAATGACAACATTCATTACGAAGCAGCCATCGAAAGACTGTGTCAAACCATCACCACTCAGTTTCCGACCAAAATCAACATGTCCCACATTTACACCTGCAAACAGAAACCCGGTGAAGGGACTGAGGACTTCATACACCGCATCCTCGAGGAGGTGAGCAAACACAGTGGTCATCAGAGACCAACGGATTTGGGCCATGAACCAGGACCATGGGAGAGTATTGCATGCGATGCAATAATTAAAGGCCTGATGCCAGATGTCGCCTCTGAAGTAAAGAACATCTACGTGGGATGGTGTGAGGGTCCTCGTCTAATTGACGTCCGCCGATATGCCCGACATGCCCAGAACCAAGTTGAGACCCGTCAAATAGCCAAAAAGGACAAGACTGAAAAGGAGCTGCATTTGGCAGCCATGAGCATGTATTACGCAGTTGGTGATGTGACAGGTCACCCCGGAAACAGAGGACGAGGTCGGGGACGTGGACGTGGACGTGGACGTGGAAGGGGAGGTCGACGTGGACCACACATGAACTATGACTCGAATGTTTGTTTTTACTGTGGCCAGACTGGACACTGGAAGCAGGACTGTCCACAGCTGAGAAGAGATGAAACTAAGCAAAAGGCTGACTGAGGGTGGGAGGCGGGTTCCGGACGTCACACGCCAGCGGAGCCTCAACAAATGGGTGATAACACAACACACACACATGCTTTTCCTGCTCTGTGCAATGAAGAGACGCTTGCTGACTGTGACTCACGTAGTAAAGTTTTGCATGCTATTTCTGTCCTAGAGCAAAGATGTTCACCTCAGATGATAGGAACTTATGCTCATTTGACATCTGAAGCCTATAAGGCTTTTCCAACTTTTCAGCTTAGTATTTTGGGGAAACAAGTAACATTTATGGTTGACTCTGGGGCTACATCATCAGTAATGTAGTCAGGGGAATTTGATCGTCCTCCAAAGCTAAGTGGAAACGACGTCTATTCCATGTCTGCATCAGGTCAGGTTGTGAAGGAGAAAATGACAACGCCCATTGCGTGTGTCACTCCCGATGGGCTCTCCTTCAAGCACTCATTTTTGTTATCAGAGCTGTGTCCCATTAACCTGATGGGCCGTGATCTCATGTGTAAACTGGGCATTATTTTGACTTCCACACCAGAGGGTGTTAAGGTGATGTCGCAGCCTGAGAAAGTTTTTACAGCGGTGCAGTTTGACTCATCAGCACTTACATATGCTTATGAGTGGAAACTTCCCAGCTCTTCTTCCTCACAACAGCTCGTGGAGGAAGCAAAAGCTTTAGTTTCACCCCTTTCTGATTTCATGCAACCTGCTGATCTGCACTGCACGTCACACATTTCTTTGGGGCCTGACTATGACTATGAGAAGAAGTGGTTTCGCATTCCTTTTGAAAAAATATGTACGTCTACTTTATTTTGGAATTCACAAACTGCTGCACTGGCTGTGTGTCTCACTCCAGAGCAATTAGAGTTTTTTAATGTTTGTGGTACTCGCCCTCACATCTCCTTGGCCAAACCTACACATTGGCACTGGCAGGGTGTGGGAGAATTTGTTGCAACTTGTAAAAAAGAAACTGATTGGACAGTTTCACCTGCTGATCCAAATTTGATGTTTTCTGAACGATTGTCAGCATACAAGAAAACCTTTTTGAGCACAATGCATTGTCAAAGAACTGTGGAATTAGTTCCCACTACAGAATCGCATTTTGAAGCATGTTTTTTATCTGAAATAGATCTGTCTTTATTACCCATGTTGGCTGAAGTGCCCACTGATCTTTGGGCTAAAAGCAAAAATGATGTGGGGTTGATAAAAGGCTGTGAACCGGTAATTGTCACCCCTAAATCGGACTTTCGCCCGTGTAAAAAACAATACCCTTTGAAGCCTGAAGCAATCAAAGGGATTAAGCCTGTTTTTCAATCTTTTCAGAAAACAGGCATCATTGTTCCCTGTGAAAATTCACCTGTGCGCACTCCATTATTTCCTGTTAGAAAGATTAGAGATGCTGGCCAGCCAGATGAATGGCGTTTTGTACAGGACCTCCAAGCCGTGAATGCTGCAGTTCAGCCACGTGCTCCCACTGTGCCCAACCCACACACTATTTTGTCTCAAATTCCATCAGATGCACAGTTTTTCTCAGTTGTTGACTTGTCTAACGCATTTTTCTCTGTCCCTGTGCATCCTGATAGCCAGTTTTGGTTTGCTTTTGAATTTGAGGGGAAATCTTGGACTTTTACCCGGTTATGCCAGGGATATTGTGAAAGTCCCACTATTTACAATGCTGCCCTCAAAGCTAGTCTGGAACCACTCCAACTAACCCAAGGCTCTGCTCTTTTGCAGTACGTGGATGACATCCTTTTATGCAGCCCATCTAAGCAACAGTGTGAAAAAGACACAGTGACTCTGCTGAAGCATCTTCATTCTTGTGGCCACAAAGCCAGCTTTTCTAAATTGCAGTTTGTTCAGGACAAAGTCACCTTTTTGGGTCATGTGATTTCCAAAGAGGGGCGCTCACTTTCTGCTAAACGCGTTGCTGCAGTTCAGAACATTCCTAAACCAGTTACTAAAAAACAGCTCATGTCCTTTTTAGGCATAACATCTTACTGCAGGAACTTCATTCCTAACTACTCTTCTCTCGAAGCTCCTTTAGGTGCTCTTATCCATGGGAAAGGCCTCCAGTCAGCTGATCGTGTTCCATGGACTTCTGAGGCTGAATCAGCCTTCACTCAGCTTAAGCTGGCTCTTCAAACAGCTCCTACACTTGGTATCCCAGATCCTCATAAACCTTTCACACAGGCAGTTGATGAGAAGCGCGGTTGTATGACATCTGTTCTTATGCAGGAACACGGGGGAAGACAAAGGCCAGTGGCTTATTTCTCCGCAAAGTTGGACCCTGTGGCTGCAGGTCTGCCTGGTTGTCTTCGTGCTGTTGCAGCTGCAGAGAAAGCTGTCCTGGCCTCCCGAGATATTGTAGGCTACAGTAATTTGACTGTTTTGGTTCCTCATTCTGTTGCCATTATTCTTCTTGAGCAGAAAACCTCACATCTTTCAGCTGCTCGCTGGCTCAGATACATCTCTGTGCTCCTTGATATGCCAAATGTCACTATTAAACGTTGTACTGTTCTGAATCCGGCTACGTTGCTTCCCACTCCTGATGATGGGGAGCCGCATGACTGTGTAGTTGTTCTGGAACAGGTTTGTACACCCAGACCTGATCTTTCTGACATTCCTCTTCCCAACTCTGACATGATTCTTTTTGTAGATGGATCAGCTTTGCGTGATCCAGCCACAGGTACTAACTGTGTTGGGTTTGCAGTATGTTCTTCACATGACACTTTGCTGTCTGGCTCCCTTCCTAAACACTTCTCTGCCCAAACTGCTGAACTCATTGCACTTACTGAAGCATGTAAGCTGGCAACTGGTAAGTCTGTCACCATTTACACAGATTCCAGATATGCTTTTGGTGTTGTTCATGACTTTGGTGCGCTGTGGAAGCACAGACATTTCCTTAAATCAGATGGCAAACCCATCTTGAACTCCTCACAGGTTTCTGATCTTCTTGATGCGATCCTTTTGCCTACAGCAATTTCGGTCTGTAAGTGTGCGGCTCACACTAACTCAGATGATCCTGTTGCTCGTGGCAATGCTAGAGCTGATGCTGCAGCTAAGCAGGCAGCTAACTCTTTTCCTGTTTTCACTTCCCTCTTTTTGCAAGCGGAAGACACGCCCAAAGATTTCCATGCTTTGCAAAGTTTTGCTTCTGCAAATGAAAAACGCATTTGGTCCTCAGTGGGTGCAACTCATACAGATGGTGTTTGGCTGGGACCTGATGGTAAACCCTGTCTTCCTAAACATTTTTTTCCTCACTTTGCTAAATTGACACACGGGTTGGACCATGTGTCAAAAGGGGGGATGCTGAATGCTCTCACTGCTCATTGGTTCACAAAAGGGTTTAGTTCATATGCACAAAAATACTGTCAGTCGTGTATGGTTTGTGCTACACACAATGCAGGGAAAGCAATACACACCTCACAAGCTGCACATCCTCCACCAGAAAGGCTTTTTGAACATTTAATGATGGACTTTGTTGAACTCACACCAGCTGAAGGAAAGAAATATGCACTCGTAGTAGTGGACATGTTTAGTAAATGGGTTGAAGTTTTTCCTGCAAAACATGCAAACAGTCATGCAGTAACTAAAGCACTGCTGACAGAAATCATTCCAAGGTGGGGCATTCCAGAGAAGATCAGTAGTGATAATGGCAGACACTTTGTAAACACAGCATTGACCGAGGTTGGTAAGTTCCTGGGAATAAGCTTGCGTACACATTGTGCCTATCATCCACAGAGCGGAGGAGCTGTGGAGAGAGAAAATGGTACTTTAAAGTCCAAGCTAGCCAAATGTTGTGAAGAAACGGGTCTGCCATGGACAAAAGCATTACCTATTGTGCTCACCTATATGAGGATGAGAATTAGAGCTCGAGTGAACCTCAGCCCATTTGAAGTTTTATTTGGCAGACCTCCTAACCTGGGAGTGGGACCTGTAACCAGACCCCTCCCCTCCACAACTGTTTGTGATGATGCAATGTTGTCTTACTGTCGAAACCTTTCCACTGTCCTCTCTCAAGTTTCACAGACAGTGAAAGCAGCACTTCCAGCCTCAGCGGACACACCCCTGCACCCACTCCAACCAGGTGATTGGATAGTGGTGAAGGAATTTCGCAGAAAACACTGGAAGTCCAAACGCTGTCAAGGCCCGTTCCAGGTGCTACTGGTCACTCACACAGCTGTTAAAGTCGCAGAAAGAGCAACCTGGATTCACGCCAGTCACTGTAAGAAGGTGCCAGAACCAGTAGATGACTTCCACCCTGACATACATCAGCCTAACCAACTCGCCCTGAAGGACAAAGAAAAGAGTCAGCAGTAAAAGCTGTACTCCACCGGTGTGTTAAGTGCTAGTAACCTCTGACACCGAAGATTGAGACATCCTCTGTCCCTGACATGTTTTGGCTGTGTGGTCGTCACAGTAAGCTACATTCTAGTCTGCCTGCCAATTGGACTGGTAGGTGTGCCCATGTGATGTTGGTATATAATGTCCGTATTGCTGTTGATCCTTTTGCTCCTCAACCCACCCGCTCAGTACGCAAACGCTCTATTCCTGGTAGTTTTGATGATCGTGTCTATGTTGATGCAATTGGAGTTCCCAGAGGTGTCCCTGATGAATACAAAGCCAGAAATCAGATAGCTGCTGGTTTTGAGTCCATTTTCTTATGGCCTACCATTAACAAAAATGTGGACTGGATCAATTATCTTTTTTATAACCAACAGCGTTTTATTAATTACACTCATGATGCTATTGAAGGACTAGCTGAACAGCTAGGCCCCACTTCTCTTATGGCTTGGCAAAACAGAATGGCTTTGGATATGTTGCTAGCTGAATGCGGAGGGGTGTGTGCTTTGATGGGTGATTCATGTTGCACTTTTATTCCTAATAATACGGCTCCGGATGGCTCTGTAACCAGAGCTCTGGATGGCCTCCGCTCCCTTAGAGAAGAACTGGCTGAAAACTCTGGCGTTGACACCTCCCTTACTGGTTGGCTTGATTCAATGTTTGGCAAATGGAAGACTCTTATTCTCTCCCTCCTCACAGGGTTAATTATTGGATTGTGTCTATTGGCTTTTTGTGGATGTTGTATTATTCCCTGTGTGCGAGGCCTCATTGTGCGCGCCATTGATAAGTCTATGTCTTACCAAATGATTCGACTGACTCAGCAAACTCCTTTGCTTTCAGGTTGTCCTTTTAGTGACTCTGATTTGGACATGGATGATGATGTTTCTGTTTAATTCTTAAAGCGGCAGTAGGCAACTTTTTTTTAGTCATATTAGCTTGAACTGTCATGGGATTCTGGAAGTAGAATATTAAATAGGCTGTTTAGGAAAAATAACGAAATCTGTAGCTCCCTCTGAAGCCTGTAATCATGCTTACAAAAACCGAGCGCTCCCGGCTGTTTTTAACCAATCACGTTACGGTGGAGGAATCCTACCTGTCAATCACAGCTTGTGCACACGCTGCTGAGCGTGAGTCTTCCCCAGCTTGTGTGCGCTCACACTGGTGTGAACTCACGTGCACAACCTCGTCCACAGAGGGGGAGGGGTTTGGGGGGCGATTCGGAGCTTGTTAGAGGTTGGGGGAGGGACCTGAAAGTTGTGTCAGTTCGAATTTTCCGACTTTAGACTCGGAATTTTGAAAACTTGCCTACTGCAGCTTTAATGTTTTGATTGTTTATCATTGGACCCTTTATCACTATGATGCCTGCGTTTTAAACTCACGTTGTGTGTGAATGCAGACTGATGTTTACTGATAAAGTTATTATTTTTCTTGCTTCTTTTGGGTTGATTAATATAATGGTATTATTATAATCAAAAGGGAGGAGTGTAAGGGAAAAATTAATTCACATACGGTATACCTTGTATGAGTGTTACTCTGTATCACCCGGTAATAACTCATTTAAGACACTTGTTTTTCTCTTTTCTCCCTCTTTCAATGAGGGTATTGTGCTCTTATGATTTAACAACTTTAAGGGGTTTGACAGGGAAGATGGCACGATACAGAGGCGCCTTGGCTGGAGAAAGGGAGGAAAGATAGATAACAAAGTCTTGAACATATCAAAGGAGTGACTACGTATTAACCTGTATTTTAACTGACTTGTTTTCGTCTAAGAGTCAGAGCAACTCTGAACTCTGTTCTGTGTTGTTCTCTCTTGCAAGATATTATTAAAAGCATCTTATCTCCTCAGAAAATAACTGACTCTGTGCCTTACTAAAATTTCCGCAACAAAACCTCTGCGTTGTGTTAAGGTTAGAACGAATGGAGACCACACCGCTGCTCTTTCGAAGGTCTTTATTTTCCTCCACCTTTCCTCACCGAACATCAGAAAAAAGAGGAAGAGTTTAGGCGGGACCGTGTCTTTTGTCACAGATGTTGCCCCCCCATGAAAGAATGTACAGAAACCGAAAAAGAAAACAAAAGTTCCACCTGACTAGTCTTATAAATGTCATAAAAACAATTAAAAACAATAATTTTGTGGAATTATACACAAGCCAAATTAACCCTTGTTACACATGTAAACATTCAATAATAAATATAAATGAGTCGCTCTTAATACGCAAAATTATTAGTGGGCTAATTGATGAATGAACATCCTGCCGCTTTTAAAAAAAGAAATCAGAAGGAAACCTGCAGAAGAAAGTCATCTAACAGCTGTCTCTCTGTGTTTATTTGCATTTAGTGGTAACATCGATACATTAAGTATCCAGAGTCAGTCAGCCAACAGTAAAACGAAAAGAAACATGACTGAAAGGAGAAAATTAACAAGAAAAGAAAATAAATAAACTAATTCACTGAAACAGGAGTCAATGTTTGTGACCAAACTGTAAGAAACCAGCTGGAAAAAGCCAAACATGGACCGTCACTAACGCCTAAACCAGGGATGTCAAACTCTGGCCCCCGAGGGAACACTTTTTTGGACACTTTTTTCATTCCATTGATTAAAAGGAGGTTTGATGATGCTGAGCTCATTTTTCAGGATGATAACACATCACAGAACAAAGAGAGAAAACAGTAGAAACAACCAGAAAACAGTCCCCAATCTCACTGGACCAGAGTGGCTTTTTTCCCCAAAGCTTTATAAGAAAAGTAAAATTTGAAGGTATGTGTTACAAAGTCAAACTGTTCAGCCATTAAATTAAATAGTTTTGTGACGTGTCGCTGTTTTGTTTCTGGAGCATGCGCAGATCTTAGCGTCCAGATACAACTCAGTATCATGTTGACAAATATAACACAAACACCTTTACTAATGCAGCTTTCATAATATGATTAACTCAGTTTTTCGAACAAAGCAGTAGGCATATAGCAGTCCTGTTCACATACAAGTTCTGACATGTTGTTATAAAATAAGTCCTCTTTAAGCGCAGGTGTTTCTCTTTGTTAACTTAGCTCGGCAGCGGCGTTAATTTGTGCTCACACACAACAAGACGGCACCAAGAAAGAAAAGTTACAACTAAAACTGAAGCTATATCCGCAATATTAATAAGACAAACGTTTCCCTTACCAGAGTAGTTTATTTTGTTTGATGCACTATATGCGGCGCATAGGGGCGCTGCACGAGAGAGGAGGGGGGGTTTATGAATCTACTTCAAATAGTCTATTCTCTCCTCTTTGTACCGTTTCTCTTGGCTGCGCAGCCTCCCGTACATGTCTGTGGATCATCATAAAGAGAAGAGACACAACGATGTTGTAGCGGACACTTGAGTTTCTGTAGGTTGCCTTTTAGGCGTGTTGAATGGGTTTTTTGGGGTTCACTCCTCAGCTGCTGGACTCCTGTCTGCTCCTCCAAAGCGCTGAAACTTTCTGCTGTAGCTAACCCTTAAAACATGGAGCCTCTTGTGTTGGTTCTTGTGGACAACTTTCCTATTAGCTGGAACATTTCAGAGTTCTCCTCAGACTGGATTCAGTGGACATAAAGGTGTCTTTAACAGAGGGAACGAGGCTGCTCTGCTCTCTGGATTCATCTCTGTGCTTCAGCCCGGCAGGAGCAGCCAATCAGGGGGCGGAGCTTGTTCCAAACGCTCAGCTGCTCTCCCATTGGTTATTGCTTGTGACGTCAGAGACGGACAAAGCTCCTACTGGCTCCTGAAGCCGGAGCAGCGGAAGTGTTTCTGGAGGAATGGCAGCAGAGCCGCTTGTAATGTTCACAGCTTCTGTTTGACACCTCAGAGTTTATAAAACTCATACAACACCATCAGAACACATGGTCACCACATGGACCTTTAGAAGTTTAGGCTTTCTAAACACACACATCAGTTCAATCCAGATGTTTTTCACATCTTTTCACGGTTTCCTGCTTTGGCTTCATAACTCAGATGGAATCAGTCAGTGAGAAACACAGCAGGCTGTGAGAGAAAGTAAAGGTGTTCACCGAGGCTGAACCTGAGGGACGCATCACTGAAATGACTGAGTGTTACTCCCTTCAGTTGGAATCACCAACACAAGTCCTTCCTCTCATGCACGGGCATTTATTTGCACATGGCTGTGGTCAGTCATGCTGTGAGAACTAGAGAAATGAAAACAAACAAATCATAAACTGAACTTCACAGGATACAAAGCCTTTCCAAAGAGAATAAACATTAAAGAAACATTTCGAGCACAAACAGCTTCCATAATGCGCTCCATTTGCTTGCAATGTGCCGTGTTTGCATGCAGTGAAACAGGTGATGTGAAAGCGTCGGTGCAGCATCTTAAACACGTGGGAACATCATGTGAACACCACTCTGCAGACCTCATTGGCCCAGTAACTCAAGGGTAGCAAGAAAGGAAACTTCAAACGTTGGGTCTCATCCAAATCTCCGAAGCCTTATTCAGCAGCTTCATGACGTCATCTTCTGAGTAACACGCCAGCTGAGGAGCTCTGCTGCTCGTGGGCTGAGTGCGTCTGAATAACGCCCCGCCCCTCTACAACACAACAACACTCCTTCCACTATTGGAACATCTCTCCGGGACGTGGTTTACAACTCACAAATATAAACTCAACAAGCAAATAACACAGATGTAACTTTTCTTTGTCCTCTGCTGCTTCTCCTGCTCTGGTAAAAAACCACCGGCCCCAGCCCAACCCATCCTGGTCCTATACCAGTCCCTGTGCTTATAGGAAATGGACCCACAGTTCTTCCTGTCTAACAAAGAAACAAAGAAACACAAAACAAACAATTATTAACCTACAAATAAACTCTGTGAATGACTCCCCAAAAATACAAAGTAAACTAAGAATACATTTGAACAAAATTCAAAGTAATGAAGATCAGGAATAAATAGCTCCAACAGTATTTATATTTCCATGATTTATTTTACCCGACTCACAGCTCACAGCTCTCTCTCCCTCTCGGCTTTATTTTGAAGGAAGCGGGAGTTCCTTCATTCTGTACATAATTATTTTATTCTAATGGTGCAGTGTTGAATGTTAGAATATTATTACTTTGCACTATAGTTCAGCTTATTTAAATGTTCTATTTGTGAACAGTTTAATATATTTTATTATAATTTTGCACTGTTTAGCACTGAATGTTTATTTATTGGCTGTTTGGGTTATTAGAATTTATTTAGAGAGAAAGAAAGAAAAATAAATGTTTGGCCTTGGAGACTTCTGGACTTTTAGCCTTTTTCACAATGATTTGGGACGTGGTTTGGAACTTGTTTGTACATTCCCGTGCACACTCTGGGTGACTGATTCAAGTGACTCGAGAACCCGATTCACTTTAGTGAGTGACTCGAGTCAGTAAAAGGAATCGAGTATCCCATCACTACATTGAAATGAGGGAAATCTTTATAAAATTAAGTTTTATAATGGAAGAGAGCAGTCATATTAATACTTTCACAACACTGTCATAGATAGATAGATCAGTTTCAAACAAAACTTCTCCTAAAGATTGTTGTACTTTGTCAGTTTGAATGTTTTACTGACAGCATTGTTGTCCCGTTGTGTCTGAAATGGAGGGAAATCTGTTCCAAAGTCATTTTGTTCATATGATGAAGGCAGCCAGCTGCAGTCTGCAGATTCAGTCTTTATGCTGTGAGCAGGGCGTTTCTGCCCTCTAGTGGCCACAGATGGTATCTACAGGAAAGGTAAAGCTAGAGATTACAAATGACTTACACTTCCGGTGAGACCTTTCACAATAAAATGCTATTAATGCTGTGCTGCACTTAACAGACGTAATATAAAGCTGTTTGATCTGATAACAGCTGAAACTTGTTTTACTCAGGAGAGACTGAATGTAAATAAGTTGGTGGCCTCTTTGTGCGAAAGGCGCAGGTTTTTTCTTCAAGTGTAAACTAAGCTACAGTTAACGCTAGCTAGTTAGCAGCAGTTAGCTAGCATCTCTGTTAGCTCCAGTTATATTTAGTTTAAAGGTTAAGTAGAGAATGAGTGAATGTGGTGCTAAAACGTGGCTACTTCATGTGACAGTAAATTTAAACAGAGCAGACTTTATAGTTCTCGCTGTACCATGGTACTGTGATCTGACTTCCGGTTAAATCATGAAATTGATTGATGTAGCTGTGCGGTTTAACCGCTAGAGGGCAGTAATAACGGCCGTTTCATTTCCCAGCGCTTCTTCATGGCAGATATGAATGAATAAACACACACAATAAGGTCTGTGGAACACAAACATGATGCATGATGAACTTCTCGACTGTAACATGTGTTTAGGTAGAATTAAGACTCTTCTGAGGCTCCAACAACTTTCTGCTTTCAGCCTTTCTGCTGCACAGGATGCAGAAGCTGCAAACTCTCCTGAAAAACCTTGTTTTTAAAATGGAATTATTATTTTTCAGTGGTTTTGACAGTTTTGACTCTTTGAATATGAGGTCACTCAGACATATTGCATCATAATCAGACCTCTACGTGATGAAGGACACTGCTTGGCCACAGATCTGAGCCTCAGTCCTGATCTCACCATCGTGGAGTCAATCGCTCCAAAGCCAGAAACAAACATGATTTGGCTCCTGAGACGGAGAAAAAGGTTTCCTGTTCAGAAGGAAAGAGAAACCATATTAAATGACTGATTTGTCCATTTGCAGGCTGTCTGGTCCCAGAGGATCCGCACTGGAGCCTGGACTCTCAGGTCTTTGGAGGCCTGCTGCAGACTGAGTGCTGTCAGCATTTAGCTGAGAGCTGCCAACAAGCCTGCAGACTCTCAGTGTTGTTTGACCACCGAGTTCCAGAATGAGAGTTTCACTGAGAAATGTCTGATATCTTCTGTTATTCTGCATTTCTAAATGTTAGCGTGCACACCTGTTTGCTGCTGTTTAAAAGCTGACTTGTGACTTCTGTCACACCTGATGAAATGATGTGTGAAAGCCAACAGCTGGAAGCTTCAGGGATCTGCCTCTTTCTGAATGAGTCCATCAGCAGCTGCTCATGAACACGCCGGAACATTTCTTCTCCTCAGCAGCAGATCAAAGTGTTTCTGCTGTAAACTGGCTCGTACAGAAAAGGCCTCTGAGATCCAGCTCTGTTTCTGCCACAGAGTCACTCGGCTGGAAACTAAACTGAACTAAAACTCATCCTTCTGATCCTTTCTTACAGTTAAAGTGGTTTTAACCTGTTTTCTCCTGAGTGTTCAGCAGCTGCATCGTTACCCTGAGACGACCTCCAGAATAAATACAGAGAAGCAGAAATAAATCAGCCTCCTCACAGCACTGATGCAACAGTTATGGCTTCTCTTTGTTTCACACAACAACAAAATGATTTCCTGCTGAAGCCAACAGTCAGAAGTGTGAACGTCAGGATGATGGTCACAGGGTGCCGTCATGAATATGAGCTCCAGAGAAGAAGAAGAAGCTGCAGCCGCTCAGAAACATCCAGCAAGACAAACGCTGCCGGCGGCTCTTTGCCTCCTCTCCATCAGCAGATACAGAGACAGACATCCTCATGTGGTCATCAAGAGAGCTCGTCTGACCTAATGTCCCTGAAGGGGTCCCTGCTGACCCCCCCACACAGAGTTAGTGCTGCACTGCAGAAACTGTGTTGGCACAATGATCAGAATCAGACGCCTTTTGTGTCCCGTATGAATGTAAACAATGTCCATCCTTCTGTTACTGGTCCCAAAGCAAACATTCAGACTGCTCTAAAGAAGCATCCATGTTGTTAACAAAAAGAGAAAACAGCCACACAAATGAGACATGAAACATGAGAAAAAGTCTAAAGCTAAATGCTATCAGGACAAGAATGGACTGAATCTGAACAGTCCAACTTTAACCTGTGATGGTTTCACAGGGGTTACCGTCTCAGGTAGGAATAAAACACCCTAAACCCAGAGAGATGTGCGACAGGAACTGATTTAGTATTAATACATCTGAAGAGGACTTTCTGCTTTAACTGCAGTCAGGAGAGCCTTCAACACGCTTCATTTAGATCATCTGCTCTGACCTTTGACCTCAGTGGAACTGAAATCGTGTTTTAGCTCCTTCAGGATGTGGCTGCTGTTGGTCACAATCAGCCTGGAATGAAAGGAAATTTTATATTTTGTGCACACATCTGTGTTTCCTTCTGGATCAGCTTGAGCTGTTCTCTGCTAACACCATCGGGTCAAAACTTTCATTTGCCCACATTTTTATGGTAAACTCAGTTATTTCCTGCAGCCTCTGCTCTTGTATTTGGGCTCATTCACATCTGATACTGAAACAAGGCCGAGGCTGTCCTTCAGGTCCCGGATCAGAGCGTCTCTGGAGTGTGGGACACGGGGCTCTCAAGGCTCACGCGTTGGGCGGGACAGCCACGCGCGGTCCTTTCTGTCTTGGAAACGGCAGGAAACAAGCACGTCTCCCATGAGTCTGAGTTATTAAGCAGTTATTAATAACAACAACACTAATAATAATATTATTAATGAAAGAACCCCATTCCTGCGGCCTGGGATGTCACTCTTGCCTGCATTCAACACTTGAGAGCCCTGGTGGGACATGAGCTGAGGCAGGAAAAGGAAAACTAGAGTCAAGATTCATGTCTTCTAAATGATAAAAACAAAGCAAGCAACATCAAATATGTGAACTGGGAATATTTTACATACAAAAACAGTAAATTTCTCAAGAGAAGTACGTTATTATGTACATGAATATAGGATCAATACTAACATAAAAAAAGCTGTTACAATTATTTGGGAAGCTTTTATTTTATGTCCTCACCGGAAGTGGTATCTAACTGCGTCTCTGCGAACTTAACAACCTTTGCATCTGTCTCTGTGCTTCCCTCTGGTGGCCATAAGCTGTAACTACACCCTCAGTCAGGATGAACATTGAAATGTGGGAAATCTTTCTAAAATGAGGTTTTATGATGGGAGAGAGCAGTCATATTAATACTTTAACAACACTGTCATATTTAGTTAATGCTGGAGTTTTACCACAGCTCACATTTCTCATCATTACTCAGTGAAGATGGAAAGTAGGAGCAGTTTCAAACCTGCCCAGTAACTGGTAAAAACCTTTAAGGATGAAACTTCTCCTAAAGATTGTTGTACTTTGTCAGTTTGAATGTTTTCAGCATTGTTGTCCCGTTGTGTCTGAAATGGAGAGAAATCTAAACTTTATTATTCCAAAGGCTGAGCGCAGCAGCTTAATGCCTGAAGGAGTGAATGAGCCCACAGGAGGGGAAATGTGTCCAACTCCCCATCAAAGGGCTGAAACACCACGATGCTGCTGCTCATGTGAGAGTCCAAAGTCTCTTTGAATGAAGCCGTTCGTTGTTCAGTTTTATCAAACATTTGTCTCGGCTCTTCACAGAATACGTCTTGGAGGTAGGTAGTCGTTTATGGTTCACCACTAACAGCAGCTCTCTCACCAATGTTCAGGGCTCTCAAGTCTCACACAATGAGCGTGAGACACACGCATTTCAACAAGTTCACACGCTCACACGCCACACATGCCATTTCTCACGCTGAGAAATTATCAACTTCGTCGCACAGAAATTATAATGGCCGATACTATAAACGAGTCAATGGCAGGTGCGCTCGTACAGCTCAGAAGCTGTCTTGATTTAGCAACCCATCGGAAAATCACAAAACAGAATTTCTTGTTGCCGGGTGAGGTCTGAAATAGCTTTAAGCTGCAAGCACCCGTTCCATGAATGCACAGCGGACATAACCTTTATGCTCTGAATGCGTGCAGAAGTTGTAGACGAGCTGGAAGTGGAAGAGAACCGTCAGGATCATCAGCAGGTCATATCTTCATTTATTTGAATCTTTTATTAGTTACTAGTTTTCCTACTCCTTGTAAAAGACCAATACCTGCCGATTAAAGTGTTCGTTGGAGTAGTAGGCCTCAGGGCTGGACTGGGGAAATTTTTCAGGCCGGGCATTTTTAACCAAGACCAGGCCACCACCAGGTATTGAAGGGGAAAAAAAATTAAGTGCGCTGTGACAGCATGTTTTTTTTTTTGGTCCCTTAACCACTGTTTCCACTCACTAATACAAAATTATTATGACTTGATCAGGTGCAGTGACAATGCATCCTTGTTCATATTTCACCAAAAATCATTCCCTTCCAAACATCAAAACCAATCAGATAAAATAGATATACAGTATATAAATATCACTGCAAATATTGAATATAATTTTTTTGAATGAATGTTATTTTAAATCATTCAACAAAACTTGGATTTAAATTCTTCTTTTTGTTTGACAGTCCACAGGTCTGGCCAGTCACAACTGATGTCTACAGAAAAACAACAAAAATGATGCATGCATCACACATCTCACACACCCACTCACACTATTGTGATCACAATATTCACCAGCAGGACATACGCATCCCCCTCTTTACATTAACAATCTGGGCAAAGTGAGGCTCCACTTCTATAAAGTGGAGATGCATTTAGTTGCCTTTGAATACTCTGACCTGGTGGTGGTAGCCTGGCTCCTTGTGTCTGCCCACACTGGCTTGCTTCAGGTTGGGAGCTGCCAGGGCTGCTGGTTTAAAACCAACTCCAAGCCTAGCTGCTATAAAATTAAACAAGATCATGTAGGTCAGTCAGTTTAAGTACCTTGGCTAAAGTTATACTTTTAGACCTTTATAATAACAAAAAAGCTTTTCATCAGTTTCATCTAACGTTACAGTTATGAAATCCTTATGAACTGTGTTGATTATATACTTACTGAATGATATCCCCCCCCCCCCCCCCCCCCCCCCCCACACACACACACACACACAATCCCAACACCACAATCCCAACACAGTGGTAAGTTTAATTGGTTCCGTGACAGAGCTCATAAGTCAAATAGCTCGTAGTCCAATCAATATTCACCATTAAATGAATGGAAATGCCATTAATCCGTTCCATGAAATAAAAATAGACGGAATAACGGCTCTTAAAAAAACTCATATGTCGAGACTCTTAACTCAAGGTACCACTTTAAAGTGCTACAGTATATAATAGCTTCATGCTAACGTGACATTAGCCTTTCATAACTTTAGCCTACTCGTTTAGCCTAACAATTGGCAACAAAATCTCTTCTCAAAATATACAGTCTTTAAAAACAATGAATCATTTGGAAATCACATTAAAACTTAACTCAAAATGATGTATTCCACGAAAGTAGGTTCACTCTGACAGTGCAACACCACACTCTCTATGCCTGCTCCTCATTTCAAAGACGCCGCATTTCTCACTCATCTTTCAACGAGACTTGCCTGTCAATCAACTGGAGTGACACCTGAGGTGTCCAATCAGGTTCCAGAGGTGGCCGTTCGGGAGCCGGCTCTTCTTTGGGAGCCGAGTCAAAAGTGCCGAGCTTCGCCCCTGGCCTGCCCTTCACCTCATTGGCCCAGGCTTCAATCAATCATGACTAAAGGGCCGATCTACCAGTTTATGCACCAATAGGAGGGTTTATATACCGTTATCCACATATTGCGTTATGTTTTAAATCTTTATTAAATTATATTTCGTAAAAAAAAAAAGCGCAGGCCAGTAAGTCATCAGGCCAGCGGGCAAATGCCCGGTATGCCTTACTATCAGTCCAGCGGTGCCTCAGTGGGTAGTTTTCCTGTTAATGTGGGACTCTGGAGTTTTACCCAACATGTGAAACACCAGAGTCCCACAAACGGACCAACGACTGCGGTGTCCGGGGAGCTAAAATGAGGGGTTTTCTCAATGGAGTCTGGTGGCTGAGAGCGAAGGCGTCAGTTGCTGCTTTAAACGGCTGCTCGACACCAAGTACAGCAGAGGAAACATCCCAAATGTAGCGGACACTTGAGTTTCTGTATGTTGCCTTTTAGGCGTGTTGAATGGGTTTTTTGGGGTTCACTCCTCAGCTGCTGGACTCCTGTCTGCTCCTCCAAAGCGCTGAAACTTTCTGCTGTAGCTAACCCTTAAAAACATGGAGCCTCTTGTGTTGGTTCTTGTGGACAACTTTCCTGTTAGCTGGAACATTTCAGAGTTCTCCTCAGACTGGATTCAGTGGACATAAAGGTGTCTTTAACAGAGGGAACGAGGCTGCTCTGCTCTCTGGATTCATCTCTGTGCTTCAGCCCGGCAGGAGCCGCCAATCAGGGGGCGGGGCTTGTTCCAAACTCTCCCATTGGTTATTGCTCGTGACGTCAGAGACGGACAGAGCTCCTACAGGCTCCTGAAGCCGGAGCAGCGGAAGTGTTTCTGGAGGAATGGCAGCAGAGCCGCTTGTAATGTTCACAGCTTCTGTTTGACACCTCAGACTTTATAAAACTCATACAACACCATCAGAACACATGGTCACCACATGGACCTTTAGAAGTTCAGGCTTTCTAAACACACACATCAGTTCAATCCAGATGTTTTTCACATCTTTTCAGGGTTTCCTGCTTTGGCTTCATAACTCAGATGGAATCAGTCAGTGAGAAACACAGCAGGCTGTGAGAGAAAGTAAAGGTGTTCACCGAGGCTGAACCTGAGGGACGCATCACTGAAATGACTGAGTGTTACTCCCTTCAGTTGGAATCACCAACACAAGTCCTTCCTCTCATGCACGGGCATTTATTTGCACATGGCTGTGGTCAGTCATGCTGTGAGAACTAGAGAAATGAAAACAAACAAATCATAAACTGAACTTCACAGGATACAAAGCCTTTCCAAAGAGAATAAACATTAAAGAAACATCTCCAGCACAAACAGCTTCCATAATGCGCTCCATTTGCTTGCAATGTGCCGTGTTTGCATGAAGTGAAACAGGTGATGTGAAAGCGTCGGTGCAGCATCTTAAACACGTGGGAACATCATGTGAACACCACTCTGCAGACCTCATTGGCCGCGTTAACTCAAGGGCAGCAAGAAAGGAAACTTCAAGCGTTGGGTCTCATCCAAACCTCCGAAGCCTTATTCAGCAGCTTCATGACGTCATCTTCTGAGTAACACGCCAGCTGAGGAGCTCTGCTGCTCGTGGGCTGAGTGCGTCTGAATAATGCCCCACACACAAAACAAACAATTATTAACCTACAAATAAACTCTGTCAATAACTCCCCAAAAATATAAAGTAAACTAAGAATACATTTGAACAAAATTCAAAGTAATGAAGATCAGGAATAAATAGCTCCAACAGTATTTATATTTCCATGATTTATTTTACCCGACTCACAGCTCACAGCTCTCTCTCCCTCTCGGCTTTATTTTGAAGGAAGCGGGAGTTCCTTCATTCTGTACATAATTATTTTATTCTAATGGTGCAGTGTTGAATGTTAGAATATTATTACTTTGCACTATAGTTCAGCTTATTTAAATGTTCTATTTGTGCACAGTTTAATACATTTTATTATAATGTTGCACTGTTTCGCACTGAATGTTTATTTATTGGCTGTTTGGGTTATTAGAATTTATTTAGAGAGAAAGAAAGAAAAATAAATGTTTGGCCTTGGAGACTTCTGGACTTTTAGCCTTTTTCACAATGATTTGGGACGTGGTTTGGAACTTGTTTGTACATTCCTGCGCACACTCTTGACACCTTCTTGACACTCTTGAGCCTTCACTGTAACTTTTTACTTTAACTTTTACGACACCTGAAAATTATTTTATCTGCACTCTTCACTTTTAAATTAATTAATTAATGATTATTTTTTATGTTTTTTTAATGATTTCATTGCCTTCTTGTGATTTTATGTAGCTGTAAAGCACTTTGAATTGCCTTGTGTATGAATTGTGCTCTACAAATAAAATTGCCTTGCCTTGGCTTACTATTTGTATTCTTTTGTATATTATTTAGATATCTTTATACTGTGTGCCTTATATCTTTTGTGTATCCAAAGCCAAGAGCTCCTGAACTAAATTTCACTATGCCTGTATAGTGACAATAAAGATTCTTGATTCTTGATTCTCATAATATGAACAAAATGACTTTGGAACAGATTTCCCTCCTTTTCAGTCACAACGGGACAACAATGCTGTCAGTAAAACATTCAAACTGACAAAGTACAACAATCTTTAGGAGAAGTTTCATCCTTAAAGGTTTTTACCAGTTACTGTGCAGGTTTGAAACTGCTCCTACTTTCCATCTTCACTGAGTAATGATGAGAAAAGTGAGCTGGTAAAACTCCAGCATTAACTAAATATGACAGTGTTGTTAAAGTATTAATATGACTGCTCTCTCCCATCATAAAACCTCATTTTAGAAAGATTTCCCACATTTCAATGTTCATCCTGACTGAGGGTGTAGTTACAGCTTATAGAGGGATGCATAGAAGAAATAGAAATAGAATAGAAAAATACTTTACCCCAATGGGGGGAAATTCAAATTAGTCAAGTAGCTCAAAAAAATATTAATATTTACAATTATTGTATATTAACAACAACAATAATAATACTAATTCAAATAAAAATACTACTACTAACTCATAATAATAAATGACTAAATAAATACAAAATAAAATAAAAAAAGAGACAGATAGAGACAGATAGAAAGTTGTTAAGTTAGCAGAGACGCAGTTAGATATCACTTCCGGTGAGGACATAAAATAAAAGCTTCACAAAGAAATAATTGTCAAGACAAACAAGCAAAGACTCCCAAAGTATCAGATACATTTTTAATGATTTAGTTTTATTTTAACATGAGTAAACTTCTCCAAGTGCTGGAACAGAATATATTACCATAATACTCTACATTTCTATTAATGAAGGTACATTTCATCCTACATTTATGTGTATAATAATGTATTTTTCTTCATAAATTTGCTATTTTCTGTATTTGAAAATATTCCCTGTTCACATATGCTGAGTCATGATTTTGGTTGTTTTGTTTTTTTCAATTAAAAATATTCATTCTAGAAATAAACAGCAGCTAACAGCTGCTAACTCGTGCTTTTCTTCTTCTCCCCTCATCGTGTCTTCCTGTGACAGTCAGCTGGTTGTTTTGCTTCAGTTCTTTTACTCTGTATTTATTGGTGTGTGTATTTAATCTCTGTTTTCACCTAACTGCAGAGAAAGTTTGACCACAGAGTGTTTATGAGTACAGACCAACTCCAGTGGGGGAACTTATACATCAATAACCACTGGAAGGGGCTGTTTTTAGTTGTTGTTCCAGACTTTTGTGATGGCATCCATCTTTAATAACCTGTAACCACTGATTGTTCTAATAAAACGGAGGCAAAGACAGAGGTAATCCTGCAGATTACAGAGCCGTTGGCTTAATGTCCCTCATGTGGACACAGCAGAATACTGAGCAGCAGTCAGAGAACAGCTTTTAACTGGATCAGAGACTTTTGGAGCAGGAGACACATCGGTGGGACACCACAGGGGAGAGAAATCAATCTGACATTACTGCAAAAAGCATCAGAAAACATATTTACTTCTAGATCACTTTTAGAAGACAAGTGGAGATAAAATAATCTCCTTTTCCTTTTCCTGCCTCAGCTCATGTCCCTCACTCTAGTCCACCTGGAGGCAACAATCCACCTTTAAGCTGGTTTTCCAGCTGCCAGTGAAGCTGCTCTTGGTCCAATCTGGACCCCTCCTCTATAGATGTGGTTGGAATCTTCCTCTTCCTGTTTGTCAGCCTGCAGCTGTTTGGATGGATGGATGGAGCACATGGAGCAAACGTTTGGGTAACTGCACTCTGATGCCACTCAGTAACAGGGACTTTGAATCTCTAATGACATCAAACTGACTGAATGTGGGGCTGAAATGAGGGAGTTTATTTAAAGTGGCTTCTGCTTTGGTCCTCTGTTTACTGAACAACCTGCTGAAAATGCCAGCTTTAGCTGGTGGAGTCGCTAACTCAGTGTGTGAAAAGAAGAAAAGCTCCTTCACACCTTCAGAGTGGTTAAAGTTCCTGGTGTTACTGATCCAGCTCAGCATCCTGTTGACCACAGGTGGCCACGGCAGCGTTAGACCCATTCTTCTGTTGGAAGCCCAAGAGTCTTGTAAGAAATGAAGGAAGGGCCCAAATACAAGCTCACAGGCTGGAGCAACACATTCTCATTCCCAAAGCGTCAAAAACTGCAGCTTGGGTAGTGGTCCTACGCTTCAAGAAGTGACGCTGTAGGCACCATTCTAGCGTCACTTTAAGACGCGCAGCGATGTCGCTGTAGGCACCATTCTAGCGTCACTTTAAGACGCGCAGCGATGTTGGATTGATACGAGACCGTGGCACTGTCAAGTTAGCAACAACACATTTACCCACGTCCGGGTGGAATGAATTAGGAGAATAAATATGCAACCTCCGTTTACACTTTCAAAATAAATCCCGAAGAGAAACGTTTCATATTTTATGAGCAAGAGTAATACCACAGCCATTATAACGAATATGTGGTAATACTACCACTAAAGACTCTAGTGGTTTCTTCCTATTTCATAAATACAAATCATGTTGCAACATTATTAGGACAAAACAGTGTAAAGTTAGTTAGTTGCACAATTAGACTCGGCACTGTCAAGTTAGCAACAACACATTTACCCACGTCCGGGTGGACTGAATTAGGAAAATAAAAATGCAACCTCCGGTTACACTTTCAAAACAAAGCCAGAAGAGAAACGTTTCGCATTTATTATCGATTATATACTTATGAACCTCTGGTAATATTCTACTTGTCCGCAGACAACAGACTCTAAACTGAAAGTCTTACATAACGCATAAACATCATGTTCTGTATAGATAAATGCATATTTTATTCATCAAATCACGTGATTTTGCAAGCATAATCATGGTTTAACAAATGTGTTTATTTTTTATTCGTCTGCCTGTGTTGTAGAATTCTTCTTAAAATCATTATTGAAAAAACATTCAAATATATAAACCACTGGACAAGAGTCATTGGAGTCATTTCCTGTATTTGTGACACGTTGATTTAGCCACTGAAAGTGCCGTTAAACAATGTAATTAAATATGAAATATGAATGTTTAACCTCACCAGCCACTGCCACTCCCCCTCCCCTTTAAGAGACCTGTAGCAGGTCCTGATTGAACGTGAGCTCAGATTATGAGCGATTTTTTTTTTTTCATCAGTCACAGAAATAACCATCGGACTGACTTTTCACAAGACACAAATCATTTTAACAATCGCGAGATTTGACAGTGCTGAACTGTCTATGGTGCTGAATTGTCGGTCTGTTTCACCAAACAGGATCAAACTAAACTAACTAACTAAAACTTAAATCAGTTTTTGAACTCGTCTCTGGTACAACACAATCTGCTTTCATTCATCAACATGACGTTCACAACACTTGAATGAGGTTTGGAGATCGGGAGTGAGGTCACGCCCATTTGTGAAACAGGAAGTGTCTAACGTTTCATATTGGCGCAGATTGTAATGCTATGTCATAGAAAATCTTTGTGTACTATAAAACAGCTCCCCAAAAGTGATGTGGCTGCCTACAATATAAGTCAACAATTCGAGAAATAGTCTAATGTTGAAATAAGGCTTAATTAACGTGGCACGTCACAGACAGTAACTGCAACGGTGGTGTAACTTGAGTAGATGCTACAAAATATTCATTAACATATTTATTAGCCTTTTCACTCACTGGACTGCATATACTCCTGCATACTGTACATGTCATGTTATTTTTTCACACACACACACACGCATGCACGCACACACACACACACGTATGGCATAATTAAAACATCTATGTTGACTGGGTGTGTGAAATGAACATTCAAAATGATCTTTCAAATATTTATTTTTACTCATGCACACTGAGTAACCTGACTAGAAGCATGATAAAAAGAATAACATTCAAAATACAGGTGTCTTAAAGACGCACAAACACAGGCACATTAAATACAGCTGAAGTTGCTGGCAGGCTCCCAGGTGTCTTCCCAAGTTTTGCCACTGAAATGCAAATAGGTGTAAGATCATTACATATACCACAATATAATTTTATATCATTGGAGTATCATAAAACAACTGATTACTTTCTGAAGCCTGGTACTGAACTAGTATGGAACCTAATATTTATAAAGCATACTTTAAAAAAGCTTACAGGAGGGGTGTTCACACTTTTTCAGCTTGCGAGCTACTTTTAAAATGACCAAGTCACAAAGATCTACCCACTACATATATATATATATATATATATATATATATATATATATATATATATATATATATATATATATATATATAGTGAGAGAGAGAGAGCGCTTTGGTAGAGAGACATAGAGTAACAACAGAGAGAGAGCGCCGGCCTCGATAAAACTGTTATTAATCAGAGAAATAAAAAGTTTCCAGATTGTTTCGCGGTTACATTCAGCAAGTATAGACACGCCCACGGCAACCCACCTCAGCACATCTCACCCCCCCTCTACCGCACTCTCCCACCACCGGTTGCCGGTTTCCCTGTTCCTGTCTGAATACGTGCACACAGCGCTGTCCATGGTGCTGTGACGCTGACCGGGCTATACAAGCAATGATGTGCAGATCATATCATGCCACACAACAATGGGATGACTTACACATTTTTATTCGCCATACACATTTATTAATTCGCAGCACTGTTATGCCTCTTCAAACCGAAAGTCCCCCGTACTGGGGGACAGCATGAGATGATAATTTTTGACGGGGATAGCACCCCCTACATTTTCCATAATCCAAATAGTTGTTTTTTTTTAAATGTCATGCGATCGACCTGTAGTAGCTCGGCGATCGACCGGTCGATCGCGATCGACGTAATGAGCACCCCTGGCTTACAGCTTTAAAATCAGCGAATGTGGATTACAATTCCGAGCTCTTACCATGAGGAACAAGGCAGCCAGCTCACCTTTACCTCTTCTCTTCCCTGCACACACACGCACGCACACACACACACGAACACGAGCACAGACAAAAAGAATGAATGTTAGCCATTTCAGCAACCACTGGTAAATGAACTATTTCACACTCTTAGTCAATTACAACCTCTTACCTCCTGTACTCGTTTTTCTTTTATTTCATTGTATAGAAATACTTTTTGCTTCGAACATTTTCTGCAGCCTAAAGTGGTGCAAAAAATAAAAAAGAATATTAAATTTAGAAACAGACATTGGCATCCCCCAGGTGAATAGAGTTGCATTTCCACTGTATGGTATGGCTAGACTCTAGGATAGATAGATAGAATTAAATTGATTAAACTCAATTGATTCAGAGGGAAATTCAAGAAGAACAGAAATCATATATACATGTAGATAATGACAAGTTAGTGAGTAATCCTTTATATTTTTTAACTATCTTTGTTTGCATCACTCTTTGAATGTATCTGGTTCACTGTGTCTACATGCCTACATGCACATGCCAAAATTATATCATGCTGCTATCAAGGAGTGGCACTGCACATTTAATTTGATGAGTAGTTTGAACCACAAAAACAAAACATACCCGTCTTTCTCTTCAGCTTCCTCCCTTCATCTGTGCCACTGGTCAGAGGAATAGTAGGTCCAGGAGAGGGGGAGCACTGTACAGACACACCTGTGACAGAGGTGGATGACTTTAGACACATTACGTAAAATATGGCAATACATGCTTAATGCTAATACTTACTTTCAGTCATATTTTCCTGAGAGGAAGATGGAGCCTTGACAGGGATCAGGGTCAAGGTGAAAGTCTCCTCCTCACAGTCTGTTTGGGGATGTGAGACAGATGGAGGGAGAGAGGTGGAAGGATCTGGGGTATGAGGAGAAGAACAGGGTTGGGATGTTGTGGGCAGTGGAGTTGTGGGGCTGGGGTCCTCTTGAGACTGAGATGTTTGAGAGTCTGAAATAATACATGTCAGCATATCAGTCACAATGACAGCACATCCCAAAGCATAAATCAGATAATAAGAACAGATGTTTGCCTTACTTTTCACAAGGTACTCGTATGCCTTGCTCATTTTTTCTAAAAATGGCTTTGCAGGCCCGTCCCCTCCAGGGCACATTTGTGTCACCACCTCAGCAGTGACTGAGCTCACCCCCTGCTTTTTTTTCCCAATAAATAATATTGGGTTGTACCCCAACACAGCAAGCTTGCTCACCTGAAATGTACACAATAAATTACACAAAATGTTAACATGGCTACTATTGCACACTGAGATGTTACATTTTGTTTCACTTTTTTGAATGTTATGTCTGCACCAGTGTTTGTTAATGTCAACAAACTTTTTCAAGGGTTTCTTGAGAAATGACCTGTTAGTGTGTGTCCATGTAGCATTTTTTCAGCCAGAGAAGTGTGGACAGGGTTCTGTGGAGCACTGGCATGAAGCACTTGTGTGTTGAGAGACTATGCTATAATAGTTTCTGTCTGAAATATCAGTTAAGCTCAGGAGATAGACATTGGCAGAAGTTTTCCTTACTTTTCTTTTTAGTTACCAGGGTGATGTCCTGCCCACAAAAAAAGTCTTATTTCGCTTAAAGAACAACAAGCTTTATCATGCATCCACTTTGTCCAGGCAAATTTGTTCAGTTCAAATTTGCACATTAAATAACAAGTATAAGGTGGTCTGGCACATGGACTAGGGCATAGGCATGGGCATCTTAATGCTTACCAGCAACTCAATGTGCAAAAGAGCTGAATGAAGATTGATATAGGTCGGCATGTAGTGATTATTAAATACTCTCCCAGCCTGTCACATCACTGATCTCATAGCTCTGAAACAGCTGTACTCATCACAGTTGAACAATGTTATGTGCAACAACTCAACAAACAAAATCTTCATGTCAGGAAATGTCTGGATGGTTCAGGACGATTCAGAGCGTCACAGCATGAACAAAACTGCTATATGGACCAAGCCTGAATGTCACTAATAAGGCAACTCATTTTGAATCATTAGTTAAATTTAAGCTCAGGGGGGGTTCATATGTGTCTGGCAGCATTATGTCAAATAACCTTTCACAAATATTATGGACTGCAAATCTGATGCAACTACATACAACACATCAAAGTAAATAATATTTAATATTTTCGATGGATCTACACTGTGCCTCAACCTACAGCCACTTATAATGAATTAGAAGAAAATTTGATGAAATACTTACCATGACATGGGCTGAGGCCACCACTCTGGCCCCATTCCTATGTTTTAGGGTATTCTGACCCCAGTTGCCCGTCCTGACTGCATTTTCTCTCTCCTTAAAATCTTTTCTTTTTAGCAGGCAAGCATAGCAGCTCGTGCAGGTTTTGTGGCTGGCGTGGTTATTTCTGCCGCAGTTGGGACAGCTCCTTGTTTTAGGCTTGGTCATTTCTTAGAGGGTAAGGTGAATGGAGAAGCAAATCAGTGTGACACATAAAAATAACTAAGTTACAATTCAGTGCAAAGGGCTGTCTTAATTCAGCTAGGAAGCTAGATAGTGCATACCAGTTGCCTATTAACGTAATAATAGGCAACGTAATAATACATAATGTACATAAAATACAATACATAATCTAGCCAAAATTGATGTTAATGTGTTATACCTGTATGTAGCACAAAAGTAATTGCTGCATCTTAACCCTTTAGTGTTCTTGGGGATATTTCCAGCCACCCTGGTGTTGACATTTTGGCTGTGTTGAATGAATGTAGCTCAAATTTTTCAGAACATTTTTTAAAAAAGGTTTACAAAATTGAAATCTCAGTATTTTAATTAAACCTAAAATGGCTATGCTATCAAAATTATTAATTAATTATATTTATATTATTATATTGATGTTTTTGACCCATCTCAGGGTCTAATAATATAAAGCAAATACTTAAAAAAAACAAATACTTATTGAAATGATGTTAGTTAATTTGTTTTTTGGATAAAAAACAGTGCCTTTCTTACCTGCGTCTTCCATCTGTCTCCTCTTCTACCTGCCGCGCAAGGGACAGTTTGAGCACCCGCGATACCAAAATACCGCGAAAGAGACGCAGTGAATGACGTCACTTCTAGTCGCCTGCACTGTACATCAAAAAATGTTGTAAAATATATATATATATATATATACATACACACACACACACACACACACACACATATATACACTATATAGACCAACATTTCTACTTTTTTAAAACATCAATCAACTAAATAAAGTGTAAAAACCAGTTCGGCTGCACTTAATATTTGATATCTTTTTTATATATATCTTTTTACAACCCTATTCTCAACAATACTTTACAAACCAGAAGAACTACAAACATGGTGCTGATTTGTATCAAGCTGCATGGCGCGGCACAAGGGAATTGTAGTTTATTTTTTAAAATTGTATATTTCCTAGAAATCGAAGTTGTAAATACTAAATTATAAATAAAGTATAATGGGAGATTTAAAGGAGTGGGAAACACGTTTGTGTTATCAGATTTTAAATATTTTATTGTTAAATTTGATCATATTTGACAGTGCCCCTACTTGGTGACTATACTCATATGGCTATAGTCACATAGGTGAAGTCAAGAGCTCTCTATCATAGTTGGTCCCATGTCTGTAGCTTGTTCTGTTGCTGAATGACAAGCCTTCCAACATGCACTAAGGTCATGGTTCAGAGGTCAATATCTCAGGGTAGGAGCCACTTAGGATCTTCACAATGACATATGTTACTCATCAGGTCAAGGCCTTTCCAAAAATGTCTTTAATTTTGGCCTACCACAAAGTTTAATCTTCACCTCTGTTTGGTGACAGCCTCTATCAGGTGTAGCTCCTGAGACCCTTTGAGACTCCAGCCTGGAAATTTTTGCTTATACTTGGTAAAAACCTTCAAGGTATTGATCTATATAGTAAAATCTATATCTATCTATATATTTATATATCCATATCTATCTATCTATCTATCTATCTATCTATCTATCTATCTATATAAATAATATATATATATATATATATATATATATATGTATAAAATTATATATATAGTCATAATCATAACTATAGTCATTTGAATATACTGGGTGCTTTCCCTATGTCCCTGTGTCAATGTGTGGAATGTAACGAAGAACCAAAGTACTGTAATTTAGTACAGTAGTTGTAGTTTACTTTATCTTTTCTTCGTGTCAGTTTATGCTTTTACACCCTTACACTTCAGAGTAAAATAGTCATTTTTATTCCACTACAAATTGCCGTCCACTATATTTGCTACGGAAATGTAATTCCCCTGGGATTAAATATTAATAATTATTAATAATTATTAAAGTATTTCTGATTCTGATACTTGCTTAAGCCTACATAACCATTGATGTA
Organism: Odontesthes bonariensis; assembly: GCF_027942865.1. NCBI lineage: Eukaryota > Metazoa > Chordata > Actinopteri > Atheriniformes > Atherinopsidae > Odontesthes > Odontesthes bonariensis. The sequence goes on from NC_134516.1 coordinate 7,882,536, forward strand.
CATGTCTGCTTTAATGGAAAAAGTCAGGCTGATTAATAGATGTGATGAAAGAGTTGATATATGATGATGAAATGTGGTTTGCTAACACAATCAACCCTTGTCCAGTTAGATGTTGTAATATATAATTACATCAAAACACTGTTAATATAATGAAAATCCTATGTACGTCCTCTGAATCTCTCCTCTTGCCATATACTGAATTAATGTACTCTGAAAACATGTGGGAATTGCTCAAATATGCACTTAATAAAAACTAAGTCCAACCTAAAATAGCAGTAACATTCATAGACACAATCACAAAAGTAGCTCCACTGTGCTTTTTTTAATTTCACAATTAAACAATAAAGATCAACTGGAAACAAAACCCCTAAGAAAGAACATCAAAGATAAGACTGTACAGGACAGTGATTTGTGTAGTAAAGGTGTAAATACAACATTAAACAGGAACTTCCCACAACCCAGAACAACAATCAAACTTTATGAAACATCGCAAAAACAAAAAGCAACTAAATACAAACAAGAAAAACTGTCATCTCCAACTTAAACCTGACAATGAACACACAAGTTATTTTTATGGATACTGTCAAACATTCAGTCATATTTATAGTACAGGTGCATTTAGAGCATGAGGCCAATAGCACTACAATTTATTCCACTACATCCACATCCGATTCTGAATCTTCAGAGCTAATTTCAAACTCATCTGAACTCTCATCTGTGTCCATTCTGTCAGCTGCTGATGACAGCACATGCAGGTAGTGTTTTCTTGTATGCCGCTGCAGTTCTCTCATCTCCCACTGCCTCCTGCGGATGAGGGAGGTGCGACCCTTCTTTGCGTTCTCTGTTAGAAGTCCTTAAGAAGGGATAAAAAGGGTCACTATCCAGACAAACAACAAAGTCTTTCAAAATATAAACATAACTTGATGAATCATAGGAGATACAAAAATTCAAGTACACGGCTGTATTTACTTTGCATGGTGTCTTCGCTCTGATGATGAGACAACTCAGACAAGACCCTGGCATGGGCTTTGAGGGACTCCCAGTGCTGCTTCATTTCTTTGACAAGGATCTTCTTCTCCTCTTGAAGCCTTCGAACACCCATGACCCTGTCGAAGACGTCCTTCTTTGTGCTGAAATCAGCAGAGCCTGTAATGCATTGATATGAAAAGTTCAGACCACTGTAAATAGCATGTGGCCTTAGAGATAATTTCTATCATACATATGCATACTATGTCGGTATGCATGTATGTCCACTGGAACACCTAAATATAAGAATACTAGTGATGAAATGTGTATTCACTGAAGTACCGTACATATAGTAAGTATAAATTTGAAGTGGTACTTCTCTCTTTATGCTCCTTTATTTTACTTAATTTCAATTATTGAACTTCAACTTTTAATACTTTTAAGTTTACTTTACTGATTATACTTTTACTGAAGTAACATTTAACTCATATCAGTAATCGGAGTATATTTTTACTGTGTAGTATTAGTATTTTTACTTTGTATATAGTTTTAAGTACAGGATATGATCCTCCATCACTGAAGAATACGCACAGTACATGAAATGCATACCACTCTGTGTAATTTGCCAAGGCCAGGGATGTTCTGTGTCAAGAATAATGTCCATGGACACCGCTTGCTTGGCTGGAACAAGACTGTTGTACTCTGTGACCATGGCCTTCAAAGTGGTCTTCTGCTGTCTTATTTTTCGGCGAATCCTATTTCGACCTTTGTTGCTGTCTGGAAACCAGAGAAATAACTCATTTGAATACAAAGGTGGGGGTCCAATACATGAAACACTACTTTATAGAACTGTATAAACATTGTTATTGTAAAGTAAGTATGGAGACATTTCAGATTGTAATCTGAAAAGGTCTAAAATGTTAACATACCATTTTTCCGGTATAGGAGTTGAGTTCTCATCTTGATGCTGGTTGTGAGGGCCTCAATCTTCTTGCACAAAGCTTCTGGTGTGCCTTGATGCTCAGTTTCTCCTGGAAAAAAAGTGATTGCAGTCAGTGTCAACTTCACAAACAACACAAATGTTTTTCCATGTCAGATAATGTTTCACTTTCTTGCCATCTGCCCATTCTTTCACTTCTTGCACAAATTCTTCCACAGTTTGTTCATCCAGTTGATGCTGGGCTTTCAGGGTTTCCAGGTCCCCCATCTGGATATTTAGAGCTTTAGAAGTCTAAAATGACAAGCAAAATCATGACAATAGCCTAAAGGTCATTACAACATGTACAGTGCATGAATGCCACTCAAGTCATGCAAATATAACATGTGTGGCAAGCCCATGTGCATTTCATTTATCTACACTGGGCCATTGCTGGGAAATAATATTGTTTCCGTTTACCTTGTGGTATCTCTGAGAAAGTGCAGTAGCCAGGTTTTGACATTTCTGCTGGTTCCATCTTATGGCCAGAAGTGTCAGCATGTCATTGCGTCCTGCAGGTACACAAAGATAAGTTCTGTAAAAATTCACTTGTGATAATATGAATGTCTTTAATTCTATATACAGAGGTACAATTATATCACACCTGCTTTTGACATATGCTTTGTGGTGACTGCTATCCTGGAGAGGAAAGCATTACACTGCTCTACTTCCTCCCCCAGTGTTTTACCAGCACCTTCTTGATTTGCACCACTCCATTTCACCTGGACAGCGGGACACAAACATAAGCATCAAAGATATTTAGTACAGCAAATACAATTCAAGCAATGCCCAACAGTCATTTCTAATTAAATTAAAGCCTAATCAAAATGGAAACTGTCACAATATCTAATATGCTCCTTCCTGGTCCATGGGGGAGGGTAAGTATTGTGTAAATTAGTTGTAAACCTTACGAGTAATATTGCTTACAAACAAACAGATATACAGACAGATAAACAGAAGTCATTTGATAACATTACAATACATGTATGTATGTATGTATGTATTATACCAACCTCACATTTGAAGTCATGTGCTTTGGCATGTACAACTGACAGGAAGGGTCTCATTTTCTGAAGGGGCTGGAGCTCAGGACAGTTGGTGCTTACTCTTTGTAAGTATGGCCAATACTTGCACACAACATCCATACAAAAAAAGGTGATGTCATGCCTGGGTGCCAGCAGCTGCTGCAAAAACATTGGGTATGCAAATATTTCACCCCTGAACATATTAAGGGCAGCCAGCAAGACCCCGTGCCTGCACACTGCCAGCTCCAGTCCCTCCTCATCCACCTTGCTGCTTGATCTTTGGGAGGTCTCTCTGGCAGCCGACCACTCCCCACCACAACTGCTCCGTCCAGTGACCTACATCGCAGAAAATCATAATTGACAAATAATCTCATCAATAGAAATTACAGGGAACAATTATACATTTGGAGACAAGGAGACAAGGAACAGATTAGGTACACAGGTAGTTATCACAATATATGAGAGTACTGAGAGACTACAAATTATATTGTTATTATAATATTCAGATAGAAATGCATGTCTGCTCTTACATGTTTAGATTTGCTGTGGATGTGATCCACAAATTTGGTCACATCTTCATCCTTCGCAATGAAGACACCTTCAAAGATGGCTGGCTCCTGAGATCTAAAAAAAAAAAAGAAATAAAAAGACTTCAACGTTTCAAAAGGGATAGGTGGTGAGGTACTTATCTATAGTCAGTGTTTGGCCTACAGTACACAGTGTTCAAACAGCCCTTTTCCTCGGCACTACATAGCCTCAAACGTAGAACTTGCATATTCCTTCATCTAACCTTAACTGTGCCACGCACAACGCATAATGCTGCAGATCTGATAGCAAGGTAAAGTGGTTGGAATATACTTGATATAGCATACACTTAAATACTGGATGCTGTTTTTTTCCCAGGTGGGCCTTTTATATGTGGCTAAAACACATTTGTCTGCTTCTCCAAACTACAAGCAGGGGATGGGCTGACCACTGTCTGCTGTAGGTAACAGACTGGCCATGGATGAGTACCTCATACAACCCCACTTCAAAACACCTAAACTATACTTTTAACATGTCATATAGTAAAAGGTTACTTGTACAAAACATAACTGACTATTTTGCCATTTAAACAGTGTGGGTGTGTTCATTATTGTATACCTTGCTGTACTTTTGAAGCGGTAATGCTTGCGGTTTCCATCCACCGAGACAGCAAGCATTGCTGGGGTACAAGCAGGACAGATGAATTTCTCCTCCTTGCAGGTGGAGTCGACCTCATATTGTACAGCAGCCCATTCAAAAAAGCTTTTTTGGAAGCTGTCTGACGAGATCTTACCAGTCTATGTTAAAAGGAAAAAGCACATAACACATTTTAAAACAAAGACCTTTCCATTTCAAAACACCAGCATATTTATGATCTTGTAGAATGAAGAAAGAAATACTGACGCGGCCAAAGCGAACAGTCCGCTTCTCAAGCATTCTTAAGTAGGCCTGAAAGGACATCCCTGGCGATGCCATCTTCATGTCCTCAAATGTATAAAACAGGTCTGTCTCATAAATTGTTGAAAAGTGAAGGGTGGCAGGCCAGTATCCACTGTTTACGAGGTCATCCAGTCCTGCAGTCCAACGTGCCTGGCATCCCTCACAGGTCAGCTCAGGCATGTTGAGATCATACCGTCCTACAAAATAACATTTACATCACTGTAATGTTAAAGTTGCCATGCTTGGAATGTTATGCAGCATGTGACATATACTGTATTTCCAAGTGATTCAGTAAAGCCTGCTGACTTGATGGGTACTATCATGTCTAAGTTATTTGTAAAACCATAATGTGCTCATTTTTGAGACATTAAGTTTTTGTGGGAGTTATTGTATAAAGGTACAGAGTTTTATTCAAGATTCAAGAAGTTTTAATTATCCCAAGGGAAACTGCTGTGCAACAGTTGCAATACAAAAGTAAATACATAATTAGGAATAAAATGAGTACAACCAAAATAAATATTTAAACTGGACAAACAAAATCTTTTGCATTACCATTTATTGTGACCAAAGCAACTCCCTTCCCTTGGATCACCCTCAGTGCTTCTGGGGGACAGCCACAGATGATGACAGGCATCTCAATAGGTAAAAATCGGACTGAAAGACATTACACATAGGTTAGACTAATTCATAATTACTGACACAAACTCACTCAGAAAAAGCAGTATGGAACTTACCACAGTTTGTAAGAGCCTTCTCAACAACACAAGTGGTTGGAGGCAATGGCTGGAAGAAGCCAGCACACATGGCCTCTCTGTTGTGAAGGACTGAGGCCTTACTGTGTCTGCTGATGTCACATTCAGCGCAGAGAAAGGGACTAGGGAGGCAATCTCTGCATCTAATAGCCACGCAGTTGTTCCCACATTGACTGCAGATATTTGTTGCCACATTCTCCTTGGCCAGCATGCTATTAAGAAGAGATGGTCTTTTTTCCCTCCATCTCTCAGAAAAGAGAGCATTGCGAATGCTCCAATCCTGAGAAGCGAGAGGAGCCCTTTGGTCTGCTGCTACTTCAGTAAGCTCTTCATCAGAACAGCTCAGGGAGTGTTGCAGATCTTGCAGAAGACATTCTATTGCAAGAAAATACATGGTATCAGTGGGCAAAGGTTGTTTTTGGATCATATACATACAACTAGCAAAAAACATGGACCTCATTGTTACACAGATAACAATAATAGATTATTATATGACAGATATATAACAACAGCAGGATACGTTCTCATAAAGCTTGTTTTGGAGAATTTGTTTTGTTCAAGAGTTAAGTTTGCATATAATATATATTAATATAAGACATTATGCACAGAACATATGTAATGCTATACATACCAGCCGAGACTGAAGCAGTCTCTGGACCAAAGGTCACCTCTGGATTAGGGTGCGAAATAAGACCAGTCTTACGACGGCGTTCAACTGTAATGCAGAAAACAAACATCTCTTAAAGCAGCATATTTGTCTAACACTTATATTTGTTTTCAATGTACCTGTACACAATCTAAATGTATACTCTCTATATTACACTATTAGTTGATAAATAGAGAACCTAACAGTACAATTTTTGGGTGGGGTTCTTTTGGAAAAATAATTCATGTGAGCCAAATCATGCGTTTCTTTTTTTCAGGATTTTAGATCTATCAGCAATGGCACATTGATCTAACCTGGTATCATTTAGCTTAAAATTTTGATAATGAATTCAAAATGTTGGTTATAGACAAGTGATATTGCTGTGATCAGTTAAAAACCAAACCCGTAGAGATCATGTGGACTTGACAGAACTGAATTGGTCTAAACGGTCTACGCTGACATTCAGGACTGAAACCATTTAAAATATCTAGAATATAAAACGCTAACCATGACTGGATTGCTTCCGCGTCGCACTTGGCCTCTTGGAAATCGTGTTTCCGTCTGCGTCTCTCTGCGTCCACCGCACATTCAGCGGTCGTTGAGGTGCTGCTGCGGCCCCTGCCTCAACCCCCCCAAGGAGGTCGTCAAACTCCTGCTGCTGAACCAGTTCATCCAAGCTTTCCAACATATCGCGTTCTTCTTGCGTACTCATCCTCACACACGGAAAACCTCAATCTCTACGTGAAGGGATGGAAAAATACAGGGTTAGCTTGCTAACGCGAGCACTTGGCTAGTTAAAGGGCTAGTTTAGCGATGCAAACTAACGTTAGCTGTTTTAGGTTATTGTATTTAACTACAGATAGCTACTAGTTGATGTTTCATGGGCAAATCATGAGCAAATCTATAACTCAGCATCGTTGCATTTGCTTTGTCGCTGACTTTTCAACAAAACTTGTCTTCTTACCTCAACTGTTCCAAGTTCAACAGCTCCAAGCTCCCGATATCCATCGAAATGCAGAAACGTGCGCGCCGCAGGAGATGACGTCGACACGTCATACATGTACGCAGAGCTATAGCTATAGCTGTGCGTACGACAACAACGGCAAAGAAATAAAATAAAAAAATAACCGTGATGTATAATCATAATTGTACATGTAAAGCCACGTGATTTGATAAATAAAATATACATTTATATAGAGAGATTGTGCAACTAACTACTCAACGTTTAACTTTGTTTGTCCTAATAATGTTGCAACATGATTTGTATTTATGAAATAGGAAGAAACCACTAGAGTCTTTAGTGGTAGTATTATTCTTGCTCATAAAATATGAAACGTTTCTCTTCGGGATTTATTTTGAAAGTGTAAACGGAGGTTGCATATTTATTTTCCTAATTCATTCCACCCGGACGTGGGTAAATGTGTTGTTGCTAACTTGACAGTGCCACGGTCTCGTATCAATCCAACATCACTGCGCGTCTTAAAGTGACGCTAGAATGGTGCCTACAGCGTCACTTCTTGAAGCGTAGGACCACTACCCAAGCTGCAGTTTTTGACGCTTTGGGAATGAGAATGTGTTGGCTGGAGACAGGGAGGAATAAAGTTAAATCAAAGCTTAATTATTAGATACTAGAAACCTGAGCCACTACAACAACATGGAAACATAACAATATGAGAATTGAAAAGTATTAAAGTTCCTTTTATTCCCCCTTTTACAAACTACTTGAGATGTGTGTAAGTGCAGGGATTGTCCATCAGTCTCGACTGTATTCAATCACGGATCAGATCAACGTCTTTAGTGCTTATTCATTCATACCATGATTTTTATTTGTCCAAATGAATTCTAACTGGGACACTTATTTACTTTCCCTCACATGAGACTGTGTGTTTCTACCTTACATGTGAGCGTTCAGTTAAACTGAGCAAAGTGTTCCCCAGCCATACAGATCAACTTTTCATTTGAGCCCTCGGACACGCTCTCAGAGTCATCTGCATCTGTATTGTGTCCAAATGTTGGCAGCGCAGCAGCTTAATGCCTGAAGGAGTGAATGAGCCCACAGGAGGGGAAATGTGTCCAACTCCCCATCAAAGGGCTGAAACACCACGATGCTGCTGCTCATGTGAGAGTCCAAAGTCTCTTTGAATGAAGCCGTTCGTTGTTCAGTTTCATCAAACATTTGTCTCTGCTCTTCACAGAATACGTCTTGGAGGCAGGTACTCGTTTATGGTTCACCACTAACAGCAGCTCTCTCACCAATGTTCATGGAAAACTCTCTTCGTGTGCTAACTGGAGAACAGCGGGCTTCGCGGCAGCATGGAGTTTTTCTGCCTTTCTTTCCCTCCTGTTTTTTCATCTTTGGCACACCTTCACCCACACCGAGAACTGCGGGTGATGCGTTCAGGGCAAGCTACAGAAATTCAATTACCAGACGAGAAAACTACGATAAGGGAAACTACAATGCATTCAAGGAAACCGGTATTTCTGAGTGCTACAAATCTAACAGGGGTTACATGAAGTTTACCCTTAATTGACCCGATCATGCTTGGCTGTGTTGTTGCTTTGCTTCTGAGTCTCAGGTGGGGCTGAGCAGATTTCCTGGAAGCCCTGGGCGGAGTCTGGATCGCTCCTGCTGTCACACCTGCTTCTCATCTGCCCTCTTCGGGGCAGCTTTATAGGAGCTGCAGGGGCAACCAGTCTTTGCCAGATTGATTGTCTCACTACCCTTGTGGCAACAAGGCCGCCTCCAGTGATCAGGACTTAATAAATGTTATTGATCCATGTTCAGTTCGGCTCTAATGTAACTAATATCTGCTGGAACTGTGAAGGAAGGGGACTCTTCACTTAAGGTGATGTGTCGCCCTCTTGTGGTGTAAAGATAAACTGCATGATGTCAGTTCAGCCCCCGGACTGCAGAAACTCCATATTTTTACTGAACTGCTACAAACAGGACAGATCTGTCAAAGATGAAGGAAATAAATGTGGAAATATATACAGAAATATATGAAGAAAAGTGGGAATATAAATATAAAATACTTGTATCCCTGTTCAGAAATCTAAATTTGAGCTAAATCGTGTAAATATTCGATGAACTGAAATGTGACTGAATGAACAGAAACAAATAGCAGACAAAGACACACGAGGTGCCGAACACGTACATAACTGTGTTGAAATATTCTGAGTTGTGTAAAACCAGAAATGTGACTTTCTTTAATTAATTGTTGTTATTGAAACGTTTCATATTGGCCCAATTATTTTTTTACTGCTTATTCTGCTGCAAACTGTGAGCACATTTGATCCTTCTCTGAGTTTTTACCCTAAAATGATTTTCATCAAATCCCCTAAATTGTAAACAACTTGTGAGAACTGAAACACTCGATCACTCTGAGTTGTCTCACCACAGTGATAAACAACCATTCCGCTTCATTTCTTCCTCACCTGTGTGCTGCTGAGCTTTAAATACTTTTTTACTGCCTGGGGATTGAGCCCAAAGCTCCTAAACAGCTCAGAATCAGTCTGACGCCCGGAGCCAACAGGTCACACGCAATATTCCTGAGAATTCACTAAAAGCTCAGCTTTGGGAACATTTCTTCGGATGATGGCTTTCTTAAACACTTCCATTCAGAAACCGACTCCTCTGATTAAATTCCAACTCCAAACCTTTTCTCTCACTCATCGTGGTGTCAGCAGCTCGTCCCATTACAGTCACTTCTATAAGCACCAACACGGGGATGCCTGAATGCCGACCCGGAGGCTTTAAAACCTCACTGAACAAACCAGCCCAAAGCCGGGACTTTCACTCCTGATGGCAGCTACAAAGAGGATTTCACTGTTTGCAGCAGCCGGCTGGACTGGGACTCCTCTGTGGGCTGGAAACCTGCACATCTGCCTCTTTATTTCACATTCTCTTCCTGGTTGGATGTCTTTTTTTACTCCAACATTACAGCTGCTTGGGTATCCAGCTACACAGTTAAACACACATTTTATTCAGAAATGACTCTCTATATAAATCAATAAAGATTGGAGTTTATTTACTTCTGCATTACATTTACTTTCTGTATTATTACTGTCTGTACATGTACACAAAGGGAAAAATTAAACATGTGAATGCATGAAAACCCTGGGATTTCAACATCGGTTCACTTTAAATCATGTGATCATAGCAAACTTTATATTTCACACAGTAAACAGTAAATATTTCCAGTCCAAACCAGAAGTTGTGGACTGTTCAGGTCCACATGCTGTTTGTAAAGGATCCTTTCAGTCCTCTTTGTTAGCGTTCAACAGCAACATTCAGCCATCAGGAATCAGCTCCAGTCCAGGTGTCCTTTCATCATCTAACAGGAAGTGGATGTGAGAAACATCAGGATGAACCCCGGCTGCTCACCAGACCTCTGCTCATTGGAGCAGAATCAGTGAACATCTGTCAGCAGGTTGGAATCCATCTTGGCTGATGCAGCTCAGTGATTCCTCTCTGATGTCACAGTTTGTCACATGTGCAGCAAACTAACTGCAGCTGACTTCAGCTGAATGGGCTCAGTGGAAGTCAGCTGCAGAGAAACACAACCTGCTGATACTCAGTGTGAAGCTTTGACTGGAAACACACAGAAAAACAACATCCTGGAAGAATGGCAGCTTCCATCTTTAAAGGACTGGAAGAGGAAGAAGTTTCCAAGGAATCATTCAGAAGAGTTTCAAACAGAAACTGACTGAATCCATGAATCTGAAAAGGTGTTTCTGAGTGAAAGAGACAGACATGAACAGCCTGAACTATCTGTTCAGCAGGGATTCTCTGACAGGAGGACACTCTGTATACTCAGCACAGAGACACTGAGGAACCAGGTGAACTGAACCAGAACCTAAATCCAGGATGCAGAGGTTCTTCAGTGAATGTGGTGCTGAAGGTGTGGAGGTGGATCAGTTTGTCAGAGGAGACTCTGTAGAAGGACAGAGTGCCAGCAGGACGGTCCACATACACTGCTGCTCTGTTACAGACAGAGGAGGAGGAGGAGGAGGAGGTGATGGGTGTTTTTCTGTTATTGTGCCAGACACAGTATTCACCTCCATCAGAGCACAACAGACTCCAGGACTGATCATTCCATCCAAACACACTGTCTCCTCCTCTCCTGCTGATTCCTCTGTAACTCACTGATATATCAACTCCTCCTCGCCACTCGACCTCCCAGTAACAGCGACCAGTCAGAACATTTCTACACAGCAGCTGATAGTCATCAAACCTGTCTGGATGATCAGGATATGACTGAACCTCTCTCACATTTGTCACCTTCCTGTTGTTGTCAGACAGTTTCAGTTCTCTGTGCACTGTGTTTGTGTCGATTGTGAGTTGACAGGAATCTGAAGGAGAGAACAAACACAGTCCAGCTGCAGTTATTGATCTATCATCTGTTCACTTTGATCAATGAGTGATGTGACAGTGTGAGGATGGCTGGATGTCATGAATCAGATGAAGAACACACTCACACTTCCTCAGCCCTGGTGTCAGCCATCGTTCTCCAGCAGGCTCCACCCTGAAAGGAGGAAAATAACTGTCAGATTTTTCAGGACTCCAGAAATAGTATCTAGAATGAGCCGGTCCCATTCCAGCTGATGCTTGAGGAATGGTGGAGCACATGCTGCCAGTCATACCCATATATTCTGGTTATGTCCCAAACTAAAGACACTCTGGGGAGAGGTATCTGATGCTCTGTACCTTGGGATGCTACTGTGGCTCTATTAGGAGTGATGCCTAAAGGGCTGAATGGGAGGTCAGAGAAACATCTGTAAATACAGTGGGGTGCGAAAGTTTGGGCAGCCTTGTTAATTTTTCTGATTTACCTTTATAAAGCATTGATTGTTTGGATAAAACAAATTCCGTTAAATATATCATATAGGGGACAAACACAGTGATATTTGAGAAGTGAAATGAAGTTTATATGATTTACAGAAAGTGTGCAATAATTGGTTAAACAAAAGGAGGCAGGTGCATACATTTGGGCACTGTTGTCATTTTATTGATTTCAAAACCTTTCGAACTCATTTTTGGAACTCAAATTTGGTTTGGTAAGTTCAGTGACCCTTGACCTCCATACACAGGTGACTCCAATTATGAGAAATGGTATTTAAGGGGGGCAATTGTAAGTTTTTCTCCTCTTTGCATCTTCTCTGAAGATTCGCAGCATGGGAGTCTCAAAACAACTTTCAAATGACCTGAAAACAAAGATTGTTCACCGTCATGGTTTAGGGGAAGGATACAGATATATATCTCAGAGATTTCAGCTTTCAGTCTCCACTGTAGGGGTGCGCGATCTGACGATTTAAAATCGTGACTGGCGAGGAAGAGTGGAGAATCGCAGGCGATCTACCAAATTAGAGAAACCGTATAGTTCGCCTTTGCCAATCAGCATAATGATTTTTTTTTTTTTTTTTTTAATGCTGGTTCCCGCCGATGCAGCAGCCGACGAGCTGGTGAAGAAGAGGAAATCCACCTCTGTAATTTGGAATTGGTTCGGGTTTTCTTCTACCCTAACCCACTGCTGCTGGTCCACATCAGGAATGGCAACAGCAGCAGCGGCACCATCCACAGCACATCCATGGCGGCGCACGGGAGAAACTCACGGCCAGCAGCAGCACTCTCGGGTCGGATGAGGAAACCGCTAGCTCGTAAGTCAACTACGGTGCAAGAGAAAAGGGATGCACCGCGACCGTGACAAACATTACACAGTTGAAAAGTATTCTTTTAGGGCGCTCTGGTGAAGACAGTGCGTGACTGTGGCTGCAGTAAATGAACATGCAGCGTTGCTCATCTGTGGCTAATTGGCATCATGGAGTCAAGTCGTCATCAGTGGTTCGTTTTTCTATTTCCGGTTGCGTGTCAGTTGTCATCAATTAGATCATTATTTTTCATCTTGAATTGGGTTACAGTTGAATTAAAATGTGTTGATTGCCAAATTCTTTCTTTTACTCCTTAGCTCTTCTTTGGTTCAGCATGTCGACTTAACTCTACTGTAATTGGTCTTTTTTTTTTTTTTTTTGGATGGAAGATCGTGATTAAAAAATCGAAATCGTGATTTTATGCAAAAAAATCGTGATACAACATTTTTTCCATAACGCCCACCCCTACTCCACTGTGAGAAACATTGTGAGAAAATGGAAGACCACAGGCACAGTTTAAGTCAAGGCTTGAAGTGGCAAACCAAGAAAAATCTCGAATAAACAGAAGCGAAGGATGTTGACAACAGTCAGAGTCAACCCACAGACCAGCACCAAAGACCTACAACATGATCTTGCTGCTGATGGAGTCACTGTGCATTGTTCAACTATTCGGCGCACTTTACACAAGGAGATGCTGTATGGGAGAGTGATGCAGAGGAAGCCTTTTCTCCGCCCACATCACAAACAGAGCCGCTTGAGGTATGTTAAAGCACATTTGGACAAGCCAGCTTCATTTTGGAATAAGGTGCTGTGGACTGATGTAACTAAAATAGAGTTATTTGGGCATAACAAGGGCCGTTATGCATGGCGTAAAAAGAACACAGCACTCCAAGAAAAACACCTGCTACCTACAGTAAAATTTGGTGGTGGTTCCATCATGCTGTGGGGCTGTGTGGCCAGTACAGGGACTGGGAATCTAGTTAAAGTTGAGGGACGCATGGATTCCAATCAATATCAGCAGATTCTGGAGACCAATGTCCAGGAATCAGCGACAAAGCTGTAGCTGCGCCGGGGCTGGATCTTCCAACAAGACAACGACCCTAAACACTGCTCAAAATCTACTAAAGCATTCATGCAGAGGAACAAGTATAACGTTCTGGAATGGCCATCTCAGTCCCCAGACCTAAATATTATTGAAAATCTGTGGTGTCACTTAAAGAGAGCTGTCCATGCTCGGAAACCTTCAAACCTGAATGAACTAGAGATGCTTTGTAAAGAAGAATGGTCTAAAATACCTTCAGCCACAATCCAGACTCTCATTAGAAGCTATAGGAAGCGTTTAGAGGTTGTTATTTCTGCGAAAGGAGGATCTACTAAATATTGAGTGAAGGTTTTTTTTTTGGTGCCCAAATGTATGCACCTGCCTCCTTTTGTTTAACCAATTATTGCACACTTTCTGTAAATCATATAAACTTCATTTCACTTCTCAAATATCACTGTGTTTGTCCCCTATATAATATATTTAACAGAATTTTTTTTATCCAAACAATCAATGCTTTATAAAGGTAAATCAGAAAAATTAACAAGGCTGCCCAAACTTTCGCACCCCACTGTATATTACTCACAGCAGCACTGATGTGTAGAACTATTAGATGGCTGAACCCCTCCTTCATTTACATATGGATCCAGAAGGTTTGGGACCTCCATCAGATGGAGCACTTTACATATCTATGAAGGCTCCTAAAGTCCATCTTTACTAACCGCTGGAGTCCTGTCGGCTCTTTATGAACATAATGAGACTGGTTAGCCTTCCTCCTCTGCCACCTGTTTCCCATCATCCACACAGAGCCTCACAATGTTTCAGTGCTGGTTTCCTCATCACTTATTTCTGTGTGGGCTTGTACATATGAATGTCTGAATGTGTATATTTGATTTAACATATTTAATGTGGCCCTGTGATGGATGGCGACCTGTCCAGGGTGAACCCCGCCTCTGGCCCCGCTGGGAGGGGCTCCGGCCCCCCCCGCGACCCGACCGACGGATTCAGCGGGTGTAGAAGGTGGATGGATGGATGTTTAATGTATTTAATTGGGAGTGGATATTTGTTTTGTTCGTCTCTTGTTTGCTTTTGATCTTAATTTGGATATAATGTGTGTAATTATCATCTCCAGCTGGATAGAGAAAAGTGTAGAAACTGAATGTCGGCGCTGAAAACCCAATAAAAAACAAGTTCAAACTAAATGTTTTCTGCAGTCAGATGATGGAGATGATGAAGTTTCTGTCTTCAACTTTGGAAGAATTTTCACTTTGATTTTTCACTAATTTCTGAAGCCAAATATGAGCTTCAAACACTGTGCTGAAATCTCTTCAGTCTCTGACATCATGGTCTCTCCTGATGGTCACATTGTTTCTGCTGACTTCTCTCAGAATGTTTCAGGGCAGCCAAACATCCAGATCCTCTCTCAGGACGCAGGTCTAACCCACATGTACGCATTTCCAGATGTACGCTGAACATGGTTCTAGAAATCTTTGTGCTAAGCTAAGCTAACATGTCCTGGACCCATCTGTGCGTCTGATCCAGGGTCAGAGGACCAACAGACACTTCTCACTGTTGTTCCTGCAGATGTTCTCCTTGGAGACCTCCTCCACAAATATCTGCTGTTCATGTCCAACCAGCGTTGGTGCTGTGAGCAAAGGAAACAGGCTCCTACATGTGTGATTGTTCATGTAACACTCAGCAGGAAGCAGAAGCACAGGGCTGAGTGCAGGACAGAGAACATGTTCCCAGCTCTGCCTCCTCTATCAGACATTGTGAGGCTGCAGCAGGCCTCTCCATACCTGAGTGTGTGTGGATCCTTCAGTGCAGCCCTCAGCAGCTTCTCTCCTGAGTCTCCTGGATGGTTGTAGCTCAGGTCCAGCTCTCTCAGATGGGAGGGGTTGGAGGTCACAGCTTCAGCCAGAGAAGCACAGCCTTCCTCTGTGATCAGACAGCCTGACAGGCTGCAGACACACAGAACAACAGAAACTCTGAGAGAACTGCTCTGAAGCTGAAGCTGAATGTCTGCAACTGTCTCACATTACTGACTCTGTGTCTTCAGAAATCTGAGTCACAATCAAACTACAAACACGTGGATCGACCTGATTTCTGCTCCCATTTTAGCCCCGAACACATGCAGACACTCCCCACTGAGTCCTGTTCAGATAAAACTATGGTCTGCACCACAGTGAGAGCAGCAGTGAAGAAGAAGCTGATTTCACTGATGTGAAACTGAGACGCTCGTCAGCAGGGGCGCCGCTAGGGATTTAAGAATGATTTTCATCGGCCCCAAACAGCCGATCAGGAGACTTTATGATGAATTATGATGAATTTATGATGCTATTTTCCATAAAACTATGCATTTTGATGGTATTTTTGACTATCATTCCCTTATTTGTGAGAAAAGAACAACATGACAGCTAACAGGTAGGTAAGCACTGATGGAATTAATTCAGATTAATTTATTTTCTGCAACATTGAAAATCTAATTCTAAACTCAAAATTAAGCCACCTGAAAAATACATTTAAATATAAAATAAACTCTTCCATGAAAATAATAGCAATTATCATCTGTGGAGAACCAAATAAAATCTCAGCAAAAAAAAAAAAAAAAAAAAAGGCCAATTACCCATCATGATTTCTCATCATTTCAACATCATCATCTATAGAATGATAAAACAAGCAAAAGAAGAACATCAGCAGCAGATGTTAAGCTAAGTCGGCTCATACATAAAAACACAACAGGGCTTCATATGGTACATCACATCAGTGACAGTGAACTGAATATAATAAAGTCACAGTAGCCCACAGTGTGAATTGTTTTTTGTTCTAATCTAATATTTGAGATTGTCATAAAGTTTATCATCATTATTAATTCAACACACAGCTGCTCACCTCCTTCCTCATGTGGGGGCACTGGGGCTGTTTCTGGGGCAGGTGGAGCTGGGGGCTGACTGACAGCTGCTGCTGCCGCTGCACTTGACGTATGTATTCGGAACCAGGCGTCATTTTAACAGAGGGGAGGTCAACTGACTGAACAAGAACTGCTGCTAAACGTTTGACTGCATTCATTATTTAACAGAAACAGCAGTGAAGTGTAAAAATCCAGAGTTTTCTTCAGAAATATGAGCCAACATGGGGAGAAAGTGAGCCAGCTTATAGACCTGGACAAAGTTAATATTCCAGAACTTTCCATCACATGAACCTCTAACAAACCCACCTTGCTTTCTGAAGTATCCCTATTCCTTCTCCTCTTTCTTTCCTTTCTTTTAGTTTTTGGCAGCCTGAGTTTGAGGCATATTGCCTTCTCTGCCTTCTTACCCGCTGCGGGGGTAACTGTGTATTAACTAACTTTACAAGTTAGTTAATAATTTAGTGTCATATTATTTTTTGTCAGTATTATAATTCTGTTAGATTATTCCCTCTTAATTATGGGCCCCTAGAAGCCTGAATATGGTTCTGAGCCAGGTTTGACGGCTGCTCTGCGGGGCGAGTATACATGTCCCATACTGTATGTGTTGTAGCGAGTGAATCCACTGAAAGGGAACGTAATGTCATGCGTATCAGTTCAGTCAGAAGGAACCAGGTCCAACGCTTGTTTATAGCTTGTTTGCCCCGCCCATCAGGTGGGCTCAGGAGGACAACTCACTCAAAGAACTTTGTAGGAATCTGCACTCTACATTATTTATTGGATGAGAACACAACCAAAAGGAAACTGACCAAATGACCCAAAAAAGACTTTCCAGGTTGTTCCAGGTTCAGGTTCCAGGTTCAGGTGAGTTCCTGTGGTGTCAGAGGCCTAAAGCTGCTGGAACAATCATACAAAAGAGCATCCACAGGTGTTCTGTTACCTGAGAGTTTCCAGTCTGCAGTTTGGACTCTTCAGGCCAGCAGACACCTGCTTCACCCCTGAATCCTGCAGGTTGTTGTTACTCAGGTCCAGTTGTGTCAGGCTGGAGGACTGGGAGCTGAAAGCTGAGGACACAGCTGCACATCCTTCATCTGAGAGGTTACAGACGCTCAGCCTGAGGAGACAGTTACAGAGAAAAAGAACAGCTGGGATCACAATCAATCAGCTCTAATGCTGACTGTGGACTGAAAGCCCACTTAGAGGGAACATCAGGGTTAGAAGCCTGTGATCGTGTCCGTGCGGTGGTTTTTATGCTCAGAGACGCATCATGAGTGAAACAAGGAGTCCACACGGTGGCTGAGCCTTTCCACCCTGGAGCTGCAGTTCATCAGAGACAGTCTCAGAATCTGATTCAAACAGCAGAGGCTTTCATGGGGAACAAAGCTGAGGAACTGCTCCCATCAGACTGATGGTGGGGCTGACTTCAGAGCTGCCCACCGGGAACAAAGGCTAACATTTATCAGCACTCTGCTCCAGCATGAAAACAGCCTCACCTGAGAGTTTCCAGCCCACAGGTTGGACTCTGCAGTCCAGACAGCAGCTTCACTCCTGAATCCTGCTGCAGGTTGCTGTTACTCAGGTCCAGTTCTGTCAGGCTGGAGGACTGGGAGCTGAGAGCTGAGGACAGAGCTGCACATCCTTCATCTGAGAGGTTACAGACGCTCAGCCTGAGGAGAAGATGTTAAACAGTCTTACATTCAGTCACATTTAATAAGGACAGTCAAATAAGGGACAATAATGAGGTGAAGCTGCTCTGCAGCCACAATATCTCTGTAACTTCTACTTAGGAGTCTCTGAATCTGGTGATGTGCACTATGGTTCCATTCTTGGTATTTTATATTCATGTTTTTAATGGACTTTAATTACTAATCCACAGCAGAGATGATGAAAATGTCTCCCATCGCCCACAAATATCTCACTATACACAGAAACACTTTATTAGGGATTTATGAAGGCTGATCCACAGATATACAGATTAATCTGTAGTTTCATGCTTTAAAATGGAAGAAAAACACTAATTTAAAATGTGAAATGTGTTCTGCACATCTGTGAATCTCTTCCTGTCTCTCTGTAGTTTGTGACTTTGCTCCGTTTTGTGCAGTTTTACTGCAGCTGACCTGCAGAGACCATGCATCCATGTGATGTGCAGAGCTCTCCACAGAGTGAGGTCAGCACTGCCCACCCTGCAGGAGGTCAACACCAGGCGCTGCACCACCAGAGCAGGAAGACCCCGCTCCTACTCACATGTTTACTTGTATATTTTCATTTCTGTCAGATTCATCTCACCCTGTTTTATTCTTATTTTGCTGCCTTGCACAGTTGAGCTGGTTGCAGTGTACATTTCACTGCCGGCGTTCAGCTGCAGGTGACCAATAAAGATGGCTGATCCTCGATCGGTCGTGAATTATCTCATTATGTTAACAAATCAAAGCAGCTTTTCACGATAACTTGTTCATTTATGTCCTAATCTTTGATCACATCATGTTTTAAAGCAGCGACTCTGAAAAGCTTCATGGAAACAGAAAACAACTTTCTGAATGTCACCAAAAGCTTTTTCTGCTCTCTGAAGGCTTTTTTGGCTTTTTTTTTAAACAAAGAGAGAAGATGTTGGTCACATGACTGATCACATGACCAAGCAGCTGCTGGATGGAGCAGAGGAGCAGGACCTGTTCAGCCTCTCATCTTTGCCTCCAAAGTGATTGTGTCTGTTCTGATAACTGCAGTAAAACAGACGACACACCAACAGCCCGACTCACAGTTCAGTTTGGATCCTCCAACAGTCCGAGCTGAAATCAGCTGGATGTTCCACTTTATCATACTTATCCTGTTATCTGATGGAAACAAGGTGTTTTCTCCAGATTTCACATGTTTAACATGAACAAAGGGATCCACAAACATAAAAATCACTCTGCACGTATCTGATGTATATTTTCACATTTCTGCACATCTTTGTCTTCATGATGTTAAACACGTGTTTGTGGATGGAAATGACACGCTTTGAGAAAACTACAACAGATATACTGAATCATTTCCTGTAACTCTACCAGAATATAAATAAATGTTCCACCAGAGTTCATGTGTGTGTGCTGCGCTGCGCAGACTAGATCAGAGGAAAGTGACACAGATCTGGAGATGTTTTACTTTGTGGATTTAAAACAGATGTGAAGAGGTTTTCAGATTATTGCATCACAGAGACTGTATGAAGCTGAAACAGCAGAGAAACCTGACCTGAGAGCTTCCAGGTTACAGTGAGGACTCTGCAGTCCATCAAACAGCTGCTTCACTCCTGAGCCGTAGATTCTCAGGTCCAGTTCTGTCAGGCTGGAGGACTGGGAGCTGAGAGCTGAGGACACAGCTGCACATCCTTCATCTGAGAGGGTACAGCTGCTCAGTCTGAGGAGGAAATAATGAGAGAAGTAGGAATCTGGGACTTTCTCTCCTATAGAAACAGCAGCAGGATATTCATACACATCCCTCTATATCTGTACTCACAGAGCTTTGTTGGAGGCTTTGACCACTGGCAGCAGCCTCAGAAGAGCCTCCTCTGAAGCAGAGTATTTATTCAGGTCAAACACATCCAGATGTTTTCCTGATGTCAGTAAGATGAAGCCCAGAGCTGACCACTGATCAGGAGACAGTTTATCTGTGGAGAGACTTCCTGAACTCAGGGCCTGTTGGATCTGCTCCACCAGAGAACGATCATTCAGTTCATTCAGACAGTGGAACAGATTGATGCTTCTCTCTGCAGACAGATTCTCACTGATCTTCTCCTTAATGTAATAAACTGTTTCCTGATTGGTCTGTGAGCTACTTCCTGTCTGTGTGAGCAGGCCTCGTAGGAGCCTCTGATTGGTCTGCAGGGAAAGACCCAGGAGGAAGCGGAGGAACAAGTCCAGGTGTCCATTTGGACTCTCTAAGGCCTTGTACACAGCCCATCGATTGAGATCATTCAGATCAAGTACTTTAGGCCTCTTGGATTTTTCATCATTTCCCATCAGGTTGAGTCCAGAGTTGATGAAGGTCAGATGCACATGAAGAGCAGCCAGAAACTCCTGAACACTCAGATGGATGAAGCAGAACACCTTCTCCTGGTACAGCCCTCTCTCCTCTCTAAAGATCTGTGTGAACACTCCTGAGTACACTGAGGCTGCTGAGATATCGATGCCACACTCTGTCAGGTCTGATTCATAGAAGATCAGGTTTCCTTTCTGCAGCTGCTCAAAAGCCAGTTTTCCCAGAGACTTAATCATCTTCCTGCTCTCTGGACTCCAGTGTGGATCTGTCTCAGCTCCTCCATCATACTTGAGCTTCTTCACTTTGGCCTGAACCACCAGGAAGTGGATGTACATCTCAGTCAGGGTGCTGGGCAGCTCTGCTCCCTCTCTGGTTTCCAACACATCCTCCAGAACTGTAGCAGTGATCCAGCAGAAGACTGGGATGTGGCACATGATGTGGAGGCTTCGGGATGTCTGGATGTGGGAGATGATCCTGCTAGCCTGCTTCTTTTTTCTGAATCTCTTCCTGAAGTACTCCTCCTTCTGTGGGTCAGTGAACCCTCTGACCTCTGTCACCATGCCAACACAGCCAGCAGGGATCTGATTGGCTGCTGCAGGTCGTGTGGTTATCCAGAGGCGAGCAGAGGGAAGCAGCTTCCCCCTGATGAGGTTTGTCAGCAGCACATCCACTGAGGTGGGCTCTGTAGCATCAGTCAGGGGCTCCTTGCTGTGGAAGTCCAGAGGAAGTCGACACTCATCCAGACCGTCAAAGATGAACACAACCTGGAACTGTTCAAAGCTGCAGATTCCTGCTGCTTTGGTCTCAGTAAAGAAGTGATGAACAAGTTCCACCAAGCTGAACTTTCTCTCTTTCAGCACATTCAGCTCTCTGAAAGTGAATGGAAACATGAAGTGGATGTCCTGGTTGGCTTTGCCTTCAGCCCAGTCCAGAGTGAACTTCTGTGTTAAGACTGTTTTCCCAATGCCAGCCACTCCCTTTGTCATCACTGTTCTGATTGGTTCATCTCTTCCAGGTGGGCCTTTAAAGATGTCTTCTTGTCTGATGGATGTTTCTGCTCTGCCTGCTTTCCTGGATGCTGCTTCAATCTGTCTGACCTCATGTTCATCATTGACCTCTCCGGTCCCTCCCTCTGTGATGTAGAGCTCTGTGTAGATCTGATTCAGAAGGGTTGGCTTTCCTGCTTTAGGAATCCCCTCAAACACACACTGGAACTTCTTCTTCAGAGCACATTTAAGTTTACGTCCACAAAGTTCTGAATGAAGACAAGAAATAACATCAGTAAACAGATATTTCAACCCTGTACAGAATGAGTATCTGAACATCTGCTGTTCTGTGTGCTGAGACATCAGTAAATGTGTCATTTATCCAGCAGGTTAAACCTTTAGAGAAATCCTCTTACTGCTCTGCAGACAGTCAGCCAGCTCCTCCTGCTTCATTCTCCTCAGGAAGTGAACTGTGATCTTCACTAGTGCCTCTCTGCTGCTCCTCTCCTCTTCATCCTCACCCTCCCTCTGACTCTCTAAGCATTCTGGGTAATCTGGACTCAGAGCCTTCTGCATCTTCTTCAGCTCCTCCTTCACAAAAGTGAGCATGTTGTCCTCCAGCAGCTGGAACAGAAAACTATATGAATGAGCCAATCAGACTGAAACCATGGAGCCAAACATCAGATCCATGTTGGACACACTGACAACCCACTGGTCTACAGAGTGCAGCATGGAGATGGCTGTGAGCAGAACAGATGGGAAAGTAGTTGTTGTACATGTACAGACCATAAATATGGAGTCCAGCTGTGTTTGATGCTGCTGTGCAGACGGACCACTGGGACCCTCTGAGCTCTGCTGGTCCACTCTGTGGAGGAATCATGAAGATTAAGATTAGATTTATTGTCATCTACATTACAGGGAACATACACAGAATTTCTCCTCCGCTTTTAACCCATCCCGGTTGTCACCTTTTGAACACACACAGGGTCACACATTCATAGAGACAGATGCCATATACACTGGAATCACAGCACCTGGGGAGCATGGGGGTACAGTGCCTTGCTCAAGAGCACCTCAGCTGTGGCAAGGAGGTGGACACCCCTCCAGCTGTTAGTTCACCAAACTTTTTTTGAGTGGGAATCGAACCACCAACCTTCTGGTTATTGGACGACTGCTGTGTTGGTGGGAAACATCCAACACACACCGCTTCACATATGAACATAGAAATGGATGTGAAGCAGAGCTGAGCTCACATTAAACACATGTTGGAGTAAAAACTGTTCAAACTGACTCTGCTGCATTTTACTCTGTTACAGCATTTACACTCGGCTCACCTCTGAGGGGACGGATGTTGGGCTGATTTGAAGTTAACAGGACGACCCATCGACCGGTCACTCTTCATGGACACACAGCTGGGTT
This sequence comes from Odontesthes bonariensis, assembly GCF_027942865.1. Classification (NCBI taxonomy): domain Eukaryota; kingdom Metazoa; phylum Chordata; class Actinopteri; order Atheriniformes; family Atherinopsidae; genus Odontesthes; species Odontesthes bonariensis. The sequence continues at coordinate 7,905,379 of NC_134516.1, forward strand.
CAGGCTCAGCTACAGGTTCAGGTCCAGGTCTGAGTCTCTGATGGATCCTGACAGAGAAACACTTGTTTTCTTCAAACTAAAGTATCAGTGATAGTGTTTGAGTCTGCAGTGAGACGGCCTGTCAGAGAGTCAGTGTGGCTGCTGTGGAACAATGTTAGTTTTAACAAGGTTTCTTTGGAGATAATTAATAACAGATCAATTACCTGCATGATTGGGGTGTTGCTTCAGAAGCTCATTTTAAACTGACGTCATTAAACACAACGTGTGAGAACATAATATTTCTGCATCAGCCGCCCTGTTCACTACATAATCAGCATCTTGTAAAAAAGCCACATCAGTGGACAGATATTCAGCAATATTCTCCCTTTGTTTTAATAAAGAGCTGCAGGACTGAACTAAAACATCACATCACACACATGATGCAGCTCATTAGTTCATCAGAGACATCAACAAGTCTCAAGTAATTCAGGTGGAAACTGGTTATCATCTGAAACATGATGCAGCCTCCACTGAATACTGACAGCTACTCACTGTTGGGCTGATGGAACATTCTGTTTGATATTAGTGACGAAATCCTTCGACCAGTCGCTCTTAAAGGACACACAGCTGGGTTCTGGTTCAGGTTCTGGTTTCAGTGTCTGATGGATCCTGATAGAAAAACATTACAGGTCAATGATGTCAAAGCTGAATGCATTTTAAGTTAAATATCTTCATCATGTATTTTACTTTTTGTCAGATGAAAAGATTCTTTTGAAATTAATAAAATCTTTCTTTGACAGGTCGCTCTTAAAGGACACACAGCTGGGTTCTGGTTCTGGTTCTGATTCAGGTTCTGGTTCAGGCCTCTGGTGGATCCTGATGGGGAAAAGTGCTTTTTCAACCTGTATGCATGATATACTTAATAACCTCTAAATCAATGACCTGATGTTAACTTACTCTGCTTTCGAGGCCCGTAATTTGAAAAGTGGGAGATCCTTCTGCAGTTCGCTCTGTGAGGACCCACTCCTGGATCCAGGTCTCTGTCCCTTCCTGTGAATAAAGGAGGTTTGGTGATGTGAGCGCTGAGCTGGGACATGGAGAAGAGTCATGGACAGTTAGAGATGGTCACCTCACCTCTGAGCTTTGCTCTGGCTCTCATGTTCCCCACACAGAGAGGTTTTAGTGTCCTCACTCTGATCCATGCTGCTGAACTCACATCAGCTCACACACACTTTCTACCTTCTTCTGCGGAGGAAACACAGATCATTCATCTGCACATCAACTCACATCCTCCTCTCCATCTTTTCTTCTGTAAAAAGACCAGCTGCTCCTCCTCTGATTGGCTGTTATTCTCTGTTTCATATCAGTGTCGGTTTCATGCAGTCAGACAGCAGAGTGAGGCAGAGGAAGCTGCCATCAGCTGCTGTACTTCTACCATCAGTCCACTAGATGGAGGCACGGAGCTGCAGCCCAGCACACATCATGATCCTGATGATGGAGCAACATTTCCTGATTCAGTCCAGCTGGAAGCTTCAGTCAGCTGAACATTTGAACCATTTCAGCTGATAGATGATGCAGCAGAGGTTCATCAGTGATAAAAGTCTCAGAAGGAATCTTACTGTTTAGATTTCAGAGGACTTTTTAACATGAAATACAAACAGTGACAGATGTTAGATCTCAGCTGCTGTCAAGTGACAGGATTCAAAGTATCAGCTGAATTTAATTTAAGGTAAACACAAGAAACTTGTGCTAAAGAAAAAAATGGACCAGACTCAGTGAATAATTCCCTATAATCCCTATAATATTGATCAGTGAGCAGTGCTGACATGTCATTGGGGTCATCAGGTGGGAACCTCCTTTATGTTTATGTTTATGCATTTAGCAGACACGTTTATCCAAAGCGACTTACAATTGAAAAAATATATAACATTACAGCTAACATCAAAGCTAACAATAAGCTGCCTAGAAGGAAACCACCAGTCAGACCCTGTCAGAGGTGACAGTGGAGCGATAGAGAGCAGGCATAGAGGGAAGTACAGGCTAAGTGCTAGGATAGGAGATGCTCTCTGAAGAGCTGGGTCTTCAAGAGTTTCTTGAAGATATTCAGGGACGCCCCTGTTCTGGTAGCGCTCGGTAGGTCATTCCACCATCATGGAATGACACATGAAAAGAGTCCGGATGGTCTTAAGCGTGGTGTAGGCACCGCTCGATGTCACTGCATCAGTGTTTTGTCTAGTTGGGCCCGCGACACCTCCAGGAGGCTAGACAGTGATCACTGGTGTCCCACAGTCACTCCCCTATTGCCAGCCATCACTGCTCCTCCATCACAAGCTACCCCAGCCTCTCACCAACTGCACACCAGTCACAGCAGGGTGGGGATTCAAACCCTGGTTTGGGTAGGGGGTAATGAAAGTAGAGAGGGTGCATGAGGTGGAGGCAGGACAAGACACACTAGCAGATTCAGCAGACAAACTCACCTAAACAGTCCTACAATCACTAAAAATGCCATCAAAAACAAGGCCATACATGCCAACTCACCAAAAATGGCCGCCTGGTTTCAAAAGGCTCACATGGGCCACACCCTCCACTTAAAAATCCTGGATTTCTTCTTTGCTTCTTCAAAGAGTCTGTTTTCCCTAAGTGCTCCCCCTTCTGGGCCCCCAGCTACTATTGCTTTTTCTAATCCAAATCCACTGACTGGACTTTACTGCCTCATCTGACACTTCCTTCACTATTTTCCTCACACTCTGTCCATTTACACCCAGCTCCCTCAACAATGAGACAACAGACTTTGCAACAAATCCTCTGCATCCTACTTCCACTGGACTGATTCTAACTTTCCATCCTCGCTGCTCTGCTTTTGCCCCCAACTCCACATACCTAAGCTTTTTCCTTTCATATGCTTCTGCTACCAATTCCTCCCAAGGAACAGTAATAAATGAATGAAGTGCACATAAACAGCTACACTGTAGCTAAGTAGCAGCAGGACTTCATAAATCCATCCTGCAGGATCACTGCAGACTGACAGGAACCACCAGGGGGCGCTCACTGCTCACTGTTAAATATTATTCACCCGCTGATGAGTCTACATGATCACACTTTGACCCACATGAATTATGATCCTTTATAAAACAGGTTGAGAATCCAACAGGATCAGAGTCCAGGACTAATCTGCATCTCATCTCAGGACTCAGAGTTTTACTGTGAGTGTGTTCAGAGAGCAGTGATGAACAGAGTGTGAGTGAACAGCACATTGCAGTCAGAGTTCCTCTGTTGGAGGAGAAAACAGCAGCAGACTGAGTGGGAAACATTTCATGTCGCTAACAAGCTGCAGCTCCTCATCAACACACTGATTGTTGCTGTTTACTCTCAGCTCACATAACTTGTGTCTCATCAGCAGAGGAAATCTCTCTCTGTTCTGAGGCTTTGTTAAGGCCAGACACTACAGGTGAATAGGGTAATATTTTAAAATAATAGATACCACCATGAAACTTCCTCAGTTGATTACTTATACAAGTATGAAAAAAAATGTATTACAAATTTTAAAAATTTGTATGTTTAATTTAGCAAATTAGGCATTATCTCATTAAATATGCGCACATTTGCATACATTTCCGGAAGATAGATCTGAACATATGATAAAGCCAGGTGCAAAATTCTTTTTTCATTTGGTTTACACACAAAATGAAAAGAAAATTACAGATATATTTACAAATATACTGATTAGCCTAAAAAACATTGATTTTCGCAATATTTTTTGATTATAATGTCACATAAATCAGGTCAGGAATGATTTATCAACAAATCCTTCTGTAAATAGCTTCAGAATACTGCTAAGTGTATCACTGGAAAGTTTGGTGTTAGTAGGTGCTCCATAGGCTGAGATATTGATACTAAAAAAATACAAAAAACTGATTTTGAGAAAACGGCATTTAAAGATTTAAATAAGGGAATTCATTTTGGTAAATTTGGGCAAAATGTACCGCCACGATTAAACAAAATGTGATGAAATAAACATTTTAATATATGTTTTTAAATAACACATATTGAAGGAGTAGACTGGCCCAAAATCTAAAAATTGACCACTGCATGAAAAATCACTGTTTTTGCCCACCGTGTCTCGCCTTAAATGAATCAAAGTGTCACTTACTCAGCTTCTTCCACAAACTTCTTCCCTCTGCAGCTCTCTGCTGTGTGGACCAGGTCTGTGTAGAAGAAGAGGAAATCCTCTGCTTCTTCTCCGACATCAGTCCTCTGTGTCTGCAGGCTGCCGTCACTGAAACTCTTCAAACCCTTAAAGACTCTTAAAGTGATCAAAGGTCAGCTGCTTTAGCAGCTTTATATGACTTTAATTCATCAATAATTAACCCGCAGCAGCTTCCTGCTGCCACTCTGAGAAAAGCTGAGAACAAACAGCTTTATTTTCCTCCTCTCTGGCAGCACCAACAGTTTCTTTAAGTGGAATCTGGAAGTTTCTGCTGCTCACACTCAGATGTTGATGTCATGGAGGCGTTCAGGCATCAGCTTCCACTCTTCTATATCCAGTCAGAGCATGCAGTGGCAGCCGCTCCAATAATCCAACATGGATCGTGTGGCCTTGTGAGGTCATGATGTGATCACGTGTTCATCATTCTTAATGTGCACACACCTTATGAAAGCTATCTGAATGAAGAACAACACTTAAACAGACCTGCTTTGAACAAGCCTTCTTCTCCAAATCACGTTGCTTTGAGTGTTTCCATTATTGTGGACATTAATGCAGATCTATCTGATTACAACTAATTCTGACTATTAATCACACATTATCAGTTAAAAGGGCTTTTACCCACTTATATTACTGGATTGTACTGGGACTGGATAGTGTAGTGGTAAGATTGCATTTCATCTGGGTTCAAATCCCCTTTATGAAAGGTACCACCTCCAGTAGGGGTCCTGAGGCAAGACCTCCTTACCCTACCCACCTACCAGTGTAAGGTGGTTCCAGTGTAGGATAAAAGCGTCGGCCAAATGCATAAACATATTAGTGAGATCTGGCTCTCTACCTCACAGCTGGAACATTGTATTAGTACAACAAATCTGCATGTTTCATAGAGAGTATTTTCAACCCAGTCTCACAGAAAAACGTGTAAAAGCTACGTTGGTCCACAAGGGAAAGGGTACGTTTTATTTGGCCTATTCATATTGCATCGCAACCAGGTCACGTGACTATCAAGTTTCCCTCAGCGAAAAAAAGAAAATGGCCGACTCTCTGCCTTTTTTCTGTGAAAAACATAACATTTTAGGAAAGCATCTGCATTTGTATGCATTTCGATGACATTTCTAGCGAGAACTATGCAATATTTTCATTATATTCCTTCAGAGAATGTAGACGATCTTTAGTTTATTAGTTTTTCTTAAAAAGACCTTGACCTGGTGAGTAACATATGCCAGTGTGAAGATTCTAAATTAGTCCTGCCTTGAAATATTAACTTCTGAACATTGACCTCAGTGCAATTTAGAAGGCTTGTTAATCATTAACAGAAGAAGCTACAGATATGGGACCAACTGTTATGGAGAGCTCTTGACTTCAGCTATGTGACTATACCCATATGGGTGTGGCCACCAAGTGGGGGCGCTATCAGATATGGTAAAAAATTATTTTCACCAATTTCACAATAGCATATTTAAAATCTGATCACATAAATGTGTTTACTACCCCTTTAAACCTTTCCCTGTAATCTCAATTTAGTATTTACCACTCCAAATTATAAGAAATACGCTCAATTTAAAATAAAATACAATTTCCTTGTGGCGAGCTATGTATCTGATACAAATTAGCGCCATATTGGTAGTTCTTTCAAGTTGGCAAAGTAGGGTTTTAAAAACATATATATACTGAATATATCAAATATCTAGTGCAGCCGAATTAGTAATTACACTTCATCTATACGACTGACGTTGAAAAAAAGTCAAGCTGTTGGTATATGTTAGATATTCTAACTGTTATTGTAGAAATGTGGTTTTGGGTTAGCAGCTTCTTCCGTTTTGCAAAGTAGGGTTGGAAAAACATACATCTGCTAAATATATCAAATATCAAGTACAGCCGAACTATTAATTACACTTGATCTCAATGATCAATACGAAGAAGAATTTAACAAATTTACTTCAGATACTTTTAGAGCCGCACCATGTAACATCATACAAAATCAACACTGTACTCGTAGTACTTCCGGTTTGCAAAGGTTATTTATAGTCGCAAAAAGACAGATTATACGTATATATTTGGTTCGTATAATATATTTATGATGAATATATTATGAAAGATACACGTTTGGTCAATTAAGTTGAAAAACAAAAAAAAAAGAAAGTACGGGGAATGTTGGCGCAGGTCGGTGACGTAGAGATAGCAGCGTCCATAGCAACCACCTTAACAACGGTATTCTTACGTTTTTTTAAGGAGATACTAAAATCTTCGGCTAAACTAATAAAACGAAAGATCGTCTACATTCCTTGAACAAATATTCTGAAAATATTATGCATCGTTCTCACTAGAAATGCCATCAAAATGCATACAAATGCAGATGATTTCTTAAAATTTTATGTTTTTCACAGAAAATAGGTCGACAGTCTGCCATTTTTTTTTTCGCTGAGGGAAACTTGATAGTCACATGATCTGGTTTTAAGGCAATGTAAATGTATAGGCCAAAGAAAACTTAGTATGATCAGAATTTTGGGGGCCAAATTGTGATAATACCACGTTTTCCCTTGTGGACCAACATAGCTATTACACGTTTTTCTATGAGACTGGGTTGGTATTTTATGTGAGGTGGTGGCAGCTGATCATAAACAGCTACAATATCAATAAATGCTGAAAATATACCAAAGTTATTCATAAATGAAAATGTTTTCCATGCAGAGAAAGTGGACGCCCTGCCATGCTCCTACAGATGAACCTCCAGGTGGTATCTGTTTACCAAGAGATGATGCTGTGTGTACAGAAGAAGACGTGAAGCTCAGACAGGAGATCTGCTTGCTGTATGAGGACAGAATGTCTGTCATATATGGAGGTGGGAAGCCGGGTTTAAATATAGATATAATGTATTTGAATTGTATTGATCTAAAAGTGTCCTCTCAGTAGCTGTGAAGTTCTGTCAGTGATACTGAGCGGGACTCTGCAGTGATGGAGATGTGTCTCCCTCTGGTGGTGAACGGATGAACTGCATAATGTCAGTTTAATGAGCCCGGAAGTGTTCAACTATAAAAACTACCAAGCTGATGTCAGCAGTGAGAATGTTTTTCATCATTCAGTAAAAATGTTGTAGTTCTCCTGTTCATTGTGCAGAATAAAAAGACAGGATGTTCTCTGCTTTGTAGCTTTGATTCAAATATTAGAGCCAAGTAAAAACATCCTGCTCACACATGCAGACAGAACACAAGCTGGAGTGAAGTCAGAGTTAAAGATAAAGTCTGAGTTAATAAAGCTGAACAGCAGCTGATGGGCACTCCACATGTGCTGCCTTTGTTTATGTCAGTCAGTGACTCACATTTGAAAATGTCTTGTGCTGTTATCAGGAAGTAAAGATGGAGAAGACTGTAAAGCTGCAGCTGCTGGAGACTTTGGAGGATCTGGGAGAGGAGGAAATGGGAGCTTTAACAAATTAGCAAGCCTGGACGATCTTCTCCCACTTCACTTTCAACATCTGAGATGTCTTCTATGTTCTGCTGTGAATAAGATATTAGTTTATGAGATTTACAAATCACTGCATTCCGTTTTTATTTAATGTTACACAGCATCCCAACTTTTTCCCACATTCCTTATTCCGAACCTCACTAATCATCTCCCTCCTCTCTCAGAGTTACACGTCTACCCAGGTCCTCCCTTTGGCTTTCAACACCCACCGCTTTTAAATAAACTCTGTTCTAACTCTGATTCTCCCCGAGTCCTGTGTCTGCTCTCGGGCCAGTTTTTGTGAGGCGGTTCGACACAACAAAAATATTCTAAAAGAAAAACCTGACGGCTAAATATATTCAGAAAAAAAACATTTAAAAAAAGAATCTGAGAAAAGAAATCTGAGATTTTAGAAATGTATATATTTTAATGAACAAAGTGAAAGTAATCAGATAAAACAATATATACACCAGAAAGTCTGGAACCATTTAAAAATCGAAATGTTCAGATATGAAGAACAAATTTGATATAGAAGAGAAATTTTCATCAAAAAAATCTGAATGTTGATTAAAAGTCCACATTTCACATGTAAAGTCTTTGAGACAGAATTAAAAAAAATGAACATTGTGGTGAATAATGAGGCAAAAAGTCAAATTTCTGAGATGAAAAATCAATAATTCAACATGTGAAAATGTCAGGAAGTCCAAATAAAGACAGAATGAACCAAACAAACTAACAGTGAAATACTGAGAGGATTTTCATGTTGAACATCAGGAACTTTCAGTCCAAAGCAGATGTTGTTAAAGTCCAAATATTGTTTGTAAAGAATCATTTCAGTCTTCTTTGTGAGCGTTAAACAGCAACATTCAGCAACATTCAGCCATCAGGAATCAGCTCCAGTCCAGGTGTCCTTTCATCATCTAACAGGAAGTGAATGTGTGAAACATCAGGATGAACCCCGGCTGCTCTCCAGACCTCTGCTCATTGGAGCAGAATCAGTGAACATCTGTCAGCAGGTTGGAATCCATCTGGGCTGATGGCAGCTCAGTGATTCCTCTCTGATGTCACAGTTTGTCACATGTGCAGCAAACTAACTGCAGCTGACTTCAGCTGAATGGTCTCAGTTGAAGTCAGCTGCAGAGAAACACAACCTGCTGATACTCAGTGTGAAGCTTTGACTGGAAACACACAGAAAAACAACATCCTGGAAGAATGGCAGCTTCCATCTTTAAAGGACTGGAAGAGGAAGAAGTTTCCAAGGAATCATTCAGAAGAGTTTCAAACAGAAACTGACTGAGTCCATGAATCTGAAAAGGTGTGACAGACATGAACAGACTGAACTATCTGTTCAGCAGGGATTCTCTGACAGGAGGACACTCTGTATACTCAGCACAGAGACACTGAGGAACCAGGTGGCCAGAACCCAAATCCAGGATGCAGAGGTTCTTCAGTGAATGTGGTGCTGAAGGTGTGGAGGTGGATCAGTGTGTCAGAGGAGACTCTGTAGAAGGACAGAGTGCCAGCAGGACGGTCCACATACACTGCTGCTCTGTTAGAGACAGAGGAGGAGGAGGAGGAGGGGGAGGAGGAGGAGGAGGAGGAGGAGGAAGAGGAGGAGGAGGTGGTGATGGGTGTTTCTCTCTTATTGTGACAGACAGAGTAACCTCCATCAGAGCAGCTCAGACTCCAGGACTGATCATTCCATCCAAACACACTGTCTCCTCCTCTCCTGATTCCTCTGTAACTCACTGACATATAAACCTCTCCTCTCCACTCGACCTCCCAGTAACAGCGACCAGTCAGAACATTTCTACACAGCAGCTGAGGCCAGACACCAAACCTGTCTGGATGATCAGGATATGACTGAACCTCCTTCACACGTGTCACCTTCCTGTTGTTGTCAGACAGTTTCAGTCTCCTGCTCACTGTGTTTGTGTCGATTGTGAGTTGACAGGAATCTGAAGGAGAGAACAAACACAGTCCAGCTGCAGTTATTGATCTATCATCTGTTCACTTTGATCAATGAGTGATGTGACAGTGTGACGATGGCTGGATGTCATGAATCAGATGAAGAACACACTCACACTTCCTCAGCCCTGGTGTCAGCCATCGTTCTCCAGCAGGCTCCACCCTGAAAGGAGGAGGGGGGTCAGAGCAGCACCGTCTCTTTCAGCATCAAACATGGACATTACATGGCTCTCACACACATTGTTCTACACTGAGAAAGGAACAGTCCAACATCTGGACACATCCACTGGAGTGGAGCATCTGGAAACTACAATGAGCAGAATCAACACTGACGCGTACAAAACTGCTTTGTGGAAGTCACAATTTCTTCTTTCAGCCGTCTCCTCCTTTTCATCTCTTCACATATGAAGAACACTGTAAAAACTCCTGATCTGACCCAGAGCTGCAACCTTCTATCTGCCCTAAAGTCTGACTGATCTGCTTCTGACAGGAACATCCTCTGCACAGCAGCCTGCCTCAGATTCTTCACATTGTTTTCACTGTTGCTCTTTTCTCTGACTCAGCTGGGAAATGTTAAAGTGACTTCTTTTCCGTGCACATGAAGCTAAGTGACTGTCAGAGACAGTTTGAGGCAGGTTTTTAGCTGTGACAGCTTGTTTCCACACTGACCACTAACAGCTGCTTCATCATCACACTGAGGATTTGTTCCCTCACATTATCATTGCAGATGCTGCTGTTGTGAGGACAGCAACACATTTCAGAGGGATCAGCAGCATCAGCTCACCACACTCCTTCCAAATCTTATCCAGTATTCATTTCCACTTTGAAGTGCAGTCACATCATCAAGCTTCTATTTAGTCCAACATCCACTCTGTTATTGAACCTGATTGATAATCTGATATATGATCAAGCAGCTTTTCAGCATCTATCAGATCTGCTGCCTGGACAAGATGAGCTGCAGCAACTTCATCTGCTCAAAGATCTCTATTCAAAGCCAGAGTGTCACAAAGCTGATATCCAAGATGGCAGCACGTCCCTCTGTCTGTTCGTCTGTTACCTTCATATTGATCAGGTGTTTGCAGGTGATTGAACTAAACAGATAAATGCTGCAATGCCACTCGTGTGTGATGTTACACGGAGCACTGGCACCAATAGAAGACTAAATTAATTTTCTGGGTCTGTTGCTGTGTTTCACCATCAGGAATCAGCAGGATTTATGAAGGAAACTTAACCTGAACCGCAGGGGTTTATAAATCTTTGTGCTAAGCTAGGCTAACATGTCCTGGACCCACCCTAGGCCCTCCAGAAAAACGCGATTTTGCGATCGCTGATTTTATTGCAAAATCAGCAAAATACTGTTGATTATGCGGTGGTCAATATTTTTCAAAAAAGCCGCATATTCACCACAATAATCACATTTTCTGCGCAAAATATGCGAAATATGCAGGACTCGCTTGATTTCACAATCTCCGCACTTTTCTGCATAAAGTTGGGAAGAGAAAAAAAGTCTAAATGAACCAAATTAACTGGTGATGTAATTTATATCCGACTCGCTGCTTGCGACGTCATTGCCACCGACACACACAAGGAAAACAGCACCGTAGCGTGAAGAGAAAATTAACGAGAGACAAAATGAAAAAGCTAATCGATCTCACCTACCGACGCACATTACTGCCAAAGACCGGGCAAACCAGTACCCAGATGTCTTGCACGAAAGCGGGGGGAAACTATTCTGCACCCCGTGCAAGCCAAAGCCAGACAGCTGACGTTCACCGAGGCATCAACCTCCAAAACCATTGCGAGGGCTACCATAAACGAGGTAGCATTTATTTTATCTTTTACAATTTGGTGACTCAGGAATGTTTAAGCCATGTTTTCTTTTTTACGACTCATTGTGAAACTGCTCAAGTTGTTAAAATAAAAAAACCTTCTGTGAAGTAACTTGGTTCCAGTATGCTTGTTTATCATAGGAGGTCTTTAAAATGACTCTTTTTCATTCAGTAGCAGCATATTTTGCAACTTTGCATAATTCACAACTTTTTGCATAATTCGCAAGTTTCCGCAACTTCTCGCACTTTCACAGCATAAAATCATTAAAAAAACCTGCATACTCAATCGCAAAATCCAGGATTTTAGCCCGTGTAATCAAGGATTTATGCCCGCGTTTTTCTGGAGGGTCTACCATCCTTGTAAATGAATCAGGGTCAGAGGACCAAAAAGACGTTTCTAAAAATGAAAGACTGTTCCTTTAACATGCAGAGATCTGTCCAAACTAAATCAACTCTGACCAACAGACACTTCTCGTTGTTGTTCCTGCAGATGTTCTCCTTGCAGACCTCCTCTACAAATGGGTTAGGGTTAAAGGTAAAAAGGCTCCTACATGTGGGATTGTTCATGCAACACTCAGCAGGAAGCAGAAGCACAGGGCTGAGTGCAGGACAGAGAACATGTTCCCAGCTCTTCCTCCTCTATCAGACATTGTGTGGCTGCAGCAGGCCTCTCCATACCCGAGTGTGTGTGGATCCTTCAGTGCAGCCCTCAGCAGCTTCACTCCTGAGTCTCCTGGATGGTTGTAGCTCAGGTCCAGCTCTCTCAGATGGGAGGGGTTGGAGGTCACAGCTTCAGCCAGAGAAGCACAGCCTTCCTCTGTGATCAGACAGCCTGACAGGCTGCAGACACACACAACAACAGAAACTCTGAGAGAACTGCTCTGAAACTCAAGCTGGATGTCATCCAATGGTAACAACAGTCTTATAGAAAGATTCTTTTCATCATTTTGCTCCAGTAACAGTTTCAGATCAAATGAGAAGAAAATATAAACAATCTTCTGTGACAAACAAAGAGGAAACATGGCAGCAGTGAATGAAAAACCTGGATGAAAAGAAAACCTCTGAGAATAAAAACTTTAGATTATTGTGAATATTTCAACATTTCACTCTTCACTGAACTCTGCACACCTCAGACTTCCAGCACACCCCAGAGTCCTGTCATCTCCTCAAATATTCTGATGACTCTGCAGCTGTTGGCTGTATCATGCACAGTTCCTCCACATTTGAGTTGAGCTTTGCTCACAGCCTGACTGGAGCATTAACTGGAACACCTTCCTTATAACTGTTCACATGCAGAGGAGCAGAATCCAGTTACTGACTGAAGTCTGTCTGACGCTGCAACTCTGCGGCCTGAGTGAGAACATCTCATTGTTGGATATGTTCCCAACAGAGCACTTTGCTCTCAGGCTGCAGGTTTACTTGTGGTTCCCAGAGTTTCTAAAAGCAGAATGGGAGGCAGAGCCTTCAGTTATCAGGCCCCTCTCTGTGGAACCAGCTGCCAGTTTGGCTTCAGGGTACATGTAAGTACAGATGAACTCACTGTACACCTGTTGTCTTTAAGTTACTTGAATGGTGATTTTATTACATGCTTTAAGTGAACACCAGCTGACATGTAGTCTTAATGGGCTGATTTTCAGTCGCACTTTCAAACTGTGACAAAAACCCCAGAAAAATCCTTGAATGAGAGCAGCTTTGTTGGGAATTCAGCTGGATTAATATACACCTACACTTTACTGTTTTTACTAAAAGAAACAACAAGAAGGAACATCCACAGAGCACCTCGGTCCATCTGAGCCCAGCTGAGCGTACACGTGATTTCATCCTCATCTACATTATCTGGAGGGTTAGTGTAGTTTGGAGAAGCTTGTTTTCATACAGTCCTTACCTGAGAGTTTCCAGTCTGCAGTTTGGACTCTTCAGTCCATCAGAAAGCTGCTTCACTCCTGAATCCTGCAGGTTGTTGTTACTCAGGCCCAGTTCTGTCAGGCTGGAGGACTGGGAGCTGAGAGCTGAGGACAGAGCTGCACAGCTTCTCTCTGAGAGGTTACAGCCACTCAGGCTGAGGAGGGAGAAAATACATTCATTAATCAATCAGTCAAATAACCTTTATAGAATTCTTCCCCATTTGGTTTTGTTTATTTGTCCGTGGAAATAAAGTAAAAAATGATAGAATAAAAGAAGTTAAACAGTTTTTTAGAGTTTCTCATCCTCCAACATGACAAAACAGACATTAAAATAAATCCACACTTCAGTTCAGAGTGAAGACATGCAGCTGTCTGTGTGGAGCTGTTTTTCAAGAGCTTCTAGCTGTAAAATATTATTTTTGTGCCATATTAAAAGTTAGAGTCAGACTTGGTGAGGAGCTGGGACTTGGAGATCCAGATTGTAGTCACCTAAAGGCATCTATTTATAAAAATCACACTTTCCAATGAGTTCAAACATGTCTTATTTACTTCCAGTAACACTTAGAAGGATTCTGTCTGTTTGGGAGATAAATTCAGCTTCTGATTCACTAAAGGATGATGTGGCTTTGTGGCCACACATCTGTCTAATTCACAGTCGCCTTCACAAAGGAGGTTCACCTCAAACCAAATAACCAACCAAATATCATCCCTTTGCCCCAGTGCAGTGTGTCCACATTTAAAGGTTTTATGCACTATTTTAAAGGAAAAACTGCTCATATTTCTGTAAAGTAGTTTACTTTGGGTATGTGATGGATCTGTGTTTTAGGACAAATCTACAGGAATGGAAAGGAGTTAAAGTAAAAGAGCAGTTTAGCATTTTTCTTTAAACTGTGTGTGTTATATTTCATTATCAGTTATTTAAGCCAGATAATCAAAGGGCAGAACAGATCAACCTGTTTCATTGATCAAGGTACCTGGAAGCTGCTTTTTCATCTAATAACCCAGAATTATATCAGCTCTCACCTGGAAAGTTCATGAATCCTTACCTGAGAGTTTCCAGTCTGCAGTTTGGACTCTTCAGTCCATCAGAAAGCTGCTTCACTCCTGAATCCTGCAGGTTGTTGTTACTCAGGCCCAGTTCTGTCAGGCTGGAGGACTGGGAGCTGAGAGCTGAGGACAGAGCTGCACAGCTTCTCTCTGAGAGGTTACAGCCACTCAGGCTGAGGAGGGAATGAGATGGAAGGAAATAACTTGATCTATTAATCAATCAAACTACATTCATATTTGATAAGTGGAATAATTATGTTTCCCTGTTTGTTTCTGTTTATTTGTTAAAGACATTAAAGTGTGATGGAAGATGTCTACATGTGCCGTCTTAGCTCAGCAGATGGAGAAACTAAAAGATGTATCTGCTGCTGTTATTGGCTCATCCTGTGATCAGATCAGCTCAGCAAAGAACACCATGTGAGCAAAGCATCTTCTCACACTAACAGTCAGCTGTTTCCCGTGCACCAAAGTGTTATCTGGCCCAGCTCAGCTGGTTAAACTGAGTTTAACGCTGATTCTGTTGTTTTTCTCCAGTTAATAAGTAAACAATGTATTTATAAAGAAATATATCTGTGTTTGTACTCACAGAGCTTTGTTGGAGGCTTTGACCACTGGCAGCAGCCTCAGAAGAGCCTCCTCTGAAGCAGAGTACTTCTTCAGGTCAAACTCATCCAGATGTTTTCCTGATGACAGTAAGATGAAGCCCAGAGCTGACCACTGAGCAGGAGACAGTTTATCTGTGGAGAGACTTCCTGAACTCAGGGCCTGTTGGATCTCCTCCACCAGAGAACGATCATTCAGTTCATTCAGACAGTGGAACAGATTGATGCTTCTCTCTGCAGACAGATTCCCACTGATCATCTTCTTGATGTAATCGACTGTTTCCTGATTGGTCTGTGAGCTACTTCCTGTCTGTGTCAGCAGGCCTCGTAGGAGCCTCTGATTGGTCTGCAGGGAAAGACCCAGGAGGAAGCGGAGGAACAGGTCCAGGTGTCCATTTGGACTCTCTAAGGCCCTGTTCACAGCACATTGATTGAGATCATTCAGATCAATGTCGGTTGTTTCTTCTTGTTCTCCTTCTTCTTCTTCCATCAGGTCCAGGTGTCCATTTGGACTCTCTAAGGCCTTGTTCACAGCACTCTGATGGAAGAGTCGAAGAGAATCTGCAGATTGATCTTTTCTTGTTCCAGATGTTTGTTGTTCTTTCTTTCTTTGATTGACACGAAAACCAAACTTATTAATGAAAGACTTTAAAGAAAAAGATCTTTGTGCTTCAACGAGAGGAGCTTGTGCACTTATTTCTGTTTTACTTTCAGACTCCTGAGACTTTGGTTGTTCCTCCATCAGGTAGGTTGTTTCTTCTTGTTCTTCATCTTCTCCCATCAGGTTGAGTCCAGAGTTGATGAAGGTCAGATGCACATGAAGAGCAGCCAGAAACTCCTGAACACTCAGATGGATGAAGCAGAACACCTTCTCCTGGTACAGCCCTCTCTCCTCTCTAAAGATCTGTGTGAACACTCCTGAGTACACTGAGGCTGCTGAGATATCGATGCCACACTCTGTCAGGTCTGATTCATAGAAGATCAGGTTTCCTTTCTGCAGCTGCTCAAAAGCCAGTTTTCCCAGAGACTCAATCATCTTCCTGCTCTCTGGACTCCAGTGTGGATCTGTCTCAGCTCCTCCATCATACTTGAGCTTCTTCACTTTGGCCTGAACCACCAGGAAGTGGATGTACATCTCAGTCAGGGTGCTGGGCAGCTCTGCTCCCTCTCTGGTTTCCAACACATCCTCCAGAACTGTAGCAGTGATCCAGCAGAAGACCGGGATGTGGCACATGATGTGGAGGCTTCGGGATGTCTGGATGTGGGAGATGATCCTGCTGGCCTGCTCCTCATCTCTGAATCTCTTCCTGAAGTACTCCTCCTTCTGTGGGTCAGTGAACCCTCTGACCTCTGTCACCATGCCAACACAGCCAGCAGGGATCTGATTGGCTGCTGCAGGTCGTGTGGTTATCCAGAGGCGAGCAGAGGGAAGCAGCTTCCCCCTGATGAGGTTTGTCAGCAGCACATCCACTGAGGTGGGCTCTGTAGCATCAGTCAGGGGCTCCTTGCTGTGGAAGTCCAGAGGAAGTCGACACTCATCCAGACCGTCAAAGATGAACACAACCTGGAACTGTTCAAAGCTGCAGATTCCTGCTGCTTTGGTCTCAGTAAAGAAGTGATGAACAAGTTCCACCAAGCTGAACTTTCTCTCTTTCAGCACATTCAGCTCTCTGAAAGTGAATGGAAACATGAACTGGATGTCCTGGTTGGCTTTGCCTTCAGCCCAGTCCAGAGTGAACTTCTGTGTTAAGACTGTTTTCCCAATGCCAGCCACTCCCTTTGTCATCACTGTTCTGATTGGTTCATCTCTTCCAGGTGGGCCTTTAAAGATGTCTTCTTGTCTGATGGATGTTTCTGCTCTGCCTGCTTTCCTGGATGCTGCTTCAATCTGTCTGACCTCATGTTCATCATTGACCTCTCCGGTCCCTCCCTCTGTGATGTAGAGCTCTGTGTAGATCTGATTCAGAAGGGTTGGCTTTCCTGCTTTAGGAATCCCCTCAAACACACACTGGAACTTCTTCTTCAGAGCAGATTTAACTTTACGTCCACAAACTGCAGCAACAAGTTCTGAATGAAGACAAGAAATAACATCAGTAAACAGACATTTCAACCCTGTAAAGAATGAGTATCTGAACATCTGCTGTTCTGTGTGCTGAGACATCAGTAAATGTGTCATTTATCAGCAGGTTAAACCTTTAGAGAAATCCTCTTACTGCTCTGCAGACGGTCAGCCAGCTCCTCCTGCTTCATTCTCCTCAGGAAGTGAACTGTGATCTTCACTAATGCCTCTCTGCTGCTCCTCTGCTCTTAATCCTCACCCTCCCTCTGACTCTCTAAGCATTCTGGGTAATCTGGACTCAGAACCTTCTGCATCTTCTTCAGCTCCTCCTTCACAAAAGTGAGCATGTTGTCCTCCAGCAGCTGGAACAGAAAACTATATGAATGAGCCAATCAGACTGAAACCATGGAGCCAAACATCAGATCCATGTTGGACACACTGACAACCCACTGGTCTACAGAGTGCAGCATGGAGATGGCTGTGAGCAGAACAGATGGGAAAGTAGTTGTTGTGCATGTACAGACCATAAATATGGAGTCCAGCTGTGTTTGATGCTGCTGGGCAGACGGACCACTGGGACCCTCTGAGCTCTGCTGGTCCACTCTGTGGAGGAATCATGAAGAATGAGCTCACATTGTGTCTGTCCACACAGAGAGCAACACAAGGTGAAGGTCCATGAAGGGATGTGTGGATGTGAGCAGTGGGTCAGAGGACTCCCTGTAGTGGGAAAGCTTTACTGGTCCTGCTGATCCCACTGAGAACCAACAGCTCAGTCTGCAGCTGCTTGGAGCTTTCAGCTCACTTTGCTTGGGTCCCAGCAGCTCTCACCAACCCCTTCAGAAACCTTCCCTCCCTGCTGAAGTGCCCTGGAGCAAGGCAGCCAGAGCCAGTGTGTGCTGGGATCAGACTGCTTGTACTGGGCAGCTCCCAGTGTGAAGGCCTCAGACGATGACTGTTCAACATCATCTGATGATTGTTTCCCAAAGACGGGAGACAAACTTTCATTGCAGCTTCCAAAGCTGTGTTCAGTTAACTGGAAGAAGCAGAGTTCCTGTCTGTTTACCCAGTTTCATTTCAGCCTCCCAGGACAAACTTTAGTTCTGTTGCTCACTAATCTGAACTTGTCAAAGCTTTAAGCAGCTAACCAGCACCCTGCTGACTGTTCCTCTGCTGAACCTGGAACACATCACACCTCCATCAGCTCCATGTGGTTCAGACGTTCAGCTTTTTAATTCTAAATAAATCTGTCTGTCCTCCTCCATCCAGCAGCACCGGCCCCCTGAGGGGAAGCTCCTGCCTCCACTGTGTTAGAGCCAAAGCACAAAGGCGCCCCCTGCTGGACCAGCTGCTGTCCTGCAGACACTCAGAAACACCTGCTCCAACATCATTCTTTCCTCTCTGACTGCTGTGTTGGTGGAAAACATCCAACACACACCGCTTCACATATGAACACAGAAATGGATGTGAAGCAGAGCTGAGCTCACATTAAACACATGTTGGAGTAAAAACTGTTCAAACTGACTCTGCTGCATTTTACTCTGTTACAGCATTTGCACTCAGCTCACCTCTGAGGGGATGGATGTTGGGCTGATTTGAAGTTAACAGGACGACCCATCGACCAGTCGCTCTTCATGGACACACAGCTGGGTTCTGGTTGTGTTTCAGGTTCTGGTTTCAGTCTCTGATGGATTCTGATAGAAAAACATTACAGGTCAATGATGTCAAAGCTGAATGCATTTTAAGTTAAATATCTTAATCATGTATTTTACTTTTTGTCAGATGAAAAGATTCTTTTGAAATTAATCAAATCTTTCTTTGACCGGTCGCTCTTAAAGGACACACAGCTGGGTTCTGGTTCAGGTTCAGTTTCAGGTTCTGTTTCAGGTTCTGGTTCAGGCTCTGGTTGGTTCCTGTGAATAAAGGAGGTTTGGTGATGTGAGCGCTGAGCTGGGACATGGAGAAGAGTCATGGACAGTTAGAGATGGTCACCTCACCTCTGAGCTTTGCTCTGGCTCTCATGTTCCCCACACAGAGAGGTTTTAGTGTCCTCACTCTGATCCATGCTGCTGAACTCACATCAGCTCACACACACTTTCTACCTTCTTCTGTAGAGGAAACACACATCATTCATCTGCACAGCAGCTCACATCCTCCTCTCCATCATTTATGTAAAAATATCAGCTCCTCCTCCTCTGATTGGCTCAGATTCTCTGTTCCACATCAGTTTCAGTTGAATCATTATTGTCATTAATTGTGTTTCTCAGCAAAGTGATGCTATAGAATAAAACAGATATTTTAAATGAATACATGCAATAAAAGGTCAAAATTAACCAGAAAACTTTTCAAAACTCCAGTTCCAGTAATTTGACTCTTCATACAGAGAAACTTACATCAGAGACGCCACTAAAACCTGTTTTTCAGGTGATGTTTTCAACAGATTTTCAAAAGAAAAGTATAAAGAAAACTCTCTAAGATACTTGAAAAGGTCACAAGAAAAACAATAATTTTCAGCTAATCTCCAGATAAATGATGTGTTGTTGCAGCTCTAATTTAGCGACACAATAAAGCAGATGTAAAACATGCTGGAATTTAAGTTTGTTTGTGGGATAAAGAGACATTTTTATTCAGTGAAGACAGGAAACTGAACACAGAGAAACAAGGAAAAACTGGCCTGACGTGTACCGACTGTCCTGGAACATGGAGGTGGGTTATGATCAAGGTGATGGAATTTAAAAACCTTGAAAAACCTGTCTGTCTCACTGAGTTACACAATGAGAAAGCCACACCTCCATCCAGAGTGTTACCTTTAGTCTTTAAGAGATAAACAGCAGAGAGTTTCTGTGTCTGACTTCAGTGGAAGAAACCGAAGTTATCCCCACAAATTAAAACACAATGTGATTTATTTTGGCAATAAAACAATAAATAATATGTTTCTAATCAACAACAATGTAAATGATAATCATGCAGATTTTTCTTCAAAGTTCTTCGAGTGATCAAACTGGACCTGAAATAAGAAGTGAACATGTTCCCCAAACATTACAGAGCAGAAACAAACAGGAAGGTTACTGAAGACAAAGTTCAAACTCACAGTTTGTTCAAGCCAAGTGTTGAAGAAGATGACGCTCCGCTCCACAGACACAGGTGAGCTGCTTCCTGGAATCAGTCAGAGCTCTAACCCTGATGGGGGCAGGACAGGTAGGAGGGAGGGGCAGGACAGGTAGGAGGGAGGGGCAGGACAGGTAGGAGGGGAGGCAGGACGGGTAGGAGGGAGGGGCAGGACAGGTAGGAGGGAGGGGCAGGACGGGTAGGAGGGAGGGGGAGGGGCAGGACAGGTAGGAGGGGGGGCAGGACAGGTAGGAGGGGGGGCAGGACAGGTAGGAGGGGGGGCAGCAACAGGATCCGATTTCATTTTCATCTGAGTGTAACAGCAGCTTGTAACCTGGTTGGGATTTGTTTTAAAATGAATAAACTTCATCAGTCTTACTCTCACTCCTGACTCCTATCAGCCATCATCTGCTTATTTCCTCCATCATGTCCTCACTGAGGAGTTATCTCATATTAGGGAGGGATCCCGATGGAGGTCAAAATGGTAACTGAGCATCTAACAGCCAGTCTGGGACTGGGAGGCATCCTGCTTTGGTATCAGGTAGACTGGTCATGTTGACTCTGAAGCAACAATCAGATGGAGGGGGGAACATGCTCATTAATATCGCTGATGTTGGAAAGAAAGAGAGCATTTTCTTTCCATCTGAGCAGGACTGAAACAGATGACCTGGCTGAGCATTCCCATAACAATTCCTTCTTAAGTTTCAAGCTTTAAAAGTGTTCTGACACCTCTGATACTTGTGTTTCTCTGAGTCCCACTGCTTTCACACATAGCATGCCTTATTTATTTCATGATGACTGTGTTTGTGGAGAGTAACACTCGTCCGCGGTGTACGAGCAGTGGGGATAGCTCTGCTGCATCTCCCCTCCTCCCCATTTCAGCTGCACTTTAGCTATCACAGTCAAATTACACAGCATGTTGCACACCCTTGGGTACGTGGGGCTCTTGATCCTGGGCTCGGCATATAATTGACACACACACATCTGCACAAGTGTAACCGGTATGAAACCTCTGCATTGTGTTAAGGTTAGAACGAATGGAGACCACACCGCTGCTCTTTCGAAGGTCTTTATTTTCCTCCACCTTTCCTCACCGAACATCAGAAAAAAGAACCGCCATTACAATGACGCAAACATTAGCACAAAAAAGTAAAACATGGAGCATATGACAAAATAAAATGACAAATATAAATGACAAAAAGGGAGCTCACCTTTCCTCACCAAACATCAGAAAAAAGAGGAAGAGTTTAGGAGGGACCGTGTCTTTTGTCACAGATGTTGCCCCCCCCCCATAAAAGAATGTACAGAAACCGAAAAAGAAAACAAAAGTTCCACCCGACTAGTCTTATAAATGTCATAAAAACAATTAAAAACAATACTTTTGTGGAATTATACACAAGCCAAATTAACCCTTGTTACACATGTAAACATTCAATAATAAATATAAATGAGTCGCTCTTAATACGCAAAATTATTAGTGGGCTAATTGATGAATGAACATCCTGCCGCTTTTAAAAAAAGAAATCAGAAGGAAACCTGCAGAAGAAAGTCATCTAACAGCTGTCTCTCTGTGTTTATTTGCATTTAGTGGTAACATTGATACATTAAGTATCAAGGGTCACAGAGTGTGACAAAAGATGTTGGTTGTTCTCAGTCAGCCAACAGTAAAACGAAAAGAAACATGACTGAAAGGAGAAAATTAACAAGAAAAGAAAATAAATAAACTAATTCACTGAAACAGTTTGTGACCAAACTGTAAGAAACCAGCTGGAAAAAGCCAAACATGGACCGTCACTAACGCCTAAACCAGGGATGTCAAACTCTGGCCCTCGAGGGAACACTTTTTTGGAATTTTTTTTCATTCCATCGATCAAAAGGAGGTTTGATGATGCTGAGCTCATTTTTTAGGATGATAACACATCACAAAACAAAGAGAGAAAACAGTAGAAACAACCAGAAAACAGTCCCCAATCTCACTGGGCCAGAGTGGCTTTTTTCCCCAAAGCTTCATAAGAAAAGTAAAATTTGAAGGTATGTGTTACAAAGTCAAACTGTTCAGCCATTAAATTAAATAGTTTTGTGACGTATCGCTGTTTTGTTTCTGGAGCATGCGCAGATCTTAGCGTCCAGATACAACTCAGTATCATGTTGGCAAATATAACACAAACACCTTTACTACTGCAGCTTTCATTATATGATTAACTCAGTTTTTCGAACAAAGCAGTAGGCATATAGCAGTCCTGTTCACATACAAGTTCTGACATGTTGTTATAAAATAAGTCCTCTTTAACCGCAGGTGTTTCTCTTTGTTAATTTAGCTCGGCAGCGGCGTTAATTTGTGCTCTCACACAACAAGACGGCACCAAGAAAGAAAAGTTACAACTAAAACTCAAGCTACATCCGCAATATTAATAACACAAACGTTTTCCTTACCTGAGTAGTTTATTTGTTTAAGTTCCTCGTCACATTTCAGTCCTTTACTGCCCAAAAGCTGTCTCAAGTGCAAAAAACACCAATAAATACTCGTTTCACATTTTACATACATGTTTTACATTTTCTATTCTCTAGCCTTGAGCCTTTTTTTTTTGTTGAAATTACTACTTTTTTTCCTCATTTTAACACTTACCTGAGCTCAGGTTTACCGCCAGTTAGCTAGTTCAACGGTTTAATTTGTCTTCTTCTTCGTCTTCATTTGCTGGCTCCATCGCAGAGTGACACCGTGACGACTCACACCCCACCCAGTGGTACAAAGTGGTATTACATGAAAATGCGCTCCGTCCCCACTGTCTCAACTGTATATCAGCTACATCGTACACAGCCGTTCTTATCTTATGTAATAGATTTTATTTTTTTACTTATTCTTAAGTATATTGATAGCCTGAATCAGTGGCGCAAATTTAGACCTATTAGTAGGACTGTCTAAGGGCTCAATGCTGGGACCACTGCCATTCATCAGTGGTCCCAGCACTTATTCATTATACACTCACCGGACACTTTATTAGGTGCACCTGTTCAGTTGCTCTTTAACACAAACAGCTGATCGCATGGCCGCAACTCAATGCATTTAGAGGCTGTGGCGCAAAAAGTGGGGATGCACTATATGCGGCGCATAGGGGCGCTGCACGAGAGAGGAGGGGGGGATTTTATGAATCTAATTCAAATAGTCTATTCTCTCTTCTTTGTACCGTTTCTCTTGGCTGCGCAGCCTCCCGTACATGTCTGTGGATAATCATAAAGAGAGGAGACACAACGATGTTGTAGCGGTCACTTGAGTTTCTGTAGGTTGCCTTTTAGGCGTGTTGAATGGGTTTTTTTGGGGTTCACTCCTCAGCTGCTGGACTCCTGTCTGCTCCTCCAAAGCTCTGAAACTTTCTGCTGTAGGCAGTTAACCCTTAAAAACATGGAGCCTCTTGTGTTGGTTCTTGTGGACAACTTTCCTGTTAGCTGGAACATTTCAGAGTTCTCCTCAGACTGGATTCAGTGGACATAAAGGTGTCTTTAACAGAGGGAACGAGGCTGCTCTGCTCTCTGGGTTCATCTCTGTGCTTCAGCCCGGCAGGAGCAGCCAATCAGGGGGCGGGGCTTGTTCCAAACGCTCAGCTGCTCTCCCATTGGTTATTGCTTATGACGTCAGAGACGGACAAAGCTCCTACTGGCTCCTGAAGCCGGAGCAGCGGAAGTGTTTCTGGAGGAATGGCAGCAGAGCCGCTTGTAATGTTCACAGCTTCTGTTTGACACCTCAGAGTTTATAAAACTCATACAACACCATCAGAACACATGGTCACCACATGGACCTTTAGAAGTTCAGGCTTTCTAAACACACACATCAGTGCAATCCAGATGTTTTTCACATCTTTTCACGGTTTCCTGCTTTGGCTTCATAACTCAGATGGAATCAGTCAGTGAGAAACACAGCAGGCTGTGAGAGAAAGTAAAGGTGTTCACCGAGGCTGAACCTGAGGGACGCATCACTGAAATGACTGAGTGTTACTCCCTTCAGTTGGAATCACCAACACAAGTCCTTCCTCTCATGCACGGGCATTTATTTGCACATGGCTGTGGTCAGTCATGCTGTGAGAACTAGAGAAATGAAAACAAACAAATCATAAACTGAACTTCACAGGATACAAAGCCTTTCCAAAGAGAATAAACATTAAAGAAACATCTCCAGCACAAACAGCTCCCATAATGCGCTCCATTTGCTTGCAATGTGCCGTGTTTGCATGCAGTGAAACAGGTGATGTGAAAGCGTCGCTGCAGCATCTTAAACACGTGGGAACATCATGTGAACACCACTCTGCAGACCTCATTGGCCGCGTTAACTCAAGGGCAGCAAGAAAGGAAACTTCCAGCGTTGGGTCTCATCCAAATCTCCGAAGCCTTATTCAGCAGCTTCATGACGTCATCTTCTGAGTAACACGCCAGCTGAGGAGCTCTGCTGCTCGTGGGCTGAGTGCGTCTGAATAACGCCCCGCCCCTCTACAACACAACAACACTCCTTCCACTATTGGAACATCTCTCCGGGACGTGGTTTACAACTCAAAAATATAAACTCAACAAGCAAATAACACAGATGTAACTTTTCTTTGTCCTCTGCTGCTTCTCCTGCTCTGGTAAAAAACCACAGGCCCCAGCCCAACCCATCCTGGTCCTATACCAGTCCCTGTGCTTATAGGAAATGGACCCACAGTTCTTCCTGTCTAACAAAGAAACAAAGAAACACAAAACAAACAATTATTAACCTACAAATAAACTCTGTTAATAACTCCCCAAAAATATAAAGTAAACTAAGAATACATTTGAACAAAATTCAAAGTAATGAAGATCAGGAATAAATAGCTCCAACAGTATTTATATTTCCATGATTTATTTTACCCGACTCACAGCTCACAGCTCTCTCTCCCTCTCGGCTTTATTTTGAAGGAAGCGGGAGTTCCTTCATTCTGTACATAATTATTTTATTCTAATGGTGCAGTGTTGAATGTTAGAATATTATTACTTTGCACTATAGTTCAGCTTATTTAAATGTTCTATTTGTGCACAGTTTAATATATTCTATTATAATTTTGCACTGTTTCGCACTGAATGTTAATTTATTGGCTGTTTGGGTTATTAGAATTTATTTAGAGAGAAAGAAAGAAAAATAAATGTTTGGCCTTGGAGACTTCTGGACTTTTAGCCTTTTTCACAATGATTTGGGACGTGGTTTGGAACTTGTTTGTACATTCCTGCGCACACTCTGGGTGACTGATTCAAGTGACTCGAGAACCCGATTCACTTTAGTGAGTGACTCGAGTCAGTAAAAGGAATCGAGTATCCCATCACTACATTGAAATGTGGGAAATATTTATAAAATTAAGTTTTATGATGGAAGAGAGCAGTCATATTAATACTTTCACAACATTGTCATAGATAGATAGATCAGTTTCAAACAAAACTTCTCCTAAAGATTGTTGTACTTTGTCAGTTTGAATGTTTTACTGACAGCATTGTTGTCCCGTTGTGTCTGAAATGGAGGGAAATCTGTTCCAAAGTCATTTTGTTCATATGATGAAGGCAGCCAGCTGCAGTCTGCAGATTCAGTCTTTATGCTGTGAGCAGGGCGTTTCTGCCCTCTAGTGGCCACAGATGGTATCTACAGAAAAGGTAAAGCTGGAGATGTTACAAATGACTGACACTTCCGGTAAAACCTTTCATAATAAAATGCTATTAAAGCTGTGCTGCACCTCACAGTCGTAATATAAAGCTGTTTGATCTGATAACAGCTGAAACTTGTTTTACTCAGGAGTGACTGAATGTAAATAAGATGGTGGCCTCTTTGTGTGAAAGGCGCAGGTTTTTTCTTCAAGTGTAAACTAAGCTACAGTCAACGCTAGCTAGTTAGCAGCCGTTAGCTAGCATCTCTGTTAGCTCCGGTTATATTTAGTTTAAAGGTTAAGTAGAGAATGAGTGAATGTGGTGCTAAAACGTGGCTACTTCATGTGACAGTAAATTTAAACAGAGCAGACTTTATAGTTCTCGCTGTACCATGGTACTGGTGATCTGACTTCCGGTTAAATCATGAAGCATTGATTGATGTAGCTGTGCCGTTTAACCGCTAGAGGGCAGTAATAACGGCCGTTTCATTTCCCAGCGCTTCTTCATGGCAGATATGAATGAATAAACACACACAATAAGGTCTGTGGAACACAAACATGATGCATGATGAACTTCTCCACTGTAACATGTGTTTAGGTAGAATTAAGACTCTTCTGAGGCTCCAACAACTTTCTGCTTTCAGCCTTTCTGCTGCACAGGATGCAGAAGCTGCAAACTCTCCTGAAAAACCTTGTTTTTAAAATGTTATTATTATTTTTCAGTGCTTTTGACAGTTTTGACTCTTTGAATATGAGGTCACTCAGACATATTGCATCATAATCAGACCTCTACGTGATGAAGGACACTGCTTGGCCACAGATCTGAGCCTCAGTCCTGATCTCACCATCGTGGAGTCAGTCGCTCCAAAGCCAGAAACAAACATGATTTGGCTCCTGAGACGGAGAAAAAGGTTTCCTGTTCAGAAGGAAAGAGAAACCATATTAAATGACTGATTTGTCCATTTGCAGGCTGTCTGGTCCCAGAGGATCCACACTGGAGCCTGGACTCTCAGGTCTTTGGAGGCCTGCTGCAGACTGAGTGCTGTCAGCATTTAGCTGAGAGCTGCCAACAAGCCTGCAGACTCTCAGTGTTGTTTGACCACCGACTTCCAGAATGAGAGTTTCACTGAGAAATGTCTGATATCTTCTTTTATTCTGCATTTCTAAATGTTAGCGTGCACACCTGTTTGCTGTTGTTTAAAAGCTGACTCGTGACTTCTGTCACACCTGATGAAATGATGTGTGAAAGCCAGCAGCTGGAAGCTTCAGGGATCTGCCTCTTTCTGAATGAGTCCATCAGCAGCTGCTCAGGAACACGCTGGAACATTTCTTCTCCTCAGCAGCAGATCAAAGTGTTTCTGCTGTAAACTGGCTTGTACAGAAAAGGCCTCTGAGATCCAGCTCTGTTTCTGCCACAGAGTCACTCGGCTGGAAACTAAACTGAACTAAAACTCATCGTTCTGATCCTTTTTTACAGTTAAAGTGCTTTTAACCTGTTTTTTCCTGAGTGTTCAGTTGCTGCATCATTACCCTGAGACGACCTCCAGAATAAATACAGAGAAGCAGAAATAAATCCGGCTCCTCACAGCACTGATGCAACAGTTATGGCTTCTCTTTGTTTCACACAACAACAAAATGATTTCCTGCTGAAGCCAACAGTCAGAAGTGTGAACGTCAGGATGATGGTCACAGGGTGCCGTCATGAATATGAGCTCCAGAGAAGAAGAAGAAGCTGCAGCCGCTCAGAAACATCCAGCAAGACAAACGCTGCCGGCGGCTCTTTGCCTCCTCTCCATCAGCAGATACAGAGACAGAAATCCTCATGTGGTCATCATCAGAGCTCGTCTGACCTAATGTCCCTGAAGGGGTCCCTGCTGCCCCCCCCACACAGAGTTAGTGCTGCACTGCAGAAACTGTGTTGGCACAATGATCACAATCAGACGCCTTTTGTGTCCCGTATGAATGTAAACAATGTACATCCTTCTGTTACTGGTCCCAAAGCAAACATTCAGACTGCTCTAAAGAAGCATCCATGTTGTTAACAAAAAAAGAAAACAGCCACACAAATGAGACATGAAACATGAGAAAAAGTCTAAAGCTAAATGCTATCAGGACAAGAATGGACTGAATCTGAACAGTCCAACTTTAACCTGTGATGGTTTCACAGGGGTTACTGTCTCAGGTAGGAATAAAACACCCTAAACCCAGAGAGATGTGTGACAGGAACTGATTTAGTATTAATACAGCTGAAGAGGACTTTCTGCTTTAACTGCAGTCAGGAGAGCCTTCAACACACTTCATTTAGATCATCTGCTCTGACCTTTGACCTCAGTGGAGCTGAAATCATGTTTTAGCTCCTTCAGGATGTGGCTGCTGTTGGTCACAATCAGCCTGGAATGAAAGGAAATTTTATATTGTGTGCACACATCTGTGTTTCCTTCTGGATCAGCTTGAGCTGTTCTCTGCTAACACCATCAGGTCAAAACTTTCATTTGTCCACATTTTTATGGTAAACTCAGTTATTTCCTGCAGCCTCTGTTCTTGTATTTGGGCTCATTCACATCTGATACTGAAACAAGGCCGAGGCTGTCCTTCAGGTCCCGGATCAGAGCGTCTCTGGAGTGTGGGACACGGGGCTCTCAAGGCTCACGCGCTGGGCGTGACAGCCACGCGCGGTCCTTTCGCTCTTGGAAACGGCAGGAAACAAGCACGTCTCCCATGAGTCTGAGTTATTAATCAGTTATTAATAACAACAACACTAATAATAATATTATTAATGAAAGAACCCCATTCCTGCGGCCTGGGATGTCACTCTTGCCTGCATTCAACACTTGAGAGCCCTGGTGGGACATGAGCTGAGGCAGGAAAAGGAAAACTAGAGTCAAGATTCATGTCTTCTAAATGATAAAAACAAAACAAGCAACATCAAATATGTGAACAGGGAATATTTTACATACAAAACCAGTACATTTCTTAAGAAAAGTAAGTTATTATGTACATAAATATAGGATCAACACTAACATAAAAAAACTCTTACAATTATTTGGGAAGCTTTTATTTTATGGCCTCACCGGAAGTGATATCTAACTGCGTCTCTGCTAAATTAACAGCCTCTTTGCATCTGTCTCTATGCTTCCCTCTGGTGGCCATAAGCTGTAACTACACCCTCAGTCAGGATGAACATTGAAATGTGGGAAATCTTTCTAAAATGAGGTTTTATGATGGAAGAGAGCAGTCATATTAATACTTTAACAACACTGTCATATTTAGTTAATGCTGGAGTTTTACCACAGCTCACATTTCTTATCATTACTCAGTGAAGATGGAAAGTAGGAGCAGTTTCAAACCTGCACAGTAACTGGTAAAAACCTTTAAGGATGAAACTTCTCCTAAAGATTGTTGTACTTTATCAGTTTGAATGTTTTCAACATTGTTGTCCCGTTGTGTCTGAAATGGAGGGAAATCTAAGCTTTATTATTTCAAAGGCTGAAATTATGAATATTAATGAATATATTATTTGGCAGCGCAGCAGCTTAATGACTGAAGGAGTGAATGAGCCCACAGGAGGGGAAATGTGTCCAACTCCCCATCAAAGGGCTGAAACACCACGATGCTGCTGCTCATGTGAGAGTCCAAAGTCTCTTTGAATGAAGCCGTTCGTTGTTCAGTTTCATCAAACATTTGTCTCTGCTCTTCACAGAATACGTCTTGGAGGCAGGTACTCGTTTATGGTTCACCACTAACAGCAGCTCTCTCACCAATGTTCATGGAAAACTCTCTTCATGCTAACTGGAGAACAGCGGGCTTCACGGCAGCATGGAGTTTTTCTGCCTTTCTTTCCCTCCTGTTTTTTCATCTTTCGCACACCTTCACCCACACAGAGAACTGCGGGTGATGCGTTCAGGGCAAGCTACAGAAATTCAATTACCAGACGAGAAAACTATGATAAGGGAAACTACAATGCATTCAAGGAAACCTGTATTTCTGAGTGCTACAAATCTAACAGGGGTTACATGAAGTTTACCCTTAATTGTCCCGATCATGCTTGGCTGTGTTGTTGCTTTGCTTCTGAGCAGGGGCGGAGCTACAGGGGTGGCTACGGGGGCATTTGACCCCCTTGAAATCTGATTGGCTACCCCAAGTGCCCCCCCAGATGATTGACAGTCTTTACGGTAGCAGTTTAGCTGCTGTGATAAAACCTGACGGCGCGCTTCCATTTTAACCGGCGCAGCTTTTGCAGTCTTTACGGTAGCAGTTCAGCTGCTGTGGAAACACACAGACCAATCCCACGTGATACTACTCAGCCAATCAAGCAGCAAGGCCGAGCGCATTTTGTGGCCGCGACCGCGGCCACGACCAGCCACGACTTTCCGAGGCCGCGGCCACGACCAGCCATGACTTTGGCCATTACTAAGGGAGCAGCCATTAATGACCCTGAGACAGACGTTGCGAACAGGAGTCAGGAGATTACCTTTCACAGGTAGGATTCAACATTATTATTGGTTGTATTTTGTCAATAGAATTTTATTGTACTATATTTGTGTCTGCCGAAATCGTAGCCAGCAAACGTTAAACTAGGATATGTTTATAGCCGGTGTTATGCCGAGAAGTGCACCCCCTGCTGGTCGTACTTTAAAGCGAGTCTGTGATGGAATGATATGATATAACTACATAATAATTTGTTTGCCTGATTGAATTAACGGATGCAAATCTCAACAACAGGGCAGGGTGAAATACTTATCCCTGTGTGTGTGTGTATTTTTATATATTTTAATATAATGCTTCTTCCTTTTAGCCAGAAAAGGGCAGGACTACATGTTCTTCCAGAAAAGCTGAAGAGAGCCTGTCTGTGACCACTCAGGATGACCCAGAAGCTTCAACCTCAAACTCACTAACTCAGCCTAATGATGTGAGTATTTCTTTTTTAAACATCATAAAAATTACCGTTCTAAATATGTTAAATAGCTACTTCTCAATATTTATACT
Source organism: Odontesthes bonariensis (assembly GCF_027942865.1). NCBI lineage: Eukaryota > Metazoa > Chordata > Actinopteri > Atheriniformes > Atherinopsidae > Odontesthes > Odontesthes bonariensis. Next base: position 7,936,142 of record NC_134516.1, read on the forward strand.
GGTGGATGTTGTGGACAATGCTTTGTACTACATCGCAGGGTTTGTAGTCCTCCAGATTCTGCAAAAGCTGTCCTGTGGTGTGTGCCATGCAAGCTTGGTCAGAGATTCTGTACCTTCATCATTTCATGATAGCTACCACTTTCTAGCCCTGAAAAACAACAGTGTACTAGTGATTCCATCATGTGGCACAGTGAAGGTGCTGAGAGCTGCAGAGTGGGTGATTCGCCAAGCTTCAGCAAAGCTGTAAAGACGGCGACAGTCACGTACATCATCCGGGAGGAGATTGGAACGGAGGATGTTTTTCAGCTTGGGGAACACATTGAGGAGACAAAGTTTGGCATCAACAACCATTATTCCAACTTGTTGTCTGTGTTTCTGAAAATAAGGCTCCACCACGTTGGCAAACTGAGCTCTCTTGACCTGCATAAAAGGGAGCACGAGACAGAAGCTCTGCAAAACACTCCTCTTTCAGGGCTTTTAGCTTATTTTGTTTTGCTTTAGGTTGATACCATTCAAAATATTAAAACTTGTGTATATACAACTACCTTCTTGTACAGTGTTTTTTATATTTTATTATAGTATTTCTATTTTTCTAGACTGTTAACTCAGAGAGATCCCCGAACAAGAAATGCATGTGTCTTGACTGCGGTTCATGCACAATTGGCAATTTAAAAAACATTGCACCTTGTACCTTGATGCTATGGTCATAACAAAGTTATGCTGTGAAGCCAAAAAAGCAAAAATCAAAGATATTTTCTTACATTGTTTTGGCCTTGTGAAATACTTTATTACAGATTTGATAAAGATGTTACATAAAAATCTTAACAGCTGTATAGTGTCTTTATTCCTCTTCAATGATACAAAGCTTGTAGTACATGATTGGAAAATTCGTTTGGTCAACAGCTTGAATGATCTTCAAGCAGTGTGTATATATACATACTCATTCATTCGTAGGGCACCATAGGCAATCGTCAAATAAATACACATACAACACAAACATCCTCCAACCTGAAAAATAATTAATTAATTAATTCAAATACATAAAGGTTTTGACACCTTTACTGTAGGTAAAACAGTAGCAGTTGCCATGGCAACTCAATGGCAGCTGTGTGAACACCTGGAGATGTAACCGGCAAATGCCAAAATACCTCGAAAACATGCAGGGCAGTGGTACTTGAGGACCGGGATTGAGAAACACTAGCACTTGCTGTCATCCTGAGTGGTCACAGACAGGCTCTCTTCATCTTTTCTGGAAGAACATGTTGTCCTGCCCTTTTCTGGCTAAAATGAAGAAGCATAATATTAAAATATATAAAAATACACACACACACATACATACACAGGGATAAGCATTTCACCCTGCCCTGTTATTGATAATATTTCAATTTATGAATGCTAATAGCCTTATGATGATACACCTACTCTTTGTAGGTGAACCTGTAAGCCGAAGATGGAGGGAATAACACCAACTCTCAGTCGGACAATCTGTGGGGTGGGTATGAGACATGAGGTAAATACTTTTGTTAGGATGAAAGAATTACATGTGAATAATACAGGCATAATAAACGTCATTAATAAACCTGAGTAAAATGTGATGGTCAATGTTATAACAGTAATATTTGCATTATTTCAAAAGTAGCATTCTTGTGTTAGTTGTAATCTAAGCCTGTGTTATGGAATATATGATTTATGAAGTCTCCGTTGGCCTAATAGCCGTGTGAACAGAGGTGTTATGCCGAGAAGTGCATTCCCATTCACGGGAGCGCGCGTAAACCGTTTCAGGTGTGGATTATTACATTTATCCAAAAAAATAATATTGAGCTGACAATGGTGTTTCATTCGTGCATCTTTTTTTCACATCTCTTCATGTAAATTAATAATAATACGTGTACAATTATGATAATCCGACAATTGTACAGTTTAGAGTATTCCTATTCCTAACTATTGTTATATCATTGGACATATATTCAAAAGTAAGGGCCGTGACTAATACTTTTGTAGTCAACACGAAAGACGGTTGGATACATTTTCTATTAACAATCTCAACTCATTATAGCCCACATGAAATTATATAAAAATTAACCTGAAACTATGAAATTTGGTTATTTTAATTTTATATACAAATTTGGACTTGTTGAGATTCGCATCCGTTAATTCAATCAGGCAAACAAATTATGATGTAGTTATATCATATCATTCCATCACAGACTCGCTTTAAAGTACGACCAGCAGGGGGTGCACTTCTCGGCATAACACCGGCTATAAACATATCCTAGTTTAACGTTTGCTGGCTACGATTTCGGCAGACACAAATACAGTACAATAATATTCTATTGACAAAATACAACCAATAATAATGTTGAATCCTACCTGTGAAAGGTAATCTCCTGACTCCTGTTCGCAACGTCTGTCTCAGCGTCATTAATGGCTGCTCCCTCAGTAATGACCGCGGCCTCGGAAAGTCATGGCTGGTCGTGGCCGGCTGGCCGCGGCCAGGAGAGTCATGGCTGGTCGTGGCCGCGGCCTCGGAAAGTCATGGCTGGTCGTGGCCGCGGCCTCGGAAAGTCATGGCTGGTCGTGGCCGCGGCCTTGGAGAGTCAAGACCGGTCGTGGCCGCGGCCACGGCCACAAAATGCGCTAGCCCTCTCTCCAATCAAGTCTGTGCATTACAGGCGGTAAACATTGCGAATCTACGAGTCAAGTCACACATGAAAAGACGATAGATAGCATACATTTAGAGAAAACAAAGGGAGATATACAGACGACTGACTTGAAGAAAGTTGAGAAACAGGAGTGAGACGGAGAAAGGGAGAGGAACGGACGACGGAGCCAGAGAAAGGTAGACAATTAAGTAACAAATGGCGTTCTCCAAAAAAAGAAAAGTGGACAGCGAAAATAGAGCATTTAATCCGGAATGGACAGACTCGTTTCTGTTCATACTTCCCACTGGGAGCATTAAAACAGTGTGTCTCATATGTTCAGAGACTGTGACACTTATAAAAAGGTGCCAATGTGAAACGCCATTATGAGACGAAACATAAAGGTTTTGAACAAACGTACCCACTCAAATCTGAAGTGAGATCACAGAAAATAAGTGGTCTCACAGCCCAATATGACCAGTCCAGAAAGCGTTCTGTGAAGACCTGTTAGGTGTCACTCCCCTTCAGACCAGTACAAGAGGAGAAGACATCTACCTGGCCATAAAGGAGATGTTAACAAAGAGAGGAATAGAGCCAAAACAAGTGGTTTCAATAACCACAGATGGAGCCCCTGCTATGATCGAGAACATTATACTTATCTGCAGTCATACATACATGTTCAGTTCTATGTTACGTGACAATAAATATTGTCAAAAAGTTTTTGAATTGTACTAAATTCATTTGATTTAACCGTCAGGTATTGATTTCATGCAGATGTTGATACAACTACTTGGCTACTTAAATATATATCACACTAAACTTAAATATATATCACACTAAACTTAAATATGTATCACACTAAATAGTTAGACATTATGATCTTCCGGACCTTTGCTTCGAGAAATTTGCTCTAACTGGACCTCTTTAAATTTTAGTTGAATACCCCTGCCCTAGAAGGTAGAAGATCTATGCTTTGTTGAAGCTAAGATGGGTATTGTTTGTCTCTGGTTATGGCCATGCTCTGCACTGTGTCCTACTTACCTGTGTAGTATGTTTTGCTTAGTTAAAACCTTGTCAGTCTTTGTATGTCATGTCAAATTGTTGGCAGTTTACTTTTTTGTTTTGGTTTTGGGTTTTTTGTTTGTTTTTTTGCTGACAATTGAGGGACTGCTGACTGTGTGAACAACTGACTATCTGTGTGTGAGAGTAACTGTGTAACAGACCCAGTGTCTGAGTAACTGTGTGACTCAGTTATTATGTGCATTTTAGTTTCTGTCAATGGTATCAGGGTGTTGGTAAATGCACCATATTCCTTTTGTACATAAATGAACTAAAAATTGCACTCAAAATGGCATCTTCTGTCTGCTTAATATGTGGCTACTTAAACATTATTGCAAATTGAAATTACTGTTTATAGGTTTATATAAGAAAGATCAATACACATTAATTAACTTGTAAAGGCACCAGAAATAATCACTTCACATCTTTCATCTGTAGTCCCTGGAAATTGTGTGTGTGTGTATATATGTATATATATAGTATAAGACAAAAATGATCACAAGTCATGACATATCAAAGAAGAACACAAGACAAGAGAACAACATGCGTAAGTCCATATAGGAATAAATAATAATAAAACAATAACAATAATAATAACAGATATACATTACTCAATTACTAACAGATGGTTTGATGTTCTTCTGGTGCCACATTACTGTTAGCGCATAAACTTATTTGTGTGTGGTGTAAACCATTGACCCCCTGAAAAACACTTGGCCACCCCATTGCTACCCCAAGAAAAAAAGTGTAGTTCCGCCACTGGCTGCAGGGGCAACCAGTCTTTGCCAGATTGATTGTCTCACTACCCATGTGGTAACAAGGCCGCCTCCAGTGATCAGGACTTAATAAATGTTATTGATCCATGTTCAGTTCGGCTCTAATGTAACTAATATCTGCTGGAACTGTGAGGGAAGGGGACTCTTCACTTAAGGTGATGTGTCGCCCTCTTGTGGTGTAAAGATAAACTGCATGATGTCAGTTCAGCCCCCGGACTGCAGAAACTCCATATTTTTACTGAACTGCCACAAACAGGACAGATCTGTCAAAGATGAAGGAAATAAATGTGGAAATATATACAGAAATATGGGAATATAAATATAAAATACTTGTATCCCTGTTCAGAGGCAGAAATTTAAATTTGAGCTAAATCGTGTAAATATTTGATGAACTGAAATGTGACTGAATGAACAGAAACAAATAGCAGACAAAGACACACGAGGTGCCGAACACGTACATAACTGTTGAAATATTCTGAGTTGTGTAAAACCAGAAATGTGACTTTCTTTAATTAATTGTTGTTATTGAAACGTTTCATATTGGCCCAATTATTTTTTTACTGCTTATTCTGCTGCAAACTGTGAGCACATTTGATTCTTCTGAGTTTTTACACTAAAATGTTTCTTCGGATGATGGCTTTCTTAAACACTTCCATTCAGAAACCGACTCCTCTGATTAAATTCCAACTCCAAACCTTTTCTCTCACTCATCGCGGTGTCAGCAGCTCGTCCCATTACAGTCACTTCTATAAGCACCAACACGGGGATGCCTGAATGCCGACCCGGAGGCTTTAAAACCTCACTGAACAAACCAGCCCAAAGCCGGGACTTTCACTCCTGATGGCAGCTACAAAGAGGATTTCACTGTTTGCAGCAGCCGGCTGGACTGGGACTCCTCTGTGGGCTGGAAACCTGCAGATCTGCCTCTTTATTTCACATTCTGTTCCTGGTTGGATGTCTTTTTTTACTCCAACATTACAGCTGCTTGGGTATACAGCTACACAGTTAAACACACATTTTATTCAGAAATGACTCTCTATATAAATCAATAAAGATTGGTGTTTATTTAGTTCTGCATTACATTTACTTTCTGTATTATTACTGTCTGTGCATGTACACAAAGGGACAAATTAAACATGTGAATGCATGAAAACCCTGGGATTTCAACATCAGTTCACTTTAAATCATGTGATCATAGCAAACTTTATATTTCACACAGTAAACAGTAAATATTTTCCAACTCTTCCCTCTGAACATGAAACAATCCCAGAAGAAAATAACATGGAGACTTAGCCAGCTACTCACTTTAAAGCCATCAGGTCAGCTGTTGTCCATCTGTCTGCAGGACATCAGCACATTCAGCTGCCACTTCAGAAAAAGCTCATTTTCACACCAGCGTTCACAAACACATGCACGTACTGAGAGAAGCAGGAAGAGTCTCTGCAACATCTGGATCCAAACAGCAGCAGCGAGGAAAACCGGCCGACATGTTCCACATCAGGAACTGTCAGTCCAAAGCAGATGGACCTGAACAGTCCACATGCTGTTTGTAAAGGATCCTTTCAGTCCTCTTTGTGAGCGTTCAACAGCAACATTCAGCAACATTCTGCCATCAGGAACCTTTCATCATCTAACACAAGGGTTCCCAAACTTTTCAACCCGCGACCCCCAAAATAACGGTGCCATGAGACTGGCGACCCCCACCATCCCCGGATGTGACTGAATGAAAAAAATGTGCGCACAGGCCATACCCACGGGCTTAACGACAACACAAAAGAACAGAGCAGCCTGTTATGATTTTACATATTGAAATTTACTGATTGATAAAAGCAAAATACCTCAGTCAAAATAATATCCATGTAACATGAGTGCACAGTATTACTGTCATGTGCAAACTTAACTTTGAAACATTACTTTCATTTCCATTTGAACAGAAGAATATCTCAGGGTAATTTCCACAAACTGTTATAAACATATGTACATTCTTGCTGGCAACTATATTTCAGCGTTAATCTCATCTAATGAGATGGATGCGCGATATGCGCGGAACACAGCAAGTCAATTCTCGGTTTAATTGCGGAGATGGCCACACGGAGATCATCCTCCACATTTAGCCGTGATCTGTATTTATTTTTAATATATGTCAGTGCAGAGAAAGTTTTTTCGCACAGGTATGTGGAGCCAAACGGCGTCACTACGTCCATCGCGGCCTTGGACAGCTGTGGATATTCCCTCTCGACTGAAATCCAGAACTCAGCAAGCGTCTTAGAATGAAACTCTCTCTTTAAACTGCGGTCGCACGACAGCTCAACCAGTGCGTCCTCCATGCTGGCTGACAGATGACTTGCAGTGGTTACCGTGAATGGTGATCTTATCCAGTCATTTTGTTCCGGAGCCGTTTCCTCAGGGAAATACTTGTCAAAGTGTTCCAGGAGGGCTTGAAGGTGGGTAGTAGTTGATGTCTTCACAATGTGAACACTCAGATTATTTTCTTCCATGAATTCGTCCAGCTCATTAAACATGTCAATCCTGTCCATTTCAACTCGTGCAGTCCAGCGATCCACTTTTCTCTTGAATACACGGATTTTATCACTCATTGACATGATGCTTGTGTTTTCACCTTGCAATGACAGGTTAAGTCCATTCAGTCTGTCAAAAATGCAAGACAGATACGCTAGCCTTGTTACCCAGGCAGGGTCAGTCAGGTGGTCAGCGAGCTGGGACCCATGCTCCATCAGAAATAAGCGCACTTCGTCCCGCAGCTCAAACAGGCGGCTGAGAACATTTCCCCGTGAAAGCCATCTGACTTCTGTGTGGAACAGCAGGCCCTCATGCTGTGATCCCAGTTCGTTGCAGAGAGTGGCAAACAGCCTGGTGTTGAGTGGACGCGATTTAATGTGGTTGACCATTTTTATTGCAGTATCAAGAACACTTTTCAGCTCTGGGCCGAGCGTTTTACTCGCAAGAGCCTCTCTGTGGATAATACAGTGCTTGAATTTTATGTGGGGTGCCACTTGTAAGACTCTTGCTTTAAGTCCTTTCTTTTTCCCCAGCATTGCTGCAGCACAGTCTGTACACACACTGATGCATTCATCCCAAGACAGTCCCTCTTCTTTCAGTTTGTTGTCAAGTTTTGTGAAAATATCCTCGCCCGTGCATGTTCCCTCCAGCGGGGCGCAAAATAGCAGGTCCTCGTTAAGTTTTCCATCAAAACTATATCTAACGAAAACAAGCAGCTGGGCACAGTTTGATACATCCGTGGATTCGTCTAACTGTAAAGCATATTTAACTTTCTTCACTCTGTCAATCAGCTGACTCTTTATGTCCTGGGCCATATCGGTGATGCGCCAGGAAATGGTCCCATCAGAGAGCAGCACTGATTCCAGCTCACGGGCCAGTTTATACCCATGCATTGTGCGATGGCAGCTGGTTTTATGAGTGTTTCCCCGATTGTGTGTGGCTTTTTGGCCTGTGCAATTAAATATGCCACCTCATATGAAGCCTTTTGAGCTTTGGTTGGGATTGTTGTTTGATTTATTAGAATTTTCTTCTGGCCTTGCAACTCTTTCTCCTTTCTGCGGAAAAAATCTAGCGGTTTAGCGGCAAGAGAGGGGTGCTTAGTGTTCATGTGTCTGAGCATTTTTACGGGTTTTAGGCTCTCATGTGCAAGCACCTCTGTACACACTACACATTGGGGATGTTGAATTTCATTGACAACGGCGCATGTGAATCCGTACTGTAAATATTCCTCTCGATACTTGCGACACTTGGAGGAAGGCTGATCCGACTGCTTATGGACCCCCTTATGGCGGGAACCTCTTCCCCCGCCAGAGCTCGCGCTCTCCTCTGCTACCCTCTCCGCTGGCATCTTTGCCTCCTCCGCTAGCTTCTCTGCCTTCTCTGCCTTCTCTGCCCTCTCCGCTGGCTTATCTGCCTTCCCTGCCTTCTCTGCCCTCTCCGCTGGCTTATCTGCCTCTTTTTTGCTGGGTATTAACCAACGTTTCATTGTGAAAAAAATTTAAAAAATACTCGATGAGCTGATTCAGAGAAACACCAGTAGAGTACTCTACTGGTCCGCTTTGTGATGGTTACCGTGGAGACGTGACGTGACACCTGCAATTGATGCAATCGTTAATCTGTCGTAATCACCTCAGGAGGAAAACCTGTAGTTTTATTATAATTTTAACCACCATGTTTCATCATTTTTACAACTTTGACTGATTTTTTTCTGTATTTTGTTTTTTTATTATTTATTTGATTTATGAAAATCATTTCGCGACCCACCCCTCGGCGACCCCCACTTCGGGAACCACTGATCTAACAGGAAGTGAATGTGTGAAACATCAGGATGAACCCCGGCTGCTCACCAGACCTCTGCTCATTGGAGCAGAATCAGTGAACATCTGTCAGCAGGTTGGAATCCATCTGGGCTGATGGCAGCTCAGTGATTCCTCTCTGATGTCACAGTTTGTCACATGTGCAGCAAACTAACTGCAGCTGACTTCAGCTGAATGGGCTCAGTTGAAGTCAGCTGCAGAGAAACACAACCTGCTGATACTCAGTGTGAAGCTTTGACTGGAAACACACAGAAAAACAACATGCTGGAAGAATGGCAGCTTCCATCTTTAAAGGACTGGAAGAGGAAGAAGTTTCCAAGGAATCATTCAGAAGAGTTTCAAACAGAAACTGACTGAGTCCATGAATCTGAAAAGGTGTTTCCGAGTGAAAGAGACAGACATGAACAGACTGAACTATCTGTTCAGCAGGGATTCTCTGACAGGAGGACACTCTGTATACTCAGCACAGAGACAACCAGGAACCAGGTGACCAGGACCAGAACCTAAATCCAGGATGCAGAGGTTCTTCAGTGAATGTGGTGCTGAAGGTGTGGAGGTGGATCAGTGTGTCAGAGGAGACTCTGTAGAAGGACAGAGTGCCAGCAGGACGGTCCACATACACTGCTGCTCTGTTAGAGACAGAGGAGGAGGAGGAGGAGGAGGAGGTGGAGGTGGAGGAGGAGATGGGTGTATTTCTCTTATTGTGCCAGACAGAGTATTCACCTTTATCAGAACAGCTCAGACTCCAGGACTGATCATTCCATCCAAACTCACTGTCTCCTCCTCCTCTCCTGCTGATTCCTCTGTAACTCACTGATATTTCAACTCCTCCTCTCCACTCGACCTCCCAGTAACAGCGATCAGTCAGAACATTTCTACACAGCAGCTGAGGACAGACATCAAACCTGTCTGGATGATCAGGATATGACTGAACCTCCATCACATATGTCACCTTCCTGTTGTTGTCAGACAGTTTCAGTTTCCTGCTCACTGTGTTTGTGTCGATTGTGAGTTGACAGGAATCTGAAGGAGAGAGCAAACACAGTCCAGCTGCAGTTATTGATCTATCATCTGTTCACTTTGATCAATGAGTGATGTGACAGTGTGACGATGGCTGGATGTCATGAATCAGATGAAGAACACACTCACACTTCCTCAGCCCTGGTGTCAGCCATCGTTCTCCAGCAGGCTCCACCCTGAAAGGAGGAGGGGGGTCAGAGCAGCACCGTCTCTTTCAGCATCAAACATGGACATTACATGGCTCTCACACACATTGTTCTACACTGAGAAAGGAACAGTCCAACATCTGGACACATCCACTGGAGTGGATCATCTGGAAACTACAATGAGCAGAATCAACACTGACGCGTACAAAACTGCTTTGTGGAAGTCACAATTTCTTCTTTCAGCCGTCTCCTCCTTTTCATCTCGTCACATATGAAGAACACTGTAAAAACTCCTGATCTGACCCAGAGCTGCAACCTTCTATCTGCCCTAAAGTCTGACTGATCTGCTTCTGACAGGAACATCCTCTGCACAGCAGCCTGCCTCAGATTCTTCACATTGTTTTCACTGTTGCTCTTTTTTCTGACTCAGCTGGGAAATGTTAAAGTGACTTCTTTTCCGTGCACATGAAGCTAAGTGACTGTCAGAGACAGTTTGAGGCAGGTTTTTAGCTGTGACAGCTTGTTTCCACACTGACCACTAACAGCTGCTTCATCATCACACTGAGGATTTGTCCCCTCACATTATCATTGCAGATCCTGCTGTTGTGAGGACAGCAACACATTTCAGAGGGATCAGCAGCATCAGCTCACCACACTCCTTCCAAATCTTATCAAGGATTCATTTCCACTTTGAAGTGCAGTCACATCATCAAGCTTCTATTTAGTCCAACATCCACTCTGTTATTGAACCTGATTGATAATCTGATGTATGATCAAGCAGCTTTTCAGCATCTATCAGATCTGCTGCCTGGACAAGACGAGCTGCAGCAACTTCATCTGCTCAAAGATCTCTATTCAAAGCCAGAGTGTCACAAAGCTGATATCCAAGATGGCAGCACGTCCCTCTGTCTGTTCGTCTGTTTCCTTCATATTGAACTAAACAGATAAATGCTGCAATGCCACTCGTGTGTGATGTTACACGGAGCACTGGCACCAATAGAAGACAACATGGATGAAAGAGTTTGGAGGGAATGAGCGTTCAGGACCAAAATATTTATGATGCTTAAATGTCTGTCTCATTTAAATGAATTTTCTGGGTCTGTTGCTGTGTTTCACCATCAGGAACCTCCAATAAGCAGGATTTATGAAGGAAACTTTACCTGAACCACAGGGGTTTATAAATCTTTGTGCTAAGCTACGCTAACATGTCCTGGACCCATCCTTGTAATTGAATCAGGGTAAGAGGACCAAAAAGACATTTCTAAAAATGAAAGACTGTTCTTTTAACATGCAGAGATCTGTCCAAACTAAATCAACTCTGACCAACAGACACTTCTCGTTGTTGTTCCTGCAGATGTTCTCCTTGCAGACCTCCTCTACAAATGGGTTAGGGTTAAAGGTAAAAAGGCTCCTACATGCGTGATTGTTCATGCAACACTCAGCAGGAAGCACAGGGCTGAGAGCAGGACAGAGAACATGTTCCCAGCTTCTCCTCTATCAGACATTGTGTGGCTGCAGCAGGCCTCTCCATACCTGAGTGTGTGTGGATCCTTCAGTGCAGCCCTCAGCAGCTTCTCTCCTGAGGCTCCTGGATGGTTGTAGCTCAGGTCCAGCTCTCTCAGATGGGAGGGGTTGGAGGTCACAGCTTCAGCCAGAGAAGCACAGCCTTCCTCTGTGATCAGACAGCCTGACAGGCTGCAGACATACAGAGCAACAGAAACTCTGAGAGAACTGCTCTGAAACTCAAGCTGGATGTCATCCAATGGTAACAACATTCTTAGAGAAAGATTCTTTTCATCATTTTGCTCCAGTAACAGTTTCAGATAAAATGAGAAGAAAATATAAACAATCTTCTGTGACAAACAAAGAGGAAACATGGCAGCAGTGAATGAAAAACCTGGATGAAAAGAATAAAAACTTTAGATTATTGTGAATATTTCAACATTTCACTCTTCACTGAACTCTGCACACCTCAGACTTCCAGCACACCCCAGAGTCCTGTCATCTCCTCAAATATTCTGATGACTCTGCAGCTGTTGGCTGTATCATGCACAGTTCCTCCACATTTGAGTTGAGCTTTGCTCACAGCCTGACTGGAGCATTAACTGGAACACCTTCCTTATAACTGTTCACATGCAGAGGAGCAGAATCCAGTTACTGACTGAAGTCTGTCTGACGCTGCAACTCTGCGGCCTGAGTGAGAACATCTCATTGTTGGATATGTTCCCAACAGAGCACTTTGCTCTCAGGCTGCAGGTTTACTTGTGGTTCCCAGAGTTTCTAAAAGCAGAATGGGAGGCAGAGCCTTCAGTTATCAGGCCCCTCTCTGTGGAACCAGCTGCCAGTTTGGCTTCAGGGTACATGTAAGTACAGCTGAACGCACTGTACACCTGGGGCCTCATGTACAAAGCGTGCGTACGCACAAAATAGTGGCGTACGCATCTTTTCACGTCAACGATCAGATGTATCAAGAGCGAAAAGACCGTGTAAATGTGCGGTGCCTCACGGCAGCTTCAGGGCTGGCATACGCACGTTTCTGCAGCTGTTGATTCTTTGGCGACACCTAAGGTGATGTTGGGAAACTGTTATAATAAATAAATGTGAAAACAATTAGTCCTCAGACAGTGATGTGCACATTTGAGATACATGAACAATTAATAATTAATGAATTAAAACAATTAACACACCCATGTGTCTGCAATTACACGAGTGGATATAAAAGCATGCGCAAAGTGGTGCAATGCATACCAGATCTGTTGAATAGGAGCAGCACAGCTCCTATTCAACAGCTTTATTAGAAGACTTTGCAAATGGTGCAATTCGAAGAGAGCATGTGTTCAGAGACAGAGAGGATTTACTGGCACATGATGGCGACTGACTCATTAGCCGTTTTGAGGGAAATCCTTCTGGAACTTTGCGCAGAGCAGCGGCCGGCGTTGGAGCGCAACACAGCGAGGAGCCATGCGCTGCCTGTGCTCACAGCTGGGGTTCCAACCGGGGCATTCCAAAGGGAGCTGGCCAACCGATTGGGACTGTGCCAGTCTACCCTGAGCCGAGCCATGCCAGCCGTGTGGGACATAATTATCCGGATCTCAGCCACGTATATCAAATTCCCAACAGGCCAACATTAAAGCTCAATTTGAAGCGAAAGCCGGTTTTGTAATCGGAGCTATCGACTGCACACACATTGCTATAAAAGCGCAATCACATTGTTCAGTGACTATCAAGCCCTAAAGTAGTCACAGAGAGGGGAACAGGGCTCTGCCTGACTCGCTGAATCCAAGGAGGAAACATGAAGCTGTACTGCAATTGAAGATGTTTTATTTCCTTTACAATAAAACATATGCGCTAACACACATTCTATTGTTGAGTTACTTGCTGTACTTGACTATGTTGGAAAGAGTTTAGCAGTTTAGCAATTTAGCGATTTAGCGGTCAACAGAAATGTCAGCACCCTGCCTCCTCTCTCCCTGTCTCAAACAAACAGATTCACAGATAGATGCAGGTGATATTCATTAGGCAATCACTCAGCCCCAGTGACACACCCACACACACATGCATAGCTCCGCCCACACACACACCTATTACCCCCAGTGACAACTGAGAAACATATCCCTGCCTCTACACACATGATGAATTTGTATGTTAACAGGAAACATTTTCATTCGCTCGATGTACAGATCATTTGTGATGCGTAAATGCAATTAACCAACATTGTGGCTGGTTCAATGCACGATTCCTACATTCTGAGTAACAGCATCGTTGGGAACAGACTACAAGCTGGCACTGTGATGGGTGGCTTCTTGGTGAGTAACTTTATTCTTGTAATTGTCCTAATATTATTCCCCGTGACGCGCATTGAGTATGTGCGCCCCCAATTTCTATCCCGTCTTCACAGCATCATAGTCAGTGGTTAAAGTTAGTTTTTTGCTTTTTTGCTGGTTAAACTTCAGCTTAAGATCTTTCTAACAAGCCTCTGATCGTCTCTGTGGGCAAATGTTAATAACCCCGTGCGTAAAGTGTGAAACGTCTTCATCAGCCTCACCTTTTCCCCGGCGCACTTCTGCACGTTACTGTATGAACACGTTGTTGGGAAGTTACAGAAAAAACATGGGTATTTAGCTTGGGGGTAATCAGAGTCACCCACATGTGCTCCCACCACCCCAGAGAGAGCAGTGTCACCCATAGTTGCCCCGACTCTCTGTTCAAACAGAGTCGGTCAGCCCCCCACCCGACTGTTTTGGACACACTGCGGCGGTGGGCAGCCAGTCTCCGCTTCACATCCACCTTAATGTCGGACCACTTTTTCTTCACCTCTGCTTGTGTGGCTTCTCTGACCCCACAGCACTAACAGCCTCAGGCTCTCCCACCCACTCCTCTTGTGTTTGCTGCTTATGCCGGAGGACAGCATGCCAAAGAACACATTTTTTTCGGGCCTACACTTCAGAAAGTAGCAACTCAATGTCGCTTTCCGTGAAGTTCTTCTTTTTTCCCGTCTTATTCATTCTTTTTTCTTTATTTTCTGACCGTACACAGAGGGGAATCGCAGGTGCAGGGCTCATTTAAATATGATTTGCGTATTTAAGTAGGGGCGTGGACAGGGAGGAGTTGGGTGCATGTGCGCTCAATTCCACGTTGATTGGGATGTACAAAGGAAATGTGCTTGGATTGATGCGTGCGCACATATTCATACATCTGACGTTGGAGGTCATTTGGGTTTGAGCGTACGCCATGTTTCAGTAGGAAATCCACGCAAGTCTTTGTACATGAGGCCCCTGTTGTCTTTAAGTTACTTGAATGGTGATTTTATTACATGCTTTAAGTGACCGCCAGCTGAATGTCTTCATGGGCTGATTTTCAGTCACACTTTCAAACTGTGACAAAAACCCCAGAAAAATCCTTGAATGTGAGCAGCTTTATTGGGAATTCAGCTGGATTAATATACACCTACACTTTACTGTTTTTACTAAAAGATACAACAAGAAGGAACATCCACAGAGCACCTCGGTCCATCTGAGCCCAGCTGAGCGTACACGTGATTTCATCCTCATCTACATTATCTGGAGTGTTAGTGTAGTTTGGAGAAGCTTGTTTTCATACAGTCCTTACCTGAGAGTTTCCAGTCTGCAGTTTGGACTCTTCAGTCCATCAGAAAGCTGCTTCACTCCTGAATCCTGCAGGTTGTTGTTACTCAGGCCCAGTTCTGTCAGGCTGGAGGACTGGGAGCTGAGAGCTGAGGACAGAGCTGCACAGCTTAACTCTGAGAGGTCACAGCCACTCAGGCTGAGGAGGGAATGAGATGGAAGGAAATAACTTGATCTATTAATCAATCAAACTACATTCATATTTGATAAGTGGAAGAATTCTGTTTCCCTGTTTGTTTCTGTTTATTTGTTAAAGACATTAAAGTGTGATGGAAGATGTCTACATGTGCCGTCTTAGCTCAGTAGATGGAGAAACTAAAAGATGTATCTGCTGCTGTTATTGGCTCATCCTGTGATCAGATCAGCTCAGCAAAGAACACCATGTGAGCAAAGCATCTTCTCACACTAACAGTCAGCTGTTTCTCCAGCACCAAAGTGTTATCTGGCCCAGCTCAGCTGTGGCTCTGTAGCTGCAGCCTTTGTCTGTCACTCTGCAGACTGACATGCTTTCTGTAGGACTGACGGACCTTTCTACCAAGAAATTAACACATGAATGACAACATGTTTTTCTCTTTCTTAGACTCAAGACTTAAAAAGTTTCCACAGAAGAGTAAATTAAAAAGCACAAACTGAATTTTGGTTACTTTGTTAAAGTTTCTCATGTTCAAAATGGACAAGAAAAGAGAGCTAAACTAAGTCTATACTTCAGGACGTACTGAACACATGCAGTCACTGTGAGTCTGACGAGTCTGGGGAGGAAACATCAGATAAAAACAACAACATTCCAGTGGACTGTGCGGAGAAATACATTTTGGCCTTGGCTCAAAAAAAGATAACGTGGGTTTTTCGACCGCACATCTGTCTAATTTACAAAGGGTCAAATTTAGCTCAAACCAATCAACCAACCAAATATCCCTGTTCCTGTGCAGTATGTCTACATTTAAAGAAGGTTTTATGTACAAGATGTAAGGAAAAAAACAGCTAGAATTGATGTCAGTCAGTGCTGTGGCATCCAGTTCTCAAAAAGATCAGCTCTGTTTGCCACACACAGTTTAAATTAAATGTCTAACATCTCCTCAGAGTTGGTAGTAGTTGCAGGACATTTAAAATCTATGTTTCTGCACGGTCAGACTTCCCATTTATCATGGTAGCAGTGACTGTTGCAGGATGAAAGCATCATAATGCCAGACACAACACTACTGCTACTGCTACACATGGTTGTAGAACAGCTCTCAGTTTACTTTGGGTATGTGATGGATCTGTGTTTTAGGACAAATCTACAGGAATGGAAAGGAGTTAAAGTAAAAGAGCACTTAAGTATTTTTCTTTAAACTGTGTGTGTTATATTTCATTATCAGTTATTTAAAGCTGCAGTAGGCAAGTTTTCAAAATTGCGAGTCTAAAGTCGGAAAATTCGAACTGATACAACTTTCAGGTCCCTCCCCCAACCTCTAACAAGCTCCGAATCGCCCCCCAAACCCCTCCCCCTCTGTGGACGAGGTTGTGCACGTGAGTTCACACCAGTGTGAGCGCACACAAGCTGGGGCAGACTCCCGCTCAGCAGCGTGTGCACAAGCTGTGATTGACAGGTAGGATTCCTCCACTCTAACTTGATTGGTTAAAAACAGCCGGGAGCGCTCGGTTTTTGCAAGCATGATTACAGGCTTCAGAGGGAGCTACAGATTTCGTTATTTTTCCTAAACAGCCTATTTAATATTCTACTTCCAGAATCCCATGACAGTTCAAGCTAATATGACTAAAAGTTGCCTACTGCCGCTTTAAGCCAGATAATCAAAGGGCAGAACAGATCAACCTGTTTCATTGATCAAAGTACCTGGAAGCTGCTTTTTCATCTAATAACCCAGAATTATATCAGCTCTCACCTGGAAAGTTCATGAATCCTTACCTGAGAGTTTCCAGTCTGCAGTTTGGACTCTTCAGTCCATCAGAAAGCTGCTTCACTCCTGAATCCTGCAGGTTGTTGTTACTCAGGCCCAGTTCTGTCAGGCTGGAGGACTGGGAGCTGAGAGCTGAGGACAGAGCTGCACAGCTTCTCTCTGAGAGGTCACAGCCACTCAGGCTGAGGAGGGAATGAGATGGAAGGAAATAACTTGATCTATTAATCAATCAAACTACATTCATATTTGATAAGTGGAAGAATTCTGTTTCCCTGTTTGTTTCTGTTTATTTGTTAAAGACATTAAAGTGTGATGGAAGATGTCCACATGTGCCGTCTTAGCTCAGCAGATGGAGAAACTAAAAGATGTATCTGCTGCTGTTATTGGCTCATCCTGTGATCAGATCAGCTCAGCAAAGAACACCATGTGAGCAAAGCATCTTCTCACACTAACAGTCAGCTGTTTCTCCAGCACCAAAGTGTTATCTGGCCCAGCTCAGCTGTGGCTCTGTAGCTGCAGCCTTTGTCTGTCACTCTGCAGACTGACATGCTTTCTGTAGGACTGACGGACCTTTCTACCAAGAAATTACTACATGAATGACAACCTGTTTTTCTCTTTCTTAGACTCAAGACTTAAAAAGTTTCCACAGAAGAGTAAGTTAAAAAGCACAAACTGAATTTTGGTTACTTTGTTAAAGTTTCTCATGTTCAAAATGGACAAAAAAGAGAGCTAAACTAAGTCTCCACTTCAGGACGTACTGAACACATGCAGTCAGTGTGAGTCTGACGAGTCTGGGGAGGAAACATCAGATAAAAACAACATATCCAGAGTCAGAGAAGCTTTATTGACTTATTGTTAGAGTTAGTTAAGCCAGATAACTACTGTAACTAATAAGATGGGAGCAAATAAAATAATTAATTAATCCATTAAACAAATTAATTATAAAATTTATAAATAACTGCCACCAAGTTCTTCCTCAGAGGAACTGCTGAGTTTCTATTTCCAACAAAGTATCATCTCACATCACTTGTTAGATGATATTTTGTTGTGAACTGACACTTCATAAATAAACTGAAGTTCATTTGAAACTGAGTTTAACGCTGATTCTGCTGTTTTTCTCCAGTTAATAAGTAAACAATGTATTTATAAAGAAATATATCTGTGTTTGTACTCACAGAGCTTTGTTGGAGGCTTTGACCACTGGCAGCAGCCTCAGAAGAGCCTCCTCTGAAGCAGAGTACTTCTTCAGGTCAAACACATCCAGATGTTTTCCTGATGACAGTAAGATGAAGACCAGAGCTGACCACTGATCAGGAGACAGTTTATCTGTGGAGAGACTTCCTGAACTCAGGGCCTGTTGGATCTCCTCCACCAGAGAACGATCATTCAGTTCATTCAGACAGTGGAACAGATTGATGCTTCTCTCTGCAGACAGATTCTCACTGATCTTCTGCTTGATGTTATCGACTGTTTCCTGATTGGTCTGTGAGCTACTTCCTGTCTGTGTCAGCAGGCCTCGTAGGAGCTTCTGATTGGTCTGCAGGGAAAGACCCAGGAGGAAGCGGAGGAACAGGTCCAGGTGTCCATTTGGACTCTCTAAGGCCTTGTTCACAGCACTCTGATGGAGATGTTTTAGTTTTAGTTTATTAAAAAATGAAGGCCTCTTGGGTCGTTCTTCTTCTTCCATCAGGTTGAGTCCAGAGTTGATGAAGGTCAGATGCACATGAAGAGCAGCCAGAAACTCCTGAACACTCAGATGGATGAAGCAGAACACCTTCTCCTGGTACAGCCCTCTCTCCTCTCTAAAGATCTGTGTGAACACTCCTGAGTACACTGAGGCTGCTGAGATATCGATGCCACACTCTGTCAGGTCTGACTCATAGAAGATCAGGTTTCCTTTCTGCAGCTGCTCAAAAGCCAGTTTTCCCAGAGACTCAATCATCTTCCTGCTCTCTGGACTCCAGTGTGGATCTGTCACAGCTCCTCCATCATACTTGAGCTTCTTCACTTTGGCCTGAACCACCAGGAAGTGGATGTACATCTCAGTCAGGGTGCTGGGCAGCTCTGCTCCCTCTCTGGTTTCCAACACATCCTCCAGAACTGTAGCAGTGATCCAGCAGAAGACCGGGATGTGGCACATGATGTGGAGGCTTCGGGATGTCTGGATGTGGGAGATGATCCTGCTGGCCTGCTCCTCATCTCTGAATCTCTTCCTGAAGTACTCCTCCTTCTGTGGGTCAGTGAACCCTCTGACCTCTGTCACCATGCCAACACAGCCAGCAGGGATCTGATTGGCTGCTGCAGGTCGTGTGGTTATCCAGAGGCGAGCAGAGGGAAGCAGCTTCCCCCTGATGAGGTTTGTCAGCAGCACATCCACTGAGGTGGGCTCTGTAGCATCAGTCAGGGGCTCCTTGCTGTGGAAGTCCAGAGGAAGTCGACACTCATCCAGACCGTCAAAGATGAACACAACCTGGAACTGTTCAAAGCTGCAGATTCCTGCTGCTTTGGTCTCAGTAAAGAAGTGATGAACAAGTTCCACCAAGCTGAACTTTCTCTCTTTCAGCACATTCAGCTCTCTGAAAGTGAATGGAAACATGAAGTGGATGTCCTGGTTGGCTTTGCCTTCAGCCCAGTCCAGAGTGAACTTCTGTGTTAAGACTGTTTTCCCAATGCCAGCCACTCCCTTTGTCATCACTGTTCTGATTGGTTCATCTCTTCCAGGTGGGCCTTTAAAGATGTCTTCTTGTCTGATGGATGTTTCTGCTCTGCCTGCTTTCCTGGATGCTGCTTCAATCTGTCTGACCTCATGTTCATCATTGACCTCTCCGGCCCCTCCCTCTGTGATGTAGAGCTCTGTGTAGATCTGATTCAGAAGGGTTGGCTTTCCTGCTTTAGGAATCCCCTCAAACACACACTGGAACTTCTTCTTCAGAGCAGATTTAACTTTACGTCCACAAACTGCAGCAAAAAGTTCTGAATGAAGACAAGAAATAACATCAGTAAACAGACATTTCAACCCTGTACAGAATGAGTATCTGAACATCTGCTGTTCTGTGTGCTGAGACATCAGTAAATGTGTCATTTATCCAGCAGGTTAAACCTTTAGAGAAATCCTCTTACTGCTCTGCAGACGGTCAGCCAGCTCCTCCTGCTTCATTCTCCTCAGGAAGTGAACTGTGATCTTCACTAATGCCTCTCTGCTGCTCCTCTGCTCTTCATCCTCACCCTCCCTCTGACTCTCTAAGCATTCTGGGTAATCTGGACTCAGAGCCTTCTGCATCTTCTTCAGCTCCTCCTTCACAAAAGTGAGCATGTTGTCCTCCAGCAGCTGGAACAGAAAACTATATGAATGAGCCAATCAGACTGAAACCATGGAGCCAAACATCAGATCCATGTTGGACACACTGACAACCCACTGGTCTACAGAGTGCAGCATGGAGATGGCTGTGAGCAGAACAGATGGGAAAGTAGTTGTTGTGCATGTACAGACCATAAATATGGAGTCCAGCTGTGTTTGATGCTGCTGGGCAGACGGACCACTGGGACCCTCTGAGCTCTGCTGGTCCACTCTGTGGAGGAATCATGAAGAATGAGCTCACATTGTGTCTGTCCACATAGAGAGCAACACAAGGTGAAGCTCCATGAAGGGATGTGTGGATGTGAGCAGTGAGTCAGAGGACTCCCTGTTGAGAAACTTTCATTGTAGCTTCCAAAGCTGTGTTTAGTTAACTGGAAGAAGCAGAGTTCCTGTCTTTTTAAACATCCAACACACACCGCTTCACATATGAACATAGAAATGGATGAAGCAGAGCTGAGCTCACATTAAACACATGTTGGAGTAAAAACTGTTCAAACTGACTCTGCTGCATTTTACTCTGTTACAGCATTTACACTCAGCTCACCTCTGAGGGGACGGATGTTGGGCTGATTTGAAGTCAATAAAATCAAGCATTGAATGGTCACTCTTAATGGACACACAGCTGGGTTCAGGCTCAGCTCCAGGTTCAGGTCCAGGTCTGAGTCTCTGATGGATCCTGACAGAGAAACACTTGTTTCATTCAAACTAAAGTCTCGGTGACGGTGTTTGAGTCTGCAGTGAGACGGCCTGTCAGAGAGTCAGTGTGGCTGCTGTGGAACAATGTTAGTTTTAACAAGGTTTCTTTGGAGATAATTAATAACAGATCAATTACCTGCATGATTGGGGTGTTGCTTCAGAAGCTAATTTTAAACTGACGTCATTAAACACAACGTGTGAGAACATAATATTTCTACATCAGCCGCCCTGTTCACTACATAATCAGCATCTTGTAAAAAAGCCACATCAGTGGACAGATATTCAGTAATATTCTCCCTTTGTTTTAATAAAGAGCTGCAGGACTGAAATAAAACATCACATCACACACATGATGCAGCTAATTAGTTCATCAGAGACATCAACAAGTCTCAAGTAATTCAGCTGGAAACTGGTTATCATCTGAAACATGATGCAGCCTCCACTGAATACTGACAGCTACTCATCGTTATTGTCACACCGCGGTGAGGTCAAGCTGGGTCTCATGTATTGTTTCGTCATTTCCTGTTTTATTTTGAAATATTAACTTCCCTCTCGTTTCAGGTCACTTGCCCTTCCTCTCGTGCTCCAGTATGATTGTCGTATGAATGAATCCACCTGTTTCCCATTACCCTGGTGTCACGGTAGGCGTCCATTGTTCCGTCACGTCAACTTAACTCGCCGGATTGGATGCCTAGTGTCGCCGTGTTGCTACTACAGTGGGCGTGTATACGAAGTTGTAGATAGAACATACGGTAGAATGGCTCTGGGGGAAAGTAAATAACTTGTGATTTTAACCAACCGAAGTTTCTCCCTCTAAAAATTTGAGTTTTGGAGGGAAATTAATGTGTATAAATCATCAGCAATGGAACATTATTTCATATTGCACCATGGATGTGGATCTGCGAGCGAGGAGAGCTGCTATTGTGCTGCTGCTGCGACACAGGAGATCTCCTTCTCGCTGCATCACCTGTCCCTGCACCTTTTCTCTGATTTAAAAATGAAACATGAACAAGACATCTTGTGAAAACATGGCCATGGGTGTGATTTGGTTCTTTTGTTGAAATGAATGCCTATCACAATTATTGATAACGTTTAATCCACTACTCCACCTCTGCCCATGAAAGAATTTGATGCACTGGATTGAACCTCTATTCCTTGATGGTCATTACTTGACTGCAAAAGTGGAGATGCTCACACAATTGCCTGATGTTTTAGGTGTGTTTATTCGCCTACAATCGTTTTAGCACAGCCATTCTGGCCACTGCTGCGGTTCATTTTGCCCGCAATAGCAATGACATGAGCAATACCCGAAACGTTCAGGGGTGAATAAACAAAGGAAAAAAAAACTACATGATCTACTGTCATTGGGTAACGCACTCCGTCTGCCGTGGCAAATTTGCATAAACTTCGAGCGAGCCCAACCTTTTGACGTGCCACAGGTCCGTCGCTCGCCGTGCCGGAATCCCAGCATGCTTTGCGAGCACGGCGACAACGATCAGCCGGATTTCATTGAAAATGAACTGAATGCGTTGGATACGGCTTGCGTTGACGGAACAATGGACGCCTACCGTCAGGCCCGCCGCTCCGCATACGCAGAGTACGCAGAGTACGCAGAGTACGCAGAGTACGCAGAGTACGCAGAGTACGCAGAGTACGCAGAGTACGCAGAGTACGCAGAGCGCGTAGGGCCCCAAGTACCTGGCGGGGGCCCCCCCCCCGTTCCTGAAATGGTACAATGGTTCCTGAATGGTACAGTCTTCAAAGTTACCGCATCGGAGGTGGTGGAGCATCCTCCTACCTGACGTTTTCCGAGTTATGCCCGTTAACAGTGAAGAAGATTTAGAATGTCAAGTAAAAGGCCACATGATTCTGGCGCTGACAAAAGAAAGAAAAGAAAACGGAGAGATGACGCTCGTGCATCCCTTGCTGGTAAGTTTGTGTTTTTGGTGTAATTGTTTTGCTAACCTAACGTTCAGTGATATTGCTGCCAGCTAACGTCAGCAACCTAGGCTTGGTTAGGGATTGGATTTGACGAAAAGTTTGAAGTTACGAACAAAATCTACGAATGCTGGCGACCGTGTGTAGAGTTTGTGTAAAGTACAGCACTGTCACACGTTGAGTGGCGTAGCAGGCCGCCAACAGGTGTGACGGGAATGATTGACATCTACCCATCATTCCCCTAAAAAGCGAGAAAAGTTAACAAGACAAACGCCGTAATGGCATCATAAAGAAGTTATATTAGTGGCGCGGAAAAACGTAGGAAGAAAAACGGCCCGAGGATAAAGGCAAGGCATGTGTTGGGTGATGTGGGCTGGATAGCTGGAGGTGGGACGTTTTTTGTGTTTATTTGTCCTGCTAGTTAGCCTCGGATAAATGTTATGTAGCTGGCTGGGATTTGTTCGTTATAAACTCGGCTTCAGTGTTTGCCTCATGAAAGTTTGCTTATATAAGATGAGTATGACAGTCAGTCCTGCCACGGGAATGACTGACTGACTCCAGTTTATTCAGATTCTAGCAGGGAGGGAGGCATGTTGTTGTCCTGCTCTGTCATTGTTCAGTGGAAGTTGTCTCTCAGGTATTTGACACGATTTTGGCATTACTTAGGATTAATTTACTGTTTGGTGTGTTATTTATAGGCCTCTAATTAGAAGTGTTCTACTGTTAGTTTTTTAAGTGATATACAAATATTAGGTATCCTGTTGATTATTTTAGAATATTGTGGCAGTGGATCATTTTTCTTAGTTTTATTACTTTAACTAGTACAATGTGTAGATAAATGCAGAAACTTCTTAAAAGTGACAACTTCAAAAACTCTTTTGTTCCTCTGGCCATCAGGATGTACAACAGCTTAAAGTAATGGCGCTTCCCTTTGGTCTTATTTCATTGGTCACTTTAGATTTTTAAACCGTTTTTTAAATAGTTTTTTAAATTCTTAGATTGTTTTTAAAGTGTTTATAATTTTATTAACATTTTTTATTGCTTTATGTCTTGCTACTGGATGCTTGAATTTTCCTTCGAGATCAATAAAGTATCTATCTACTTTGTAATTGGGTACAATCTTTAAAGGGACGCTGTACATTACAGTTTAATATTTAAAAAAAACTCAAAATCTTTTATTTATTGTTTTCTTTGTATTATATATTCTTATTAGTTTAACTTGCCTGAGTGGTTCAACTTAAGATGTTTAATTTAAACTCTAGCCTGTTTTGCTCATAAAGTGTAATAGATCTTAGTGTTCCATCTAAATGGTTAGGAATCTCTTCAGTGTAGTTTGACAAACTAGGGGCTAGAGGCCTGCGCGGGACAGAATTTACAGTCCCGCGCCCGCCCGCTCCCGCATTGTGCACTCCCGCTCCCGCCCGCTCCCGCAAAAAGATAGGATTTGTCATTGGCTTGAGGAAAGAAACATGATCTTAGCTGCGCACACCACTGTCCGATCCTTCATGTGGGGCACATAGTGCAGGAGCGCATCAGATTGCCATCTTCCATCGGCTTATTTACAGCAATAAGCCTACCCAACATACCTACCAAAATCTACCGTGAATATTAAGAATAATACATTGCACATATGTTTAATGCCACTCGTCACATTTCCATTCTTGAAAGTAAAAGTATATATCTTTAGTTAATATGATTTTAAACACAGCGTGATGGAGCCCCGCCTCCTACTTTGAGTGGATTTGAGCATAAATATCTAAGCCTACAGCTCACGTTGCATTGATTTAAATGCAAACAAGTGGAATGAAAACAATATGTGTTATTAATTACCCTACCTTTTCTAAACCCAGAATGTTGAAAATGTAACATGTAGGCTAATCCAATTATTATTTAAGTAGGTTAACCATGCCCTGTCCCTCGTCGTTGTGCCTCACGTTTTTAGTCAGCGGGACTGCAGCTTATCACCGCTCCCGCAATGAGCTTTCAAAATGTGTCCTGCGCCGCACTGCTTTGCGTTGGGTCCCGCGAGTCCCGCGGGAGTGCAGGGCTGTACTAGGGGCCCCCAAACGGCATCTTGCTTAGGGCCCCCACAAAGCAAGAAACGGCCCTGCCCGGTGTGCTTAAGAGTCTGCGTCTCCCCCTGTCTTGTGCCAGTGTGTTGTATCTGTCCGCACGTAGTGCATCATTCTCGCCTTTGTCCAAGCCTGAACCCAAGCCTCGTTTCTCAAGTTTACCTGTTGGTATTTATCCTCAAAAGAGTTTTTTGTTTTCATGTTAAATTTGATTATTAAATCCTGAAAGAGACACAGTGATAGCTGCGTTTATAGCCTTCTTGTTTTTCCTCCTAGTTGGAGTGATTTTTGTTTGTAATCTTTCTCATTGTGTAGTTCCTCCATTTTTAAAGGAGAGGTGTTTTGTTTTTCCTCCACAGCGTGAGTGATCTTTAGTTTACCATAACGTTTCATAGTTCTTTGTTTGTTCCTCCGTTTAGTGGAGTGATTTTGAGTTTTGATAATTTCTATATTATTATTATTATTATAATATTTTATAGCCTGACTAGTTTCTCTCTGGAGGAACTTGTTAAACATCTGTCCTCACAAATAAAAGCTTTGGAATTACAACTCCTGCTCTACGTCCTCCATTCCCTGGGTGTAACTGTTATCATCTGAAACATGATGCAGCCTCCACTGAATACTGACAGCTACTCACTGTTGGGCTGTTGGAACATTCTGTTTGAAATCAATGAAGAACTCCTTTGACTGGTCGCTCTTAAAGGACACACAGCTGGGTTCAGGTTCTGGTTCAGGTTCTGGCTCAGGTTCAGGCTCTGGTTGGTTCCTGTGAATAAAGGTGGTTTGGTGATGTGAGCGCTGAGCTGGGACATGGAGAAGAGTCATGGACAGTTAGAGATGGTCACCTCACCTCTGAGCTTTGCTCTGGCTCTCATGTTCCCCACACAGAGAGGTTTCAGTGTCCTCACTCTGATCCATGCTGCTGAACTCACATCAGCTCACACACACTTTCTACCTTCTTCTGCAGAGGAAACACACATCATTCATCTGCACAGCAACTCACATCCTCCTCTCCACCTTTTCTTCTGTAAAAAGACCAGCTGCTCCTCTGATTGACTCTGTTCCACATCAGTTTCAGTTTAATTATTATTGTCATTAAATGTGTTTCTCAGCAAAGTGATGCTATAGAATAAAACAGATATTTTAAATGAATAGATTCAATAAAAGGTCAAAATTGAAACAGAAAACTTTTCAAAACTCCAGTTCCAGTAATTTGACATTCAGAGAAACTTACATCAGAGACGCCACTAAACCTGTTTTTCAGGTGATGTTTTCAACAGATTTTCAAAAGCCCAGCGCTGATATGCTTTGACATGTGACTACCAATAAACACTTTATTTAACTTGAGATTCCTCCGGCTTGTTGTTGAGCTGCCATTGAAAGAATCGATCTAACAAAAGTATAAAGAAAACTCTCTAAGATACTTGAAAAGGTAACAAGAGAAACAATCATTTTCAGCTAATCTCCAGATAAATGACGTGTTGTTGCAGCTCTAATTCAGCGACACAATAAAGCAGATGTAAAACGTGCTGAAATTTAAGTTTGTTTGTGGGATAAAGGGACATTTTTATTCAGTGAAGACGGGAAACTGTCCTGACGTGTACCGACTGTGCTGGAACATGGAGGTGGGTTATGATCAAGGTGATGGAATTTAAAAACCTTGAAAAACCTGTCTGACTCACTGAGTTACACAACGAGAAAGCCACACCTCCATCAGGGTGTTACCTTTAGTCTTTAAGAGAAAAACAGCAGAGAGTTTCTGTGTCTGACTTCAGTGGAAGAAACCGCAGTTATCCCCACAAATTAAAACACAATGTGATTTATTTTGGGAATAAAACAATAAATAATATGTTTCTAATCAACAACAATGTAAATGATAATCATGCAGATTTTTCTTCAAAGTTCTTCGAGTGATCAAACTGGACCTGAAATAAGAAGTGAACATGTTCCCCAAACATTACAGAGCAGAAACAAACAGGAAGGTTACTGAAGACAAAGTTCAAACTCACAGTTTGTTCAAGCCAAGTGTTTAAGAAGATGACGCTCCGCTCCACAGACACAGGTGAGCTGCTTCCTGGAATCAGTCAGAGCTCTAACCCTGATGGGGGCAGGACAGGTGGGAGGGGCAGGACAGGTAGGAGGGAGGGGCAGGACAGGTAGGAGGGAGGGGCAGGACATGTAGGAGGGGGGGCAGGACAGGTAGGAGGGGGGGGGGGGGGCAGGTAGGAGGAGGGGGCAGGACAGGTAAGAGGGAGGGGCAGGACAGGTAGGAGGGGGGGCAGGACAGGTAGGAGGGAGGGGTAGGACAGGTAGGAGGGGGGGCAGGATAGTTAGGAGGGAGGGGCAGGACAGGTAGGAGGGAGGGGCAGGACAGGTAGGAGGGAGGGCAGGACAGGTAGGAGGGAGGAGGCAGGACAGGTAGGAGGAGGTTGGGACAGGACAGGTAGGAGGGACGGGCAGCAACAGGATCCGATTTCATTTTCATCTGAGTTTAACAGCAGCTTGTAACCTTGTTGGGATTTGTTTTAAAATGAATAAACTTCATCAGTCTTACTCTCACTCCTGACTCCTATCAGCCATCATCTGCTTATTTTCTCCATCATGTCCTCACTGAGGAGTTATCTCATATTAGGGAGGGATCCCGATGGAGGTCAAAATGGTAACTGAGCATCTAACAGCCAGTCTGGGACTGGGAGGCATCCTGCTTTGGAATCAGGTAGACTGGTCATGTTGACTCTGAAGCAACAATCAGAGGGAGGGGGGAACATGCTCATTAATATCGCTGATGTTGGAAAGAAAGAGAGCATTTTCTTTCCATCTGAGCAGGACTGAAACAGGTGACCTGGCTGAGCATTCCCTTAACAATTCCTTCTTAATTTTAAAGCTTTAAAAGTGTTCTGACATGTCTGATACTTGTGTTTCTCTGAGTCCACACTGCTTTCACACATAGCATGCCTTATCTCATGATGACTGTGTTTGTGGAGAGTAACACTCGTCCGCGGTGTACGAGCAGTGGGGATAGCTCTGCTGCATCTCCCCTCCTCCCCATTTCAGCTGCACTTTAGCTATCACAGTCAAATTACACAGCATGTTGCACACCCTTGGGTACGTGGGGCTCTTGATCCTGGGCTCGGCAGATAATTGACACACACACATCTGCACAAGTGTAACCGGTATGAAACCTCTGGGTTGTGTTAAGGTTAGAACGAATGGAGACCACACCGCTGCGCTTTCGAAGGTCTTTATTTTCCTCCACCTTTCCTCACCGAACATCAGAAAAAAGAGGAAGAGTTTAGGCGGGACCATGTCTTTTGTCACAGATGTTGCCCCCCCCATGAAAGAATGTACAGAAACCGAAAAAGAAAACAAAAGTTCCACCCGACTAGTCTTATAAATGTCATAAAAACAATTAAAAACAATAATTTTGTGGAATTATACACAAGCCAAATTAACCCTTGTTACACATGTAAACATTCAATAATAAATATAAATGAGTCGCTCTTAATACGCAAAATTATTAGTGGGCTAATTGATGAATGAACATCCTGCCGCTTTTAAAAAAAGAAATCAGAAGGAAACCTGCAGAAGAAAGTCATCTCACAGCTGTCTCTCTGTGTTTATTTGCATTTAGTGGTAACATCGATACATTAAGTATCAAGAGTCACAGAGTGTGACAAAAGATGTTGGTTGTTCTCAGTCAGCCAACAGTAAAACGAAAAGAAACATGACTGAAAGGAGAAAATTAACAAGAAAAGAAAAGAAATAAACAAATTCACTGAAACAGGAGTCAATGTTTGTGACCAAACTGTAAGAAACCAGCTGGAAAAAGCCAAACATGGACCGTCACTAACGCCTAAACCAGGGATGTCAAACTCTGGCCCTCGAGGGGACACTTTTTTGGAAACTTTTTTCATTCCATCGATCAAAAGGAGGTTTGATGATGCTGAGCTCATTTTTCAGGATGATAACACATCACAGAACAAAGAGAGAAAACAGTAGAAACAACCAGAAAACAGTCCCCAATCTCACTGGACCAGAGTGGCTTTTTCCCCCAAAGCTTTATCAGAAAAGTAAAATTTAAAGGTATGTGTTACAAAGTCAAACTGTTCAGCCATTAAATAAAATAGTTTTGTGACGTGTCGCTGTTTTGTTTCTGGAGCATGCGCAGATCTTAGCGTCCAGATACAACTCAGTATCATGTTGGCAAATATAACACAAACACCTTTACTAATGCAGCTTTCATTATATGATTAACTCAGTTTTTCGAACAAAGCAGTAGGCATATAGCAGTACTGTTCACATACAAGTTCTGACATGTTATAAAATAAGTCCTCTTTAACCGCAGGTGTTTCTCTTTGTTAACTTAGCTCGGCAGTGGCGTTAATTTGTGCTCACACACAACAAGACCACGGGCGGATCTAGAGGCGGGGCCAGAGGGGCCGAGGCCCAGCCTCTAATTTGATTGGCCCCTGAAGTGCCCCTGTCCTGTCAATCATCAGGCGAGAAAAACAAGTGGAGAATTAAATGATCACTGCTGCAGTTCCACCCCCAAACTGTGGGTGGCAGTGCGCTGGTTGTGTCAATACAACTGAATAGAAGAAGAAAAGTACTAAATCTCAAATGGTGCACTTTACTTCAGTGTTCATGTTTTAGTGTGCATGGCATATTAATTACTTGAATTCGAGCTGGAAGCTTAAGAAGGTGACTTTGTTATTTGGTGAGTCAAATCTTCTTGTTTGTTGTTAAGTTTAGGTTTATATTAAATTAAACTGTGACTACATAAAACGGTTGGCTTTAAACTTGTTATCCACTGCACTTGTGTCATAAGTTGCTATTTTGTTGGTAGGATAGCAATAGCTTTGACCTGCTTGTTCAACGCTTAACATTAAGATATGTAATTTTGTGTTTTGAGTAATATTAAGATTTTGGCAGAGATAGCAGCAGACAGCATGAAAAGAAAGGGAATTGAGCAGTTGTATACATGGTTTTTGCTACCTTGTTAGGACTAGCGACTATAAACAAACCTAAGAAGGAAAAGCTGCTATAAATATGTTTTGTTGTTGATGAAAGTACTAAAAGTGCAAAAACATTTATTTACTGACAGGTTAGGGTTAGGGATTGTTTTGGTCAGGGCACAGTTCAGCATTCACTAATTCTGAATGCTAGTAAAATGCATTGGAGTCAATGGAAGGTGCTCACAAATATAGTAAGGTGTGTGTGTGTGGGAGGGAGGTAGGGAGGGAGGGAGAATGAGATTGAATATGTTGTTGTATATACAGTTAAAAGCTGTTATGTTTTGTGTGTTTTATGTGCCCTTAATGCACACTGAATTAAAAAAAATTATTATTACAAACGTTACTGATTCATGATTTTTTTTATTTCAGTTTCAAAAGGGATACTGAATTATTCCTTTTTGTTTTTGGATAGTAGACTAGAAGTAGATGTTCTTTACTGTCAGTATACTGTAGAAGAGTAAGTTTAAATTTTTTTTAGGTATGATGTATTACAGTATGCAATAAACTAAACAAAATATCCAAATCAGGTTGGTAGCCTATTTACCATGAGGCTATGATTGGTAAATTAATTTAGTAAGACTATGATGTTTTCTCACCACCTGTTGGATAATGTATGTATTGCCTTGTCGCCAATTGATGTTTATTTAAGCAGCGTCATCACTGGATATCAGATGGTGGTGACACTGTTGGCCCCTGAAGGTTACATTTGGCCCCATGGTGGCCCCTGTTTCAGAAAAATCCTAGAACCGCCACTGAACAAGACGGCATCAAGAAAGAAAAGTTACAACTAAAACTCAAGCTACATCCGCAATATTAATAACACAAACGTTTTCCTTACCTGAGTAGTTTATTTTGTTTGATGCACTATATGCGTTGCATAGCGGCGCTGCACGAGAGAGGAGGGGGGGATTTTATGAATCTACTTCAAATAGTCTATTCTCTCTTCTTTGTACCGTTTCTCTTGGCTGCGCAGCCTCCCGTACATGTCTGTGGATCATCATAAAGAGAGGAGACACAACGATGTTGTAGCGGACACTTGAGTTTCTGTAAGTTGCCTTTTAGGCGTGTTGAATGGGTTTTTTGGGGTTCACTCCTCAGCTGCTGGACTCCTGTCTGCTCCTCCAAAGCGCTGAAACTTTCTGCTGTAGCTAACCCTTAAAAACATGGAGCCTCTTGTGTTGGTTCTTGTGGACAACTTTCCTGTTAGCTGGAACATTTCAGAGTTCTCCTCAGACTGGATTCAGTGGACATAAAGGTGTCTTTAACAGAGGGAACGAGGCTGCTCTGCTCTCTGGGTTCATCTCTGTGCTTCAGCCCGGCAGGAGCCGCCAACCAGGGGGCGGGGCTTGTTCCAAACTCTCCCATTGGTTATTGCTCGTGACGTCAGAGACGGACAGAGCTCCTACTGGCTCCTGAAGCCGGAGCAGCGGAAGTGTTTCTGGAGGAATGGCAGCAGAGCCGCTGGTAATGTTCACAGCTTCTGTTTGACACCTCAGAGTTTATAAAACTCATACAACACCATCAGAACACATGGTCACCACATGGACCTTTAGAAGTTCAGGCTTTCTAAACACACACATCAGTGCAATCCAGATGTTTTTCACATCTTTTCAGGGTTTCCTGCTGTGGCTTCATAACTCAGATGGAATCAGTCAGTGAGAAACACAGCAGGCTGTGAGAGAAAGTAAAGGTGTTCACCGAGGCTGAACCTGAGGGACGCATCACTGAAATGACTGAGTGTTACTCCCTTCAGTTGGAATCACCAACACAAGTCCTTCCTCTCATGCACGGGCATTTATTTGCACATGGCTGTGGTCAGTCATGCTGTGAGAACTAGAGAAATGAAAACAAACAAATAAACATTAAAGAAACATCTTGAGCCCAAACAGCTTCCATAATGCGCTCCATTTGCTTGCAATGTGCCGTGTTTGCATGCAGTGAAACAGGTGATGTGAAAGCGTCGGTGCAGCATCTTAAACACGTGGGAACATCATGTGAACACCACTCTGCAGACCTCATTGGCCGCGTTAACTCAAGGGCAGCAAGAAAGGAAACTTCAAGCGTTGGGTCTCATCCAAACCTCCGAAGCCTTATTCAGCAGCTTCATGACGTCATCTTCTGAGTAACACGCCAGCTGAGGAGCTCTGCTGCTCGGGCTGAGTGCGTCTGAATAACGCCCCACACACAAAACAAACAATTATTAACCTACAAATAAACTCTGTTAATAACTCCCCAAAAATATAAAGTAAACTAAGAATACATTTGAACAAAATTCAAAGTAATGAAGATCAGGAATAAATAGCTCCAACAGTAGTTATATTTCCATGATTTATTTTACCCGACTCACAGCTCACAGCTCTCTCTCCCTCTCGGCTTTATTTTGATGGAAGCGGGAGTTCCTTCATTCTGTACATAATTATTTTATTCTAATGGTGCAGTGTTGAATGTTAGAATATTATTACTTTGCACTATAGTTCAGCTTATTTAAATGTTCTATTTGTGAACAGTTTAATATATTTTATTATAATTTTGCACTGTTTAGCACTGAATGTTTATTTATTGGCTGTTTGGGTTATTAGAATTTATTTAGAGAGAAAGAAAGAAAAATAAATGTTTGGCCTTGGAGACTTCTGGACTTTTAGCCTTTTTCACAATGATTTGGGACGTGGTTTGGAACTTGTTTGTACATTCCTGTGCACACTCTGGGTGACTGATTCAAGTGACTCGAGAACCCGATTCACTTTAGTGAGTGACTCGAGTCAGTAAAAGGAATCGAGTATCCCATCACTACATTGAAATGAGGGAAATCTTTATAAAATTAAGTTTTATGATGGAAGAGAGCAGTCATATTAATACTTTCACAACACTGTCATAGATAGATAGATCAGTTTCAAACAAAACTTCTCCTAAAGATTGTTGTACTTTGTCAGTTTGAATGTTTTACTGACAGCATTGTTGTCCCGTTGTGTCTGAAATGGAGGGAAATCTGTTCCAAAGTCATTTTGTTCATATGATGAAGGCAGCCAGCTGCAGTCTGCAGATTCAGTCTTTATGCTGTGAGCAGGGCGTTTCTGCCCTCTAGTGGCCACAGATGGTATCTACAGGAAAGGTAAAGCTAGAGATTAAAAATGACTTACACTTCCGGTGAGACCTTTCACAATAAAATGCTATTAATGCTGTGCTGCACTTAACAGACGTAATATAAAGCTGTTTGATCTGATAACAGCTGAAACTTGTTTTACTCAGGAGAGACTGAATGTAAATAAGTTGGTGGCCTCTTTGTGCGAAAGGCGCAGGTTTTTTCTTCAAGTGTAAACTAAGCTACAGTTAACGCTAGCTAGTTAGCAGCAGTTAGCTAGCATCTCTGTTAGCTCCGGTTATATTTAGTTTAAAGGTTAAGTAGAGAATGAGTGAATGTGGTGCTAAAACGTGGCTACTTCATGTGACAGTAAATTTAAACAGAGCAGACTTTATAGTTCTCGCTGTACCATGGTACTGTGATCTGACTTCCGGTTAAATCATGAAATTGATTGATGTAGCTGTGCGGTTTAACCGCTAGAGGGCAGTAATAACGCCCGTTTCATTTCCCAGCGCTTCTTCATGGCAGATATGAATGAATAAACACACACAATAAGGTCTGTGGAACACAAACATGATGCATGATGAACTTCTCGACTGTAACATGTGTTTAGGTAGAATTAAGACTCTTCTGAGGCTCCAACAACTTTCTGCTTTCAGCCTTTCTGCTGCACAGGATGCAGAAGCTGCAAACTCTCCTGAAAAACCTTGTTTTTAAAATGGAATTATTATTTTTCAGTGGTTTTGACAGTTTTGACTCTTTGAATATGAGGTCACTCAGACATATTGCATCATAATCAGACCTCTACGTGATGAAGGACACTGCTTGGCCACAGATCTGAGCCTCAGTCCTGATCTCACCATCGTGGAGTCAGTCGGTCCAAAGCCAGAAACAAACAGGATTCGGCTCCTGAGACTGAGAAAAAGGTTTCCTGTTCAGAAGGAAAGAGAAACCATATTAAATGACTGATTTGTCCATTTGCAGGCTGTCTGGTCCCAGAGGATCCGCACTGGAGCCTGGACTCTCAGGTCTTTGGAGGCCTGCTGCAGACTGAGTGCTGTCAGCATTTAGCTGAGAGCTGCCAACAAGCCTGCAGACTCTCAGTGTTGTTTGACCACCGACTTCCAGAATGAGAGTTTCACTGAGAAATGTCTGATATCTTCTTTTATTTTGCATTTCTAAATGTTAGCGTGCACACCTGTTTGCTGCTGTTTAAAAGCTGACTCGTGACTTCTGTCACACCTGATGAAATGATGTGTGAAAGCCAACAGCTGGAAGCTTCAGGGATCTGCCTCTTTCTGAATGAGTCCATCAGCAGCTGCTCATGAACACGCTGGAACATTTCTTCTCCTCAGCAGCAGATCAAAGTGTTTCTGCTGTAAACTGGCTCGTACAGAAAAGGCCTCTGAGATCCAGCTCTGTTTCTGCCACAGAGTCACTCGGCTGTAAACTAAACTGAACTAAAACTCATCCTTCTGATCCTTTCTTACAGTTAAAGTGGTTTTAACCTGTTTTTTCCTGAGTGTTCAGCTGCTGCATCGTTACCCTGAGACGACCTCCAGAATAAATACAGAGAAGCAGAAATAAATCAGCCTCCTCACAGCACTGATGCAACAGTTATGGCTTCTCTTTGTTTCACACAACAACAAAATGATTTCCTGCTGAAGCCAGCAGTCAGAAGTGTGAACGTCAGGATGATGGTCACAGGGTGCCGTCATGAATATGAGCTCCAGAGAAGAAGAAGAAGCTGCAGCCGCTCAGAAACATCCAGTAAGACAAACGCTGCCGGCGGCTCTTTGCCTCCTCTCCATCAGCAGATACAGAGACAGAAATCCTCATGTGGTCATCATCAGAGCTCGTCTGACCTAATGTCCCTGAAGGGGTCCCTGCTGACACCCCCACACAGAGTTAGTGCTGCACTGCAGAAACTGTGTTGGCACAATGATCAGAATCAGACGCCTTTTGTGTCCCGTATGAATGTAAACAATGTCCATCCTTCTGTTACTGGTCCCAAAGCAAACATTCAGACTGCTCTAAAGAAGCATCCATGTTGTTAACAAAAAGAGAAAACAGCCACACAGATGAGACATGAAACATGAGAAAAAGTCTAAAGCTAAATGCTATCAGGACAAGAATGGACTGAATCTGAACAGTCCAACTTTAACCTGTGATGGTTTCACAGGGGTTACCGTCTCAGGTACGAATAAAACACCCTAAACCCAGAGAGATGTGCGACAGGAACTGATTTAGTATTAATACATCTGAAGAGGACTTTCTGCTTTAACTGCAGTCAGGAGAGCCTTCAACACACTTCATTTAGATCATCTGCTCTGACCTTTGACCTCAGTGGAGCTGAAATCATGTTTTAGCTCCTTCAGGATGTGGCTGCTGTTGGTCAAAATCAGCCTGGAACGAAAGGAAATTTTATATTTTGTGCACACATCTGTGTTTCCTTCTGAATCAGCTTGAGCTGTTCTCTGCTAACACCATCAGGCCAAAACTTTCATTTGTCCACATTTTTATGGTAAACTCAGTTATTTCCTGCAGCCTCTGTTCTTGTATTTGGGCTCGTTCACATCTGATACTGAAACAAGGCCG
Source organism: Odontesthes bonariensis (assembly GCF_027942865.1). Lineage (NCBI taxonomy): Eukaryota > Metazoa > Chordata > Actinopteri > Atheriniformes > Atherinopsidae > Odontesthes > Odontesthes bonariensis. The sequence goes on from NC_134516.1 coordinate 7,971,917, forward strand.
AGGCTGTCCTTCAGGTCCCGGATCAGAGCGTCTCTGGAGTGTGGGACACGGGGCTCTCAAGGCTCACGCGTTGGGCGGGACAGTCACGCGTGGTCCTTTTGGTCTTGGAAACGGCAGGAAACAAGCACGTCTCCCATGAGTCTGAGTTATTAAGCAGTTATTAATAACAACAACACTAATAATAATATTATTAATGAAAGAACCCCATTCCTGCGGCCTGGGATGTCACTCTTGCCTGCATTCAACACTTCAGAGCCCTGGTGGGACATGAGCTGAGGCAGGAAAAGGAAAACTAGAGTCAAGATTCATGTCTTCTAAATGATAAAAACAAAGCAAGCAACATCACATATGTGAACTGGGAATATTTTACATACAAAAACAGTAAATTTCTTAAGAAAAGTACGTTATTATGTACATGAATATAGGATCAACACTAACATAAAAAAAGCTCTTACAATTATTTTGGAAGCTTTTATTTTATGTCCTCACCGGAAGTGATATCTAACTGCGTCTCTGCTAACTTAACAACCTCTTTGCATCTGTCTCTGTGCTTCCCTCTGGTGGCCAAAAGCTGTAACTACACCCTCAGTCAGGATGAACATTGAAATGTGGGAAATCTTTATAAAATGAGGTTTTATGATGGAAGAGAGCAGTCATATTAATACTTTAACAACACTGTCATATTTAGTTAATGCTGGAGTTTTACCACAGCTCACATTTCTCATCATTACTCAGTGAAGATGGAAAGTAGGAGCAGTTTCAAACCTGCACAGTAACTGGTAAAAACCTTTAAGGATGAAACTTCTCGTAAAGATTGTTGTACTTTATCAGTTTGAATGTTTTCAGCATTGTAGTCCCGTTTTTTCTGAAATTGAGGGAAATTTCAGCTTTATTATTTCAAAGGCTGAATAATGGGTCTGAGCAGATTTCCTGGAAGCCCTGGATCGCTCCTGCTGTCACACCTGCTTCTCATCTGCCCTCTTCGGGGCAGCTTTATAGGAGCTGCAGGGGCAACCAGTCTTTGCCAGATTGATTGTCTCACTACCCATGTGGTAACAAGGCCGCCTCCAGTGATCAGGACTTAATAAATGTTATTGATCCATGTTCAGTTCGGCTCTAATGTAACTAATATCTGCTGGAACTGTGAAGGAAGGGGACTCTTCACTTAAGGTGATGTGTCGCCCTCTTGTGGTGTAAAGATAAACTGCATGATGTCAGTTCAGCCCCCGGACTGCAGAAACTCCATATTTTTACTGAACTGCCACAAACAGGACAGATCTGTCAAAGATGAAGGAAATAAATGTGGAAATATATGAAGGAAAGTGGGAATATAAATATAAAATACTTGTACTACTAATACTAATACTGTTCAGAGGCAGAAATTTAAATTTGAGCTAAATCGTGTTAATATTTGATGAACTGAAATGTGACTGAATGAACAGAAACAAATAGCAGACAAAGACACACGAGGTGCCGAACACGTACATAACTGTGTTGAAATATTCTGAGTTGTGTAAAACCAGAAATGTGACTTTTCTTTAATTAATTGTTGTTATTGAAACGTTTCATATTGGCCCAATTATTTTTTTTACTGCTTATTCTGCTGCAAACTGTGAGCACATTTGATTCTTCTCTGAGTTTTTACCCTAAAATGTTTCTTCGGATGATGGCTTTCTTAAACACTTCCATTCAGAAACCGACTCCTCTGATTAAATTCCAACTCCAAACCTTTTCTCTCACTCATCGTGGTGTCAGCAGCTCGTCCCATTACAGTCACTTCTATAAGCACCAACACGGGGATGCCTGAATGCCGACCCGGAGGCTTTAAAACCTCACTGAACAAACCAGCCCAAAGCCGGGACTTTCACTCCTGATGGCAGCTACAAAGAGGATTTCACTGTTTGCAGCAGCCGGCTGGACTGGGACTCCTCTGTGGGCTGGAAACCTGCACATCTGCCTCTTTATTTCACATTCTGTTCCTGGTTGGATGTCTTTTTTTACTCCAACATTACAGCTGCTTGGGTATCCAGCTACACAGTTAAACACACATTTTATTCAGAAATGACTCTCTATATAAATCAATAAAGATTGGTGTTTATTTAGTTCTGCATTACATTTACTTTCTGTATTATTACTGTCTGTACATGTACACAAAGGGACAAATTAAACATGTGAATGTATGAAAACCCTGGGATTTCAACATCAGTTCACTTTAAATCATGTGATCATAGCAAACTATATATTTCACACAGTAAACAGTAAATATTTCCAGTCCAAAGCAGATGTTGTGGACTATTCAGGTCCACATGCTGTTTGTAAAGGATCCTTTCAGACCTCTTTGTGAGCGTTCAACAGCAACATTCAGCAACATTCTGCCATCAGGAACCAGCTCCAGTCCAGGTGTCCTTTCATCATCTAACAGGAAGTGAATGTGTGAAACATCAGGATGAACCCCGGCTGCTCACCAGACCTCTGCTCATTGGAGCAGAATCAGAGAACATCTGTCAGCAGGTTGGAATCCATCTGGGCTGATGGCAGCTCAGTGATTCCTCTCTGATGTCACAGTTTGTCACATGTGCAGCAAACTAACTGCAGCTGACTTCAGCTGAATGGGCTCAGTTGAAGTCAGCTGCAGAGAAACACAACCTGCTGATACTCAGTGTGAAGCTTTGACTGGAAACACACAGAAAAACAACATCCTGGAAGAATGGCAGCTTCCATCTTTAAAGGACTGGAAGAGGAAGAAGTTTCCAAGGAGTGGAAGAGACAGACATGAACAGACTGAACTATCTGTTCAGCAGGGATTCTCTGACAGGAGGACACTCTGTATACTCAGCACAGAGACAACCAGGAACCAGGTGACCAGAACCTAAATCCAGGATGCAGAGGTTCTTCAGTGAATGTGGTGCTGAAGGTGTGGAGGTGGATCAGTGTGTCAGAGGAGACTCTGTAGAAGGACAGAGTGCCAGCAGGACGGTCCACATACACTGCTGCTCTGTTACAGACAGAGGAGGAAGAGGAGGAGGAGGAGGAGGAGGAGGAGGAGGAGGAGGAGGAGGAGGAGGAGGAGGAGGAGATGGGTGTTCCTCTTTTATTGTGCCAGACAAAGTAACCTCCATCGGAGCAGCTCAGACTCCAGGACTGATCATTCCATCCAAACACACTGTCTCCTCCTCTCCTGATTCCTCTGTAACTCATTGATATATAAACCTCTCCTCTCCACTCGACCTCCCAGTAACAGCGACCAGTCAGAACATTTCTACACAGCAGCTGAGGACTGACATGAAACCTGTCTGGATGATCAGGATATGACTGAACCTCCTCCACATGTGTCACCTTCCTGTTGTTGTCAGACAGTTTCAGGTCTCTGCTCACTGTGTTTGTGTCGATTGTGAGTTGACAGGAATCTGAAGGAGAGAACAAACACAGTCCAGCTGCAGTTATTGATCTATCATCTGTTCACTTTGATCAATGAGTGATGTGACAGTGCGACGATGGCTGGATGCCATGAATCAGATGAAGAACACACTCACACTTCCTCAGCCCTGGTGTCAGCCATCGTTCTCCAGCAGGCTCCACCCTGAAAGGAGGAGGGGGGTCAGAGCAGCACCGTCTCTTTCAGCATCAAACGTGGCACTGGTGGCTTTATCTTTACTATCAGGGTCAGATGACCAAAATATGTCTCTTGAAAATGACAGACTGTTCCTTTAATATGCAGTGATCTGTCCAAACTGAATCGACCACCCAACATACTCTTTTTTCCTCCCTCAGACATTGTGTGGCTGCAGCAGGCCTCTCCATACCTGAGTGTGTGTGGATCCTTCAGTGCAGCCCTCAGCAGCATCTCTCCTGAGGCTCCTGGATGGTTGTAGCTCAGGTCCAGCTCTCTCAGATGGGAGGGGTTGGAGGTCACAGCTTCAGCCAGAGAAGCACAGCCTTCCTCTGTGATCAGACAGCCTGACAGGCTGCAGACACACACAACAACAGAAACTCTGAGAGAACTGCTCTGAAACTCAAGCTGAATGTCATCCAATGGTAACAACATTCTTAGAGAAAGATTCTTTTCATCATTTTGCTCCAGTAACAGTTTCAGATAAAATGAGAAGAAAATATAAACAATCTGTGACAAACAGAGAGGAAACATGGCAGCAGTGAATGAAAAACCTGGGGGATATCCTCGGGATAACAATGACGCAGGCACGGTTGAACCATGCTGCTGTCTGCCATATCCACCAGGACAGGTTGAATAGCATTAACATAAAACAAATATGCCAGCAGTTTGTCTGCGTCATTGACCGGAGGCGCCATGCATTTGGCTCATTCATACAAGATTTGGCTAGTTAATAGGCTGAAAGCTACAAACTTAATAGTTTTTCAGGAAAAAGTGAGCCGTGGAAAAGTGTTTTTCATGTGACAGTTTATGTCTTTATTTTTAATAAATGTTTGCTGGACCTTAATCTTTTGACTGCTGGTGTTTTATTTTTGTGGGAACTGTGCAGAGCTAATAAATGCTTGTTGCTAATGCTAAGTAGTCATCCGACTACATTTTTAAAAAATTGTACATTTCCACTTTTATTGTTCACACTTTTCACACTTATATTTGCAGTGTGCACTTTCAAAACTTCATCAGTTAATATTTTATACAAAACGCACCAAACTCATCAACTTACAGATCCTGAAATTTCAGAAACGGGTGTAATAATAAAACATCTTACTGTGGCAATGTCTGCCTGGGCCTGTGATGATGTTGAAGTCACCAGAAACTTGAGTGACTTCAATTCTCAATCTTGCCACTATGGTTTACATTTAACAAATCAGAGGGCTGTGAATCATATGGGATTTGCCATTATTCAGCCCAGAATTGGTTAAAATGCAGAAAATTGCATCTATGAAATAAAAAAATTTCTGGGGGAGGACCCCCAGACCCCCGCACAAATGAGGTGTCCCTCAACCTTAGGTGGTGGTGGAGTGGCAAATTATGTCCCCACCAATGTCAACACCATTATTACGCCCTTGCATGTAAGTACAGCTGAACTCACTGTACACCTGTTGTCTTTAAGTTACTTGAATGGTGATTTTATTACATGCTTTAAGTGACCACCAGCAGACATGTAGTCTTAATGGGCTGATTTTCAGTCACACTTTCAAACTGTGACAAAAACCCCAGAAAAATCACTGCATGAAAAGTGGGATTTTCGTCAGTATGCGGCACTGTAGATTGTCGTGAAATTTCAGGTTTACGGCTGTTTGCGGCAATTTGCAGGCAATGCAGAAAACTGCCGTGAATTTGCCGGAAATTGACGTGGGCCTGGCTTGGCAGTCATCCCCCTATGACCCCCCTGCTCCTAATTCTAGGGGAGGCTATACAAATGCAAATCAGGGTTGCAGGGGGAGTTATATCCCAGGTGAGATTTTTCTAAAAGGTCAAATCTCTGGTACAAATAGATCAGGCTAAGTATAGCCTAATTATAGACTCTTACATTACATTTAGCTTGAATTGATTTATTTAATGAAAGTATGCTAGATTAACTACTGTGTATGTCATTAGCAATGGCAAATGTTATTTAAAAAAAAGATACACAAAATCAGAATTAGCTTTTTTGGCCAGGTTGGCGTAAACAAACAAGGAATTTGACTCTGGTTAATCTTTGCTCTCAAAGTACAACACTCAACAGAATAGAATAGAATTAAGGCTACACATAAGAATAAGACGCTATGGGTGGGAATGCAATTGCCTGGAGGGGGAGTGCAGCTGGGAATGTCTGCTTTCTTGTTGTCCCTGTCATCCTAGAGCTCAACCACTGTGCATAGTGGCATGACTACAGTGACCTTTTCTTTGGTCTTACTTAAATGCACAGTGGATGTATTAACATCCACAATATTAATGAATGCTTTTGGATTTTCTCTCCCAAACTCCATTTTTGAAATAGCGCCTTCTGTGGTTATGATACTATGAATGAGAGAGTTCATAGTTGCAATGTTCACAGAAGCGCCGAGGTCTTTTCTTCTTGGGACTTCCATCTTTCAACAAACAAGGGTTTCACAGGCACACCTTTTTTATATCATAGACGCGAGCCAGGGCGAGCTTGTCTCACGAGTCCTTCCGTACAACAATAACCTCACATGTGATTGGAGGAGCCCGACGAGCCTTCTACTCCTCATCAAGTGAGAGGTCATGGCCACGGCTACTTGCACGACTAGCATATACAGAAACATTATCCTACCTAGCTAGTTCTCAGACCTTCATCTCCAGTTCCTGTGGTTTTGCTGCCTTGTCTACACGCTAGTAAGGATTTTTGCTACAATGGCTGGACGGCGTCTCGCATTTAGCTCTCCCGCCTCAACTCCTCTGGTTGAACGCGACCAACTTCCAGCCAGTCCGCAGACCGACCACAAGAAACTGTTGGTTGCCATCAGCGGACTGTCTCGTCAGTTGAGTCGGGTTGCTAGTGGCATGAACGAGCAGTTCAGTGCCGTTAACTCCAGGTTGCTGTCCAGAGGCTAACTCCAAGAAAAGAAGACGGGTGCACAATCCTAAGATTGCGGTAAGAATATGTTTGATGACTGCTAGCTAAGCTAAACGTACTGTAATGACCTCACGGAGGCTCTTAGACTGGCGGTTGCAGAACGGCTCTTTATTAAAGTTTACAGTCAGTACAAGCAGTGCAATTGTCGAACACTCGCGACTCTCTCTGTCCTGCGCCGCAACCAACCCCAGGAGAACACCAAACCTGCACACGGACTGACCCACCCCCACTCCCTTCCCCAATCACCAGCCCACACCTGAGTGGCATGACCTGCGGTCCAGTGACTGACAGGGAGAGGAGGAAACAAGCCAGTCCGTGTGCTTTTACCCTCATTCTGGGTCATTACACTGCCCCCCCAAAACAAAGTTCCTCGCCCACGAGGAATAAACAACAATGTGCATACATGGGAACTCCATTTAGTTCAACGACCACATGCAGGAGGAGACGACAAAAAAATACAACAGTAACAACAATATGCAGTTAGTAACAAAACAGTTCTCCATATAAATGCTTTTTTTTTTTTTTTTTTTAACAAGCAACAGGAAAAAAAAAAAAATTTTCCAGTCCATAACAAAATCAAATTTGTCTCTAAACTAGGAAGGCCTGGGTAGACTACCGGCCCTTCCAGTGAGACCAGGGTCCATTCTTGCCCTCTAAGACTAAGAGGTCTCACTCCTATCTAGAATCCCGGCCAAAGGGGCCCACAAAGTCCCTGAGCCGAATTGGAACTCTCGTCTGTCTCTGCGGCCTAGCCCAGTTGGGCGCTGGAGACAAGCAGGCTGGTGTTGCTTCCGCTGGTAATGGGGATGGGGAAAGGGAAGATGGAGGGGAAGGTGGGGAAGCCTGCGGGGACGGAGCTGCTGATGTAGTCTGTGAAGGTGCGAGAGCGACCCCTCGGTAGGGGGCCAGTCTGTCCCTGTGGAGAACCACCTTTCTACCCTTGGCCGGCAACTGCACCCGGTAGACGACTTCTCCCACCCTCTCTAGCACTCTACAAGGGCCCACCCACTGGCTGTCAAGTTTAGGGCACCGACCTTTCTTGCGCTGAGGGCTGTAGACCCACACCAGCTCCCCAGCCAGAAAATGCCTCCCCTGAGTTCTTACGTCGTAATTACGCTTTTGCCTCAGACCAGCACTCAACTGTTGCTTCCGAGCAAAAGCATGCGCTGACTCAAGGCGGTCCTGGAGTTTCCGTGCATACTCCAGACCCGGGGGTGTGTCTTCAGAATCTGGCGGCCGACCAAACGCCATCATGGCTGGGGTGCGCAGCTCTCTCCCCAACATAAGAAGAGCAGGTGTGCAAGACGTGGTCTCTTGCACTGCAGACCGACACGCCATTAGCACCAGGGGCAAATGATCATCCCAATCTTTCTGGTGCTTCGATGTGAGGATAGCCAGCTGCTGACCCAAGGTGCGGTGGAATCTTTCTACCAACCCATCACTCTGTGGTCACAAGGGGGTGGTGCGAGTCTTGTGAGCACCTAACCGCTCACACATCGAAGCAAACACCCGGGACTCAAAATTTCTGCCCTGGTCGGAGTGTATGATCTCCGGCACACCAAAATGGCTGAACATGCCTCCCAGCAGCGCATCCACAACTGTTTCTGCCTCTTGGTCAGCCAGCGGGTATGCCTCTGGCCACCGAGTGAAGTAGTCGATGGCTGAGAGAACATAGCGGTTACCCTTGGAAGAGCGCGGCAAAGGGCCCACAATGTCCACTGCCACTCTTTCCATCGGGCCACCCACTGAAAACTGCTGGAGGGCAGCGTGTGACCGGCCAGGGGGACCTTTGCGGGCCACGCAGGGGTCACACTGACGGCAGAAGTCCTCTACGTCCCTCCTACATCGCCCCTAGTAGAAGCACTGTCGGAGGCGACGGAGGGTTTTTGCAACCCCAAAATGCCCAGACCCCGCCGCTCCGTGCATGGCCCTAAGCACGTCTACACGCAGGCTTCTGGGGACCACCACTTGCCACCTATCCTCACCCGTTGCTGGCTCCTTCCAGGCCCTCTGCAGGACGCCCTGCTCCAGCCGCAGCGCATCAAATTTGGACCACAGTCCCTTGGTTGTGGCAGAGAATGCTGCCACTTCTTCCCACGTCGGCCGCCGCCGTGCCACAACCCACTGCAGAACAGGCTGCAGGTCTACATCCTGCTCCTGTTGCTGCTTCCACTCTGCCATGTCTACAGCCTGTAGCGCCCGACACATCAGCTCTCCCCGAGACTGCTCCGATGCCCCGGTTTCCTCCTCCAGGAGCTCCCTCTCTCTCGCCTCTGTCCTCTCACAAAACCGGCACCTGTCTGCTGCACATGGCCGGCGTGAGAGGGCATCCGCGTTAGAGTGACGCACCCCAGCCCTATGCTCCACCTTGAAGTTAAAGGCCTGGAGCTCCTCTAGCCACCTGGCCACCTGCCCTTCCGGCTCTTTAAACGTCATGAGCCACTGCAGGGCGGAGTGGTCAGTCCTCACTGTGAACTCCAAACCACACAGGTAGTACTTGAAGTGCCTGATTGACAATACCACTGCCAACAACTCCCTGCGGGTGACACAATAACGCTTCTCATGCTTGTTGAATGCCCGGCTGAAATAAGCGACAACACGCTCACCTTCTGGCCCCACCTGTGACAACACTCCCCCAACACCCACACTGCTTGCATCTGTGTCTAGGATAAAAGGCAAAGCAGGATCAGCGGGAGCCAGCACCGGGGCTTCACACAAAGCACGCTGGAGACTACTGAACGCCTCCTGACATGAGTCAGTCCACAAAAAGTCTTTGTCTTTTCGTATTAGCTGGAACAGGGGCGCAGCGGTGCTGGCAAAACCCCGAACAAATCTCCGGTAGTACGACGCCAGGCCTAAAAAACTCTTAAGCTGTTTCTGATTAGTGGGAGTGGGCCAATCGGTAACAGCCTGCACCTTCTCCTTCACGGTGCCGATACCCTCCCCCCCCACCTTGTGTCCAAGAAAGTACACCTCCCGCTGCATGAAGTGGCACTTGTCTGGATGTAGTTTCAGGCCAGCTGCTCTAATTCGCGACAGTACCAGCCGCAAGGACCCCAGGGCAGCCTCAAAGGAATTGCCATGCACCAGGATGTCATCCAGGTAGACCACACACTGCTGACGAGGCACCCCAGCTAGCACCCTGTCCATCAGCCTGGCAAAGGTGGCAGGAGCGTTACACAGTCCAAAGCAAAGGACCTTGAACTGCCATAAGCCCCGCCCAGTGCAGAACGCTGTTTTAGGTCTGGCCTCAGGGGCGAGGGGCACCTGGTAATACCCGCTACGGAGGTCCAAGGATGAGAACCAGGAGGACCCTGAGACCAGATCCAGTGACTCGTCAATGCGAGGCAGGGGATAGGAGTCCTTCTTTGTTACGCCATTCACTGGCCTGTAGTCAGAGCAGAGCCGCCAGCCAGTCACCTTCTTAGGAACCATGACCACGGCTGCTGCCCATGGACTATCTGAAGGCTCAATGAGGTCTGCCTGCAGCATCACGTCCACAGCATCGTCACATGCCTGCTGACGTGCCAGTGGAAGACGACGTGGGCGGCACTTGATAGGCTGTGCCTCGCCCGTGTCGATCTCGTGCTGCACTAGATGAGTCCTCCCCACCTCCCCATCACTCATGGCAAAACAGTCTTGAAACTCCAGCAGCAGCTGCCATAACTGTTCCTGCTGCTGTGGATCAAGGCAACTACAGTTTTTCTTCCATATCTCTCTCACTGCAGCCACCATTCCCTCTTTTCCTACCTGAGCCCCTAAGGGCGGGGTCGGTGTGGAAAGATCCCTGTCTGGGGTAACGTGACCACTGTCACTCTGAAAAGGGGACACAATAGAGGAAAGCACGGGGAGAGCGTTGACAACAACAGTCTCTGCTGCCATAGTTGCTAGCCTGTCTGGGTGCCCATCCTGACTAAGCTTGGGGAACAAAGGGACAACTGGCCCCTTGTAAAAACTCACAGTCCCCCTTAACAAGTCTAATTGACAGCCTGTAGCCCGTAGAAAATCTAGACCGAGAATACATGGGTCCTGTACTGCAGCTATCCATGCTGTGTGACGTAACGATTTCCCCCCCACAGTCATAGACAACACGGCCCTGCCAGTCATAGGAGCCAGCTCACCTGTGACTGTGCGCAGACGTACCAAAGTGGGCTCGAGCCAGGTCCCCTCTGGAACCACATCAGGTCTCACCACAGTCACTGTCGATCCCGTATCCACTAGTGCTGCACAGGGCACCCCTTCAACTGTAACAGGAACATAAAAAGAGTCTCCAGCACCGGCACGTCCCACCGCCACGACCATCCCCCCATCTGAGTTGTCATCTGCTTCTGGGGAAAGCGGTGCCATGCTTCCCCGGCTGTGATGAAGGGCACCTCCAGGGGGTAGCGAGAGGGGTAGCTGCATTGGTACAGATGGGGCTGAAATCTGGGTCCGCATATCCCCGGCTATGCGGGCCCCGAGCCGTTTCCCGGCAACCTGCCTGAGCTGGGGCACTCTCTGACCAAATGTCCCGGCTGGCTACACCCCCAGCAGACCCTGGGTCCCGGGCGAAGTCTGCGTGTCGTCTGTAATGACACAGCTCTCAAAAGTTCAGTCACTTCACTCACCCAGGCCGGCTTCTCCTCCAACAGGTGGCTCCCTACTGCAGCCCTCACAGCAGGTGTGCTGTTATCTTGACAGGTCCCACCATCGCCAGCCACACCCCACACATTCTCTCTCTCCACCGCCATCTCCAAGGCCGACTGAAGGGTCTGCGGGTGTAGCAGTTGCACCTGAACACGCAGCTCTGTGGGTGCGAGGGCTCTGATGAACTGATCACGTGCAAGCTCGCTTTGTACACTCGGGGGCATGTGAGCATACGCCCGCCGTGTCAGGCTCTCCACGTCGTTGGCTAAAACCCGTAATGGCTCCCCAGGTTTTCTGACGCGGTTACTCAGTTCATTACGCAGGAGCTCTGGTTGTAAACACTGTCCAAAACGTCTCTGTAGAGCCCCCACCAAAGCCCCATAATCACGTCTGTCATTAGGGCTCAGCAGCAGAAGACAGGACAACGCATCATCAGTGAGGCTCAGAGCCAGCTTCAGGGCTTTCTTTTCTACAGACCACCCTTCAGCCTGAGCCAACAGCTCGAACTGGGCCAGGAAAGCTTCCCAGTCTGCCCTACCAGCGTACCTGGGTGTCTTAACCGACGAAACAACCAACGGAGTCTGAGCGCAGTCGCGTCTGCTTACATCAGTTACCTGCAGACTGCCTCTGGCGTGGGAAGAAGTGGCGCGAACCGCCGATGTCGGGGTCAGCCCGGCCGCGTTAGCCATTTCCACCGTGGCCTCCCTTACGCGGTCTCTCGCCTCCTGTGCAGCCCTCGTGAAATCACTGACCGCCTCCGCCGACCATCTGTAGGCGCCGTCTTTCTCCTCTTCTCCGCTCACCTCGTCTTTCACCCGCACTTTCCGCTTCACATCCATGCTTCGCCACTAGCTCCGGCTAACAGGCTAATCCGAGAGCAGTGTACAACCAGTCCGACAGAACGCCGTCTACCGTCCGAAAATCACTTCTGACACCAGTGTAATGACCTCACGGAGGCTCTTAGACTGGCGGTTGCCGAACGGCTCTTTATTAAAGTTTACAGTCAGTACAAGCAGTGCAATTGTCGAACACTCGCGACTCTCTCTGTCCTGCGCCGCAACCAACCCCAGGAGAACACCAAACCTGCACACGGACTGACCCACCCCCACTCCCTTCCCCAATCACCAGCCCACACCTGAGTGGCATGACCTGCGGTCCAGTGACTGAAAGGGAGAGGAGGAAACAAGCCAGTCCGTGTGCTTTTACCCTCATTCTGGGTCGTTACAGTACTATAAAACCACGCCTTTGTTGGTAGCCCAAGCTAAAAGTAGCCTAGTAGCCTTGCAAAAGAACAACAGAAGCAGTGTAAGTTTCTTTATTAAAGTGTATTTTTTGTCTTGTAATTTACAGGAAACCGTACGCCGGCTTCACAACTCGGAGACCAATACTAGGCGTTACGATCCGGAGCAAGGGTAAGATTGAAATAATATGCTTTCATTCTTCTGTATAAGGAAATGGACACGTTAATAAATACCGATCTTAAATTTGTTTTCACAGGCTAAACTCTCCTCACAACGAGGCCGTCACTTCTTTTTTTGTCCAGATTTACACAATGCTGATAATGACGAAATTGTGTGTAAGTAACTTTTTTTTTTTTTTTTACTGGTTCTCCTTCCTTGCTTGATGTTACTGTGACTTACGTTTGATTTTTATTCATTCCACTCTCATTTAATTGTTTTCCAGCGGCCTGTAAGACGTACTTTGAAAGCATACGCCGGAGTTTCCCATATAACCAGCCAGGACTTTCAGAGCAGGCGGAAGCTGCGAAGATTTTAGCTCGGAGTAGGTCGAGAAGAAAGGGGGTAAGATTTTTGTGTTGACTATTTTTCAGATGCATTGATAGATGTGTTGTGTCCATACGCAGTGCATAGCACAGTGCTGATTGCCTTTATTTATTTGTTTTTTACAGCTGTTGGAAGCGAGACAGAGTGGGCTAGTAGCGGCCGAGGAGGAACTCTGGAAGTCCGCCACAGTCGACCTGATGTCCGACGAGGAAGACTGCACTGTTGGCGGGGTTTGTCTGGATAGTTCGTTCTCCCTCCTTCCGTAGCCAGGACCTCTCCGAACTCTGTACTACGTTGCAGTCGCGATTGGAGGGGACTCCGAAGTACAGAGCGACCCACCATAAGCGTCTGCAACACGGCCAGCCCTCGCACAGAACGCCGCCTACTGCTCCGAGGCTGCAGAGTGGCAGTTCACACAGTTGTAGCCAGGATTTTGGGTACTCATTTTTGACTCTTTGTCAGCTACCCATACATGTTGTGTGGGAAGATCTCCTGTGTGTGTGTTTAAAAAAAAAAAAAAAAAAAAAAAAAGCTCTTTCTTTGCATAAACGTGTTTCTGGTAAATGTTCCTTGCCTCAATAAATTCAGTCATGTCGTGTAGTAGCCTACATAAGAGAACAATGATATACAGCATAATAGCATATATATTAAATAATAAAGATATAATAATAAATATAAATATTATAATAAATATAATTTATTATTGGGGTTTACATTTGAGCCTGCCTACTGGTAGCTCTGCCAACCAATCACGAGTGATTTTACTTGTTTGAAAAGTAGTGGTTTCATCCAATCCTGAGTAAGGACATTCAGCGCCAGGCGCGCGGTTTCTGCATTCATATGCTAATTAGAGCCGTGAGCATGGTTCGTTCCCGACAATTTGTGGCACCGACAAACGCCACATTCGCAGCCTGAAAATTGTCGTTAACTGCCGAAAATTAGGGAGATTTTCGGGCGTTTACAGGGACAAAAATCCCACTTTTCATGCAGTGAATCCTTGAATGAGAGCAGCTTTATTGGGAATTCAGCTGGATTAATATACACCTACACTTTACTGTTTTTACTAAAAGAAACAACAAGAAGGAACATCGACAGAGCACCTCGGTCCATCTGAGCCCAGCTGAGCGTACACGTGATTTCATCCTCATCTACATTATCTGTAACCTGACTCAAGTCATCTGGCTGCGTTCACCAACTACACGCGGGGGCGTTCCCTTTCCTCACACAACCATCTGAGGAGCCTGGGAGTCATATGTGTTTCGTCCGATTAGAAAATAATCAGAGCCAGTCATTAATCGCTGGGTGGGACTTTGGATGAAATGGCCGCGTTATGGCCGCCCATTCATGCTCCAGAGGGCGGGAGTCAGGTAAGCTCTGAGCTACGTCACGGGTTGAGTCACTGGGAGTGGCTGAAGTGGCGTGTCAGTCAAGATGACGGACAGATTCTTCATCCAATCACATGCACGAGTTTTAGAAAAAATAGCCCCATTTGAAATCATGCCAGTTGTGGGCTCGTCACAGATGGTATGCGAATACCAGAGGGCGGAGTCAGGTAACATTATCTGGAGCTTTAGTGTTGTTTGGAAAAGCTTGTTTTCATACAGTCCTTACCTGAGAGTTTCCAGTCTGCAGTTTGGACTCTTCAGTCCATCAGAAAGCTGCTTCACTCCTGAATCCTGCAGGTTGTTGTTACTCAGGCCCAGTTCTGTCAGGCTGGAGGACTGGGAGCTGAGAGCTGAGGACAGAGCTGCACAGCTTCTCTCTGAGAGGTTACAGTCACTCAGGCTGAGGAGGGAGAAAATACATTAATTAATCAATCAAATAACCTTTATAGAATTCTGTTTCCCATTTGGTTTTGTTTATTTGTCCGTGGAAATAAACTAAAAAATGATAGAATAAAAGAAGTTAAACAGTTTTTTAGAGTTTCTCATCCTCAGACATGACAAAACAGACATTAAAATAAATCCACACTTCAGTTCAGAGTGAAGACATGCAGCTGTCTGTGTGGAGCTGTTTTTCAAGAGCTTCTAGCTGTAAAATATTATTTTTTGTGCCATATTAAAAGTTAGAGTCAGACTTGGTGAGGAGCTGGGACTTGGAGATCCAGATTGTAGTCACCCAAAGGCATCTATTTATAAAAATCACACTTTCCAATGAGTTCAAACATGTCTTATTTACTTCCAGTAACACTTAGAAGGATTCTGTCTGTTTGGGAAATAAATTCAGCTTCTGATTCACTAAAGGATGATGTGGCTTTGTGGCCACACATCTGTCTAATTCACAGTCGCCTTCACAAAGGAGGTTCACCTCAAACCAAATAACCAACCAAATATCATCCCTTTGCCCCAGCGCAGTGTGTCCACATTTAAAGGTTTTATGCACTATTTTAAAGGAAAACACTGCTCATATTTCTGTAAAGTAGTTTACTTTGGGTATGTGATGGATCTGTGTTTTAGGACAAATCTACAGGAATGGAAAGGAGTTAAAGTAAAAGAGCACTTAAGTATTTTTCTTTAAACTGTGTGTGTTATATTTCATTATCAGAGTTATAAGAGTTATTTAAGCCAGATAATCAAAGGGCAGAACAGATCAACCTGTTTCATTGATCAAGGTACCTGGAAGCTGCTTTTTCATCTAATAACCCAGAATTATATCAGCTCTCACCTGGAAAGTTCATGAATCCTTACCTGAGAGTTTCCAGTCTGCAGTTTGGACTCTTCAGTCCATCAGAAAGCTGCTTCACTCCTGAATCCTGCAGGTTGTTGTTACTCAGGCCCAGTTCTGTCAGGCTGGAGGACTGGGAGCTGAGAGCTGAGGACAGAGCTGCACAGCTTCTCTCTGAGAGGTTACAGTCACTCAGGCTGAGGAGGGAGAAAATACATTAATTAATTAATCAATCAAATAACCTTTATAGAATTCTTCCCCATTTGGTTAAGTTTATTTGTCCGTGGAAATAAAGTAAAAAATTATAGAATAAAAGAAGTTAAACAGTTTTTTAGAGTTTCTCATCCTCAGAGATGACAAAACAGACATTAAAATAAATCCACACTTCAGTTCAGAAGGAAGACATGCAGCTGTCTGTGTGGAGCTGTTTTTCAAGAGCTTCTAGCTGTAAAATATTATTTTTTGTGCCATATTAAAAGTTAGAGTCAGACTTGGTGAGGAGCTGGGACTTGGAGATCCAGATTGTAGTCACCTAAAGGCATCTATTTATAAAAATCACACTTTCCAATGAGTTCAAACATGTCTTATTTACTTCCAGTAACACTTAGAAGGATTCTGTCTGTTTGGGAAATAAATTCAGCTTCTGATTCACTAAAGGATGATGTGGCTTTGTCGCCACACATCTGTCTAATTCACAGCCGCCTTCACAAAGGAGGTTCACCTCAAACCAAATAACCAACCAAATATCATCCCTTTGCCCCAGTGCAGTGTGTCCACATTTAAAGGTTTTATGCACTATTTTAAAGGAAAAAACTGCTCATATTTCTGTAAAGTAGTTTACTTTGGGTATGTGATGGATCTGTGTTTTAGGACAAATCTACAGGAATGGAAAGGAGTTAAAGTAAAAGAGCACTTTAGCATTTTTCTTTAAATTGTGTGTGTTATATTTCATTATCAGTGTTATCAGAGTTATTTAAGCCAGATAATCAAAGGGCAGAACAGATCAACCTGTTTCATTGATCAAAGTACCTGGAAGCTGCTTTTTCATCTAATAACCCAGAATTATATCAGCTCTCACCTGGAAAGTTCATGAATCCTTACCTGAGAGTTTCCAGTCTGCAGTTTGGACTCTTCAGTCCATCAGAAAGCTGCTTCACTCCTGAATCCTGCAGGTTGTTGTTACTCAGGCCCAGTTCTGTCAGGCTGGAGGACTGGGAGCTGAGAGCTGAGGACAGAGCTGCACAGCTTCTCTCTGAGAGGTTACAGCCACTCAGTCTGAGGAGGGAATGAGATGGAAGGAAATAACTTGATCTATTAATCAATCAAACTACATTCATATTTGAGTAGTGGAAGAATTCTGTTTCCCTGTTTGTTTCTGTTTATTTGTTAAAGGCATTAAAGTGTGATGGAAGATGTCTACATGTGCCGTCTTAGCTCAGTAGATGGAGAAACTAAAAGATGTATCTGCTGCTGTTATTGGCTCATCCTGTGATCAGATCAGCTCAGCAAAGAACACCATGTGAGCAAAGCATCTTCTCACACTAACAGTCAGCTGTTTCTCCAGCACCAAAGTGTTGTCTGGCCCAGCTCAGCTGTGGCTCTGTAGCTGCAGCCTTTGTCTGTCACTCTGCAGACTGACATGCTTTCTGTAGGACTGACGGACCTTTCTACCAAGAAATTACTACATGAATGACAACATGTTTTTCTCTTTCTTAGACTCAAGACTTAAAACGTTTCCACAGAAGAGTAAGTTAAAAAGCACAAACTGAATTTTGGTTACTTTGTTAAAGTTTCTCATGTTCAAAACAGACAGTAAAACTAAATCTACACTTCAGGACGTACTGAACACATGCAGTCAGTGTGAGTCTGACGAGTCTGGGGAGGAAACATCAGATAAAAACAACATATCCAGAGTCAGAGAAGCTTTATTGACTTATTGTTAGAGTTAGTTAAGCCAGATAACTACTGTAACTAATAAGATGGGAGCAAATAAAATTATTAATTAATCCATTAAAGCGGCAGTCGGCAACTTTTTTTTAGTCATATTAGCTTGAACTGTCATGGGATTCTGGAAGTAGAATATTAAATAGGCTGTTTAGGAAAAATAACGAATTCTGTAGCTCCCTCTGAAGCCTGTAATCATGCTTGCAAAAACCGAGCGCTCCCGGCTGTTTTTAACCAATCAAGTTAGGGTGGAGGAATCCTACCTGTCAATCACAGCTTGTGCACACGCTGCTGAGCGTGAGTCTGCCCCAGCTTGTGTGCGCTCACACTGGTGTGAACTCACGTGCACAACCTCGTCCACAGAGGGGGAGGGGTTTGGGGGGCGATTCGGAGCTTGTTAGAGGTTGGGGGAGGGACCTGAAAGTTGTATCAGTTCGAATTTTCCGACTTTAGACTCGCAATTTTGAAAACTTGCCGACTGCAGCTTTAAACAAATTAATTATAAAATTGATAAATGACTGCCACCAAGTTCTTCCTCAGAGGAACTGCTGAGTTTCTATTTCCAACAAAGTATCATCTCACATCACTTGTAAGATGATATTTTGTTGTGAACTGACACTTCATAAATAAACTGAAGTTCATTTGAAACTGAGTTTAACGCTGATTCTGCTGTTTTTCTCCAGTTAATAAGTAAACAATGTATTTATAAAGAAATATATCTGTGTTTGTACTCACAGAGCTTTGTTGGAGGCTTTGACCACTGGCAGCAGCCTCAGAAGAGCCTCCTCTGAAGCAGAGTACTTCTTCAGGTCAAACTCATCCAGATGTTTTCCTGATGACAGTAAGATGAAGACCAGAGCTGACCACTGATCAGGAGACAGTTTATCTGTGGAGAGACTTCCTGAACTCAGGGCCTGTTGGATCTCCTCCACCAGAGAACGATCATTCAGTTCATTCAGACAGTGGAACAGATTGATGCTTCTCTCTGCAGACAGATTCTCACTGATCTTCTCCTTGATGTAATAAACTGTTTCCTGATTGGTCTGTGAGCTACTTCCTGTCTGTGTCAGCAGGCCTCGTAGGAACTTCTGATTGGTCTGCAGGGAAAGACCCAGGAGGAAGCGGAGGAACAGGTCCAGGTGTCCATTTGGACTCTCTAAGGCCTTGTTCACAGCACTCTGGTAGAAGAGAGTCTCTTTGCTTGATATAAACCATTTGTAGGTTGTTACTTCTTGTTCTTCATCTTCATCTTTAGGCCTCTTGGGTCGTTCATCTTTTCCCATCAAGTTGAGTCCAGAGTTGATGAAGGTCAGATGCACATGAAGAGCAGCCAGAAACTCCTGAACACTCAGATGGATGAAGCAGAACACCTTCTCCTGGTACAGCCTTCTCTCCTCTCTAAAGATCTGTGTGAACACTCCTGAGTACACTGAGGCTGCTGAGATATCGATGCCACACTCTGTCAGGTCTGATTCATAGAAGATCAGGTTTCCTTTCTGCAGCTGCTCAAAAGCCAGTTTTCCCAGAGACTCAATCATCTTCCTGCTCTCTGGACTCCAGTGTGGATCTGTCTCAGCTCCTCCATCATACTTGAGCTTCTTCACTTTGGCCTGAACCACCAGGAAGTGGATGTACATCTCAGTCAGGGTGCTGGGCAGCTCTGCTCCCTCTCTGGTTTCCAACACATCCTCCAGAACTGTAGCAGTGATCCAGCAGAAGACTGGGATGTGGCACATGATGTGGAGGCTTCGGGATGTCTGGATGTGGGAGATGATCCTGCTGGCCTGCTCCTCATCTCTGAATCTCTTCCTGAAGTACTCCTCCTTCTGTGGGTCAGTGAACCCTCTGACCTCTGTCTCCATGCCAACACAGCCAGGAGGGATCTGATTGGCTGCTGCAGGTCGTGTGGTTATCCAGAGGCGAGCAGAGGGAAGCAGCTTCCCCCTGATGAGGTTTGTCAGCAGCACATCCACTGAGGTGGGCTCTGTAGCATCAGTCAGGGGCTCCTTGCTGTGGAAGTCCAGAGGAAGTCGACACTCATCCAGACCGTCAAAGATGAACACAACCTGGAACTGTTCAAAGCTGCAGATTCCTGCTGCTTTGGTCTCAGTAAAGAAGTGATGAACAAGTTCCACCAAGCTGAACTTTCTCTCTTTCAGCACATTCAGCTCTCTGAAAGTGAATGGAAACATGAAGTGGATGTCCTGGTTGGCTTTGCCTTCAGCCCAGTCCAGAGTGAACTTCTGTGTTAAGACTGTTTTCCCAATGCCAGCCACTCCCTTTGTCATCACTGTTCTGATTGGTTCATCTCTTCCAGGTGGGCCTTTAAAGATGTCTTCTTGTCTGATGGATGTTTCTGCTCTGCCTGCTTTCCTGGATGCTGCTTCAATCTGTCTGACCTCATGTTCATCATTGACCTCTCCGCTCCCTCCCTCTGTGATGTAGAGCTCTGTGTAGATCTGATTCAGAAGGGTTGGCTTTCCTGCTTTAGGAATCCCCTCAAACACACACTGGAACTTCTTCTTCAGGGCAGATTTAACTTTACGTCCACAAACTGCTGCAACAAGTTCTGAATGAAGACAAGAAATAACATCAGTAAACAGACATTTCAACCCTGTAAAGAATGAGTATCTGAACATCTGCTGTTCTGTGTGCTGAGACATCAGAAAATGTGTCATTTATCCAGCAGGTTAAACCTTTAGAGAAATCCTCTTACTGCTCTGCAGACGGTCAGCCAGCTCCTCCTGCTTCATTCTCCTCAGGAAGTGAACTGTGATCTTCACTAATGCCTCTCTGCTGCTCCAACGCTCTTCATCCTCACCCTCCCTCTGACTCTCTAAGCATTCTGGGTAATCTGGACTCAGAACCTTCTGCATCTTCTTCAGCTCCTCCTTCACAAAAGTGAGCATGTTGTCCTCCAGCAGCTGGAACAGAAAACTATATGAATGAGCCAATCAGACTGAAACCATGGAGCCAAACATCAGATCCATGTTGGACACACTGACAACCCACTGGTCTACAGAGTGCAGCATGGAGATGGCTGTGAGCAGAACAGATGGGAAAGTAGTTGTTGTGCATGTACAGACCATAAATATGGAGTCCAGCTGTGTTTGATGCTGCTGGGCAGACGGACCACTGGGACCCTCTGAGCTCTGCTGGTCCACTCTGTGGAGGAATCATGAAGATTAAGATTAGATTTATTTTTATCTACATTACAGGGAATATACACAGAATTTCTCCTCTGCTTTTAACCCATCCAGGTTGGCACCTGTTGAACACACACAGGGTCACACATTCATAGAGACAGATGCCATATACACTGGAATCACAGCACCGGGGAGCATGGGGGTACACTGCCTTGCTCAAGAGCACCTCAGCTGTGGCAAGGAGGTGGACACCCCTCCAGCTGTTAGTTCACCAAACTTTTTATGAGTGGGAACCGAACCACCGACCTTCTGGTTATTGGACGACTGCTGTGTTGGTGGAAAACATCCAACACACACCGCTTCACATATGAACATAGAAATGGATGTGAAGCAGAGCTGAGCTCACATTAAACACATGTTGGAGTAAAAACTGTTCAAACTGACTCTGCTGCATTTTACTCTGTTACAGCATTTACACTCGGCTCACCTCTGAGGGGACGGATGTTGGGCTGATTTGAAGTTAACAGGACGACCCATCGACCGGTCACTCTTCATGGACACACAGCTGGGTTCAGGCTCAGCTCCAGGTTCAGGTCCAGGTCTGAGTCTCTGATGGATCCTGACAGAGAAACACTTGTTTCATTCAAACTAAAGTATCAGTGATGGTGTTTGAGTCTACAGTGAGACGGCCTGTCAGAGAGTCAGTGTGGCTGCTGTGGAACAATGTTAGTTTTAACAAGGTTTCTTTGGAGATAATTAATAACAGATCAATTACCTGCATGATTGGGGTGTTGCTTCAGAAGCTAATTTTAAACTGACGTCATTAAACACAACGTGTGAGAACATAATATTTCTGCATCAGCCGCCCTGTTCACTACATAATCAGCATCCTGTGAAAAAGCCACATCAGTGGCAGATATTCAGTAATATTCTTCCTTTGTTTTAATAAAGAGCTGCAGGACTGAACTAAAACATCACATCACACACATGATGCAGCTCATTAGTTCATCAGAGACATCAACAAGTCTCAAGTAATTCAGCTGGAAACTGGTTATCATCTGAAACATGATGCAGCCTCCACTGAATACTGACAGCTACTCACTGCTGGGCTGGTGGAACATTCTGTTTGAAATCAAAGAAGAAATCCTTCGACCGGTCGCTCTTAAAGGACACACAGCTGGGTTCTGGTTCAGGTTTCAGTGTCTGATGGATTCTGATAGAAAAACATTTCAGCTCAATGATGTCAAAGCTGAATGCATTTTAAGTTAAATATCTTAATCATGTATTTTACTTTTTGTCAGATGAAAAGATTCTTTTGAAATTGAAAAAGAAATCCTTTGACCGGTCGCTCTTAAAGGACACACAGCTTGGTTCAGGATCAGGCTCTGGTTGGTTCCTGTGAATAAAGGAGGTTTGGTGATGTGAGCGCTGAGCTGGGACATGGAGAAGAGTCATGGACAGTTAGAGATGGTCACCTCACCTCTGAGCTTTGCTCTGGCTCTCATGTTCCCCACACAGAGAGGTTTTAGTGTCCTCACTCTGATCCATGCTGCTGAACTCACATCAGCTCACACACACTTTCTACCTTCTTCTGCAGTGGAAACACAGATCATTAATCTGCACAGCAGCTCACATCCTCCTCTCCATGTGTCAGATCTTGTGCTCTGATAAGAAAATCGTGTTTCAGTATAAACTCGTCAGAAATGTGTTGTTTTAACACGCAGTGGACACATATGTTCAACATTCAGCTTTAAGGGGGAGATGTTAGAGGCTGATCCCACAGTCTGAGCGCTGAAACCCGATCCACCAGTTAGAAGTTAGAATTCAGGGTCAGTACACACAGAAGAGCCTCAGAGGAAGCAGGAATCCAACATGGCAGCTAACCAAACCGCTGCAGGATGTCAGCTTCACATTCTCAGTCTGAAACTTAAAGTTAAAGTCCAGGGGCCTCATGTACAAAGACTTGCGTGGATTTCCTCCTGAAACATGGCGTACGCTCAAACCCAAATGCCCTCCAACGTCGGATGTACGAATCTGTGCGCACGCATCAATCCAAGCACATTTCGTTTGTACATCCCAATCAACGTGGAACTGAGCGCACATGTCGGAGCACCCGACTCCTCCCTGTCCACGCCCCGACTTAAATACGCAAATCATATTTAAATGAGCCCTGCACCTGCGATTCCCCTCTCTGCACGATCAGAAAATAAAGAAAAAAGAATGAATAAGACGGGAAAAAAGAAGAACTTCACGGAAAGCGAGATGGAGGTGCTACTTTCTGAAGTGAAGGCCTGCTAAAATGTGTTCTTTGGCACGCTGTCCTCCGGCATAAGCAGCAAACACAAGAGGAGTGGTTGGGAGAGCCTGAGGCTGTTAATGCTGTGGGGTCTGAGAAGCCTCACAAGCAGAGGTGAAGAAGAAGTGGTCCGACATTAAGGTGGAGGTGAAGAAGAAGTGGTCCGACATTAAGGTGGATGTGAAGCGGAGACTGGCTGCCTACCGCTGCAGTGTGGCCAAAACAGGCGGGTGGGGGGGTGACCGACTGTTTCCTGTTAACATACAAATTCATCATGTGATTGCGCTTTTATAGCAATGTGTGTGCAGTCGATAGCTCCGATTACAAAACCGGCTCTCGCTGCAAATTGAGCTTTAATGTTGGCCTGT
Organism: Odontesthes bonariensis; assembly: GCF_027942865.1. Classification (NCBI taxonomy): domain Eukaryota; kingdom Metazoa; phylum Chordata; class Actinopteri; order Atheriniformes; family Atherinopsidae; genus Odontesthes; species Odontesthes bonariensis. The sequence continues at coordinate 7,995,272 of NC_134516.1, forward strand.
TGGGAATTTGATATACGTGGCTGAGATGCGGATAATTCTGTCCCACGCGGCTGGCATGGCTCAGCTCAGGGTAGACTGGCACAGTCCCAATCGGTTGGCCAGCTCCCTCTGGAATGCTCCGGTTGCTATAGGAACCCCAGTGTGCACATCACATGTGAGCACAGGCAGCGCACGGCTCCTCCCTGTGTTGCGCTCCAACGCCGGCCGCAGCTCTGCACAGTTCCAGGAGGATTGCCCTCGGTAACCTAAAGCAGCTGATGAGCCAGTCGCCATCATGTTCACACGCGCTCTCTTCGAATTGCACCATTTGCAAAGTCTTCTAATACTGCTAAAGCAGCCATTGTTTTTAATGGTATGCATTGCACCACTTTGAGCTGCTTTTATATCCACTCGTGTAAATGGAGACACATGGGTGTATTAATTGTTTATCAGTATTAATTGTTCATGTGTCTCAGATGTGCACATCACAGTCTGAGGACTAATTGTTTTCACATTTATTTATTATGACAGTTTCCCAACATCACCTCTAAGTGTCGCCAAAGAATCAACAGCTGTAGAAAAGTGCGTACGCCAGCCCTGAAGTTGGCGTGAGGCACCGCACATTTCCACGGTCTTTTCGCTCTTGATACAGCTGATCGTTAACGTGAAAAGGTGCGTACGCCACTTTTTTGTGTGTACGCTACGCACGCTTTGTACACGAGGCCCCTGCTCTGTGAAAACACACATGTGCTCAGTGAGATGAACTTCATCTTCCTGTCAAACTGTGTGGATCAAACAATAAAATCATTCCTGCTGACGGACGTCAGCGGCGCTGGAGTTGGCTTCCCATTCAGCAATTAAAGGGATGGGCATAAAGGGCCATTTCACTGCTCTTTTTCATGCTGATGGCTCTGCACGAGGTCCTGGATGGAAACTACTGCAGTTGGACGGCTCAGATGGGGGATCAATTAATATTGTTCTCAGTTACACCCTCATGTTTACTCTATGTAGGTTCCTTAATGAAGCCATTAGCTTGACGCTCTTCTCTCTCGTCATCCACATCTACGACAAAATAAAAACTCCACAAGATCCTCTTTTGTTCCTCAATTTACTTCCAAAAAACATAAAGAATGGTACAGCAATGATCCAATATGAGAAAAATAAAAAAGGTGGGAGAAAAAAAAAAGAAAGTGACAGAGAGAGAGAGAGAGAGAGAGAGAGAAAGGTAAAAAAAAAACTGTGTGGCTCCACTCTAAGCCGCCTGACCATAATGACTCCGGTAACCAAACTCTCCTGAGATTAACAACAAATCAAAGGCAATGTTCGCAATTTTTAACCTTTTTAAATAATGCACACATAAATGACCTGAATTAAACTGTTAACTTATTAAATGAATTATCTGTCTATAAATACTGTAAATAGCTCCTTTTTTATTACAATTAACGTAAATCATATTTCAACATGTAAACTCAAATAGCTATCCAAATATCAGTAAACCCAAATAGGACCCAGGCTGCTACACTCTACATTCGTGTCTTTTCAGGTATCAGCAGGTGCACGGATGACCCACCAGTGCAGCCCAGTCTGAGGACATATCCGACCACATGAACGGGGGACAGGAGACGCAGCTTCCAGCCAAGCTGCTCTTTAAAGGTTTATTCTGCAGATTTGCAGTAGGTGAAGTCTTTGCTTTCAAATTCGTTTCTATGTTTTATTGTTAAATGTTCAATTCATTTTGTTTGTGCTCCAAATAAATTCACTTCATATCTTTTTTTGTTCTGGGGCCCCATGAAAAAAAACCCCGGCCCCACCCTGGCACCCCCCTGATAAATTTGTTCTGGAACCGCCACTGCCCATGACTCGTAGAGACTAAATGCAAGCCTCCGCCTGTTTCCCCTCTAAAAGCTAACAATTAGACATCCCATAGTCCAACCATTCATCAGCCCTGTTCTGCACTGGATGTTTTCATGAGATCTGCGTTGCTGAGAATTGTTTCGCTGTCACCTCATGAGTCTTTCCACGAACATGTCGTGCTGCCCATCATCCGGGTATTAATGGATCTACTACAGCCTCATCACAACAATTCTGTCCCGATCTGAGCAGTCCAACTGTTGAAGGCCCGAAGTTATGTCAACTTTAACAGTTTCGTTCAGGACTTACCCTGGAAGTGACAACATGGCGGACAGGCCGAGCCGAGCCGAGCCGAGCGGCTGCCTCCTCCGTCCCAACTTCACGGTTCCAGCTGAGAGTCCGGTACCGTGAAGTTTGGAGCGCAAATTTCTGCCGGAACTGACCTGCCCACCGCTGATGTTAACGCGTCACACATTCAAAACAGCTGGAATTACCTTCAGGAGCTTCACGCGGAGAAAAGCAGCTGCGCCACAACGGGATGGGAAGTGAAACTAAACTGAGAGGAAACACCCAGAGAGGGAGTTCTGATCCAGTGAAAGGTCAGTTCCACTTTATTCTCCCTGTCTGCTCCTCCAGAACAGGATTTATTGAAGTCAGATGAAAAATGTGTTTCCATGTCCAACAGTTTCTCTGGTAGATCTGATGCTGGTGATCAAAGCTCCCTGATGTCACGACGCTGAAGTTGGCATCCGATTCGCCAGCCTCCGATTCGCGCATTAAAGGGGTGGGCATAAAGGGCAATTTCACTGCTTTTTTTGCATTTTGATCGACCAAAACAAGGTCCTGTATGGAAACTACAAAAGTTACACTGATCAAATCTGGATGGAATTATTCTAAAGAGGTTGTAAATTCATTAAAATCTTGTTTGGGATTTGTGAAACCTTTTTCTGATTTGTGAAAATACAGAACAGGGCCATTCACTGCTTTTTTGGTATTCTGATCACCCTGAACTGGGTCCTGTATGGAAACTACATTACTTAGACAGCTCAAATCTGGATGGAATTATTCTAAAGAGGCTATAGATTCATTAAAACCTTGTTTGGGATTTGTGAAACCTTTTTCTGATTTGTGAAAATGCAGAACAGGGCCATTCACTGCTTTTTTGGAATTCTGATCACCCTGAACTGGGTCCTGTATGGAAACTACAGTACTTAGACTGCTCAAATCTGGATAGAATTATTCTAAAGAGGCTATAGATTCATTAAAACCTTGTTTGGGATTTGTGAAACCTTTTTCTGATTTGTGAAAATACAGAACAGGGCCATTTCACTGCTTTTTTTGCATTTTGATCGACCAAAACAAGGTCCTGTATGGAAACTACAAAAGTTACACTGATCAAATCTGGATGGAATTATTCTAAAGAGGTTGTAGATTCATTAAAATCTTGTTTGGGATTTGTGAAACCTTTTTCTGATTTGTGAAAATACAGAACAGGGCCATTTCACTGCTTTTTTGGTATTCTGATCACCCTGAACTGGGTCCTGTATGGAAACTACATTACTTAGACAGCTCAAATCTGGATGGAATTATTCTAAAGAGGCTATAGATTCATTAAAACCTTGTTTGGGATTTGTGAAACCTTTTTCTGATTTGTGAAAATACAGAACAGGGCCATTTCACTGCTTTTTTTGCATTTTGATCGACCAAAACAAGGTCCTGTATGGAAACTACAAAAGTTACACTGATCAAATCTGGATGGAATTATTCTAAAGAGGTTGTAGATTCATTAAAATCTTGTTTGGGATTTGTGAAACCTTTTTCTGATTTGTGAAAATACAGAACAGGGCCATTTCACTGCTTTTTTGGTATTTTGATCACCCTGAACTGGGTCCTGTATGGAAACTACATTACTTAGACAGCTCAAATCTGGATGGAATTATTCTAAAGAGGCTATAGATTCATTAAAACCTTGTTTGGGATTTGTGAAACCTTTTTCTGATTTGTGAAAATACAGAACAGGGCCATTTCACTGCTTTTTTGTTATTCTGATCACCCTGAACTGGGTCCTGTATGGAAACTACATTACTTAGACAGCTCAAATCTGGATAGAATTATTCTAAAGAGGGTACAGAGTCTTTAAAACACATTTTATTATTTGTGAAAACTTTATTTGGTCATTGAAAATTCAAAAAGTTCCTCTGAGCTTTCTTTCTTCTTTTCATTTGGACCATCCAAAACCAGAACCTGTATGAAAAATGATTAAATATGGGTTTAATCATTGATCACATGATATAAATGATATCAAACACACTTTAGAATTTGTGAAACCTTTCTTTGTCCCAAAATTCACAGGAGTCCTCGCCTCTCCATGTTCATTTTAATTTCCATGAGGATCTCCTGTCTTTCACTACATAGGAAAAAGAAAAAGTTCATGCATTTTACGTCACTAACTACTTACAAGAGTCTTCTTCACTTGTTGACTTTATTATCATGTTCTTTTATCTAGAAACAATGACTTCTCTCACCTTTCTTCCATCTGCCCGTGGTCAACCTCTGCCACCGATTCAATCCGTTTCATTTTTCTGACTACTTCCAGAGCCTTTATTGTTGCCTGCATCAGACATCCCATAGTCCAACCATTAATATGCCCTATTCTGTATTGGATGCTTTGATGAAATCTGCATCACACATTTATTGCTGTCATCTCATGAATCTTTCCACTAACATGTGCTATCATTTCAGACCCTGCTTGTCTTCTCCTGCTCCCATCATAGTCATCTTACCTCCCATCTGAGTGCAGACAGAACCTTCTTCATCCCATTGTTAACACTATCTTAGATGTCTGTAAAACAACTGTTCAACATTGTCTTTGCCTTGCAGCCCTTTAGCCTATTTGTGAATGTGATAACCTGCCATTGTAATAATGAGATTAAAAACTGTCTATTTGGCTAAAGTTTGTTTCCAGTTGCCATTTTACAAGACACGTCAAGAAAATAAAAATTAATTTTATTTGACAAATTTAATGTAAAATAATGGGTGGTTAAGACCAACAGTAATCATTAGGTTGTGCTTACATGATTTAGAATACTGTACATGGACATACGTATCTGTTAGGATGGCCATGTAGCAGCTGGATACGCAAGGTAGGAGACTTGAGGCAGAGGTAGTGATGAACCAACCGGGTGTTTTATTCACCAACATTTACATCAATCATACACTTTAACATGGACACATACTGCGGACCAGGAGCACTGTGGTCCTAGCAGCATTCGTAGTAACAGGACCAACTCTCTCACGTGGTCCAACTGGCAGCCTTATATCCTACTCTGGTTCCACCAACCAAACCCCTAGGGGATTCTGCTCCTCCCATTACACATCCCCATAACAACAACACACAAAAACCTTAAAATACATTTACCCTCTATCATAAAATCAATCAATTCCTAGCATGTCTAAACAAAAGTACCAAATCTACCAAAGACTTCCCCTAACTGATTCTGGTGCACTACTCGCTACACTAATCAGCACATGGTACGACCCGGAACCTTCAAACGCTGCAGACTGAATGTAGGGACTCTTTTGACTGAGCACCCTGGAGAGGAGACATTGGTGAATGACTTTACACACAAATTTCAGAATTCACAATTCCAAACAGCATAGTCACCTCACAGTTTATCACATCCTTTAGCTACACGTATCCTTATCACAGAGCATTTCAGGCTACTAACTGACTGGATGTTTCCCTTTACAGGCCTGGTCCCCCCTCACTCCCCGCTGAGGGCAACACAGGACCTGCACACCCACCTGTTGTTAATATACACATTCAATAAAACATTTGACAATTTATTTATGCCACATTATTAAAAATACTACTCATGTGACCTCAAAGACCAAAAGTCAGTAATGAAGATTACCTTCATTACAATAGCCCATTTTCCCATTGTAATTTATTTTACTCTACTCTAGAGCCACAACAACACTACACATTTTTAACTGACCAAACTACACACTGTTCTATCTATATTACAACAACTTAACAAGAAGTTTATTTCTCACTGGCAACCACTTGAAGATATGAAGAAATAGTTTAACCCAAAAGACATCTTCAACATTCCAGAAAGACAAATCTTGATTAAGTAAATGTATTTCAACCTTACATTCACAAATTGTCTGGTATAGGGTGAACTCTAACAGCAAAATGTAATGTTTAATATCCAATTCATCAGTGTACATAACACATAATGGCAAAATACTACGGGTTTGATAGACGATATAATCAGGAAGTTGTGGTACAGTATCTAAGATAGTGTTAATAATGGCATGAAGAAGGTCCTGTCTGCACTCAGATGGGAGGTAAGATGACTATGATGGGAGCAGGAGAAGACAAGCAGGGTCTGAAATGATAGCACATGTTAGTGGAAAGATTCATGAGATGACAGCAATAAATGTGTGATGCAGATTTCATCAAAGCATCCAATACAGAATAGGGCATATTAATGGTTGGACTATGGGATGTCTGATGCAGGCAACAATAAAGGCTCTGGAAGTAGTCAGAAAAATGAAACGGATTGAATCGGTGGCAGAGGTTGACCACGGGCAGATGGAAGAAAGGTGAGAGAAGTCATTGTTTCTAGATAAAAGAACATGATAATAAAGTCAACAAGTGAAGAAGACTCTTGTAAGTAGTTAGTGACGTAAAATGCATGAACTTTTTCTTTTTCCTATGTAGTGAAAGACAGGAGATCCTCATGGAAATTAAAATGAACATGGAGAGGCGAGGACTCCTGTGAATTTTGGGACAAAGAAAGGTTTCACAAATTCTAAAGTGTGTTTGATGTCATTTATATCATGTGATCAATGATTAAACCCATATTTAATCATTTTTCATACAGGTTCTGGTTTTGGATGGTCCAAATGAAAAGAAGAAAGAAAGCTCAGAGGAACTTTTTGAATTTTCAATGACCAAATAAAGTTTTCACAAATAATAAAATGTGTTTTAAAGACTCTGTACCCTCTTTAGAATAATTCTATCCAGATTTGAGCAGTCTAAGTAATGTAGTTTCCATACAGGACCCAGTTCAGGGTGATCAGAATACCAAAAAAGCAGTGAAATGGCCCTGTTCTTTCTTTTCACAAATCAGAAAAAGGTTTCACAAATCCCAAACAAGGTTTTAATGAATCTATAGCCTCTTTAGAATAATTCCATCCAGATTTGAGCAGTCTAAGTAATGTAGTTTCCATACAGGACCCAGTTCAGGGTGATCAGAATTCCAAAAAAGCAGTGAAATGGCCCTATTCTGCATTTTCACAAATCAGAAAAAGGTTTCACAAATCCCAAACAAGGTTTTAATGAATCTATAGCCTCTTTAGAATAATTCCATCCAGATTTGAGCAGTCTAAGTAATGTAGTTTCCATACAGGACCCAGTTCAGGGTGATCAGAATAACAAAAAAGCAGTGAAATGGCCCTGTTCTTTATTTTCACAAATCAGAAAAAGGTTTCACAAATCCCAAACAAGGTTTTAATGAATCTATAGCCTCTTTAGAATAATACTATCCAGATTTGAGCAGTCTAATGTAGTTTCCATACAGGACCCAGTTCAGGGTGATCAGAATACCAAAAAAGCAGTGAAATGGCCCTGTTCTTTCTTTTCACAAATCAGAAAAAAGGTTTCACAAATCCCAAACAAGGTTTTAATGAATCTATAGCCTCTTTAGAATAATTCCATCCAGATTTGAGCAGTCTAAGTAATGTAGTTTCCATACAGGACCCAGTTCAGGGTGATCAGAATTCCAAAAAAGCAGTGAAATGGCCCTATTCTGCATTTTCACAAATCAGAAAAAGGTTTCACAAATCCCAAACAAGGTTTTAATGAATCTATAGCCTCTTTAGAATAATTCTATCCAGATTTGAGCAGTCTAATGTAGTTTCCATACAGGACCCAGTTCAGGGTGATCAGAATGGGGAAATGGGAAATGTAAGATCGTTAGCTAACAAGTTGGATGAACTTTTAGCCTTGATAAGGACTCAGCAAGAATATCGGGAATGTAGCATTATGTGTTTTACTGAGACATGGCTACAGGATCATATACCCGACTCCAGCGTCTCTCTGCCGGGCTTCCTGACTGTACGAGCAGATCGAGATATAAAGAGTAGCAGGAAAAGGAAAGGGGGTGGATTGGCAGTGCTTGTCAACAACAGATGGTGTCACCCAGGACATGTTACTGTGAAGAGTCGTCTCTGCAGTCCTGACATTGAACTATTGGCAGTAAGTTTTCGTCCATATTATTTGCCAAGAGAGTTCACCAGTGTTGTTTTGGTGGCTGTTTACATTCCACCCTCAGCTGTTGCCGACACTGCATGTGATGTCATCAGTTCCGTTGTTGCTAAGATACAGACTCAACACCCCAATTCTTTTGTGGCAATATCTGGTGATTTTAATCATGCCTCACTCTCTGCTACACTGCCAACTTTTCAACAGTTTGTCAGCTGCTCTACCAGAGAAAACAAGACATTGGATTTGTTTTACACAAATGTCAAGGATTCATACATTTCCAAATCAAGACCTCCCCTGGGAAAATCAGATCACAACCTTGTTTTTCTCTGTTCAGCGTATAAACCCCTTGTCCAGAGACTACCTGTCACAAAAAGGACTGTTAGAAAGTGGTCAGAGGAAGCTGAAGAAGCCTTACAGGGTTGTTTTGATGCAACCGATTGGATTTCTCTTTGTAAGCCACATGGAGAGGACATTAATGCCATGACTGAGTGTGTGACTGACTATATAAACTTCTGTGTGGACAACACCATCCCCACCAGAACAGTGAGATGCTTCCCTAATAACAAACCCTGGATCACCAGTGAGCTAAAGGAACTATTGAACAGGAAAAAAAGAGCCTTTAGGGAGCGAGACAGGGAGTTACTGAGGAGTATACAGAAGCAGCTCAAAGTCAAGATCAGAGAGAGCAAGGAGGTGTATAGAAAGAAGCTTGAGAGTAAACTGCAGAGGAACAATATCAGAGATGTGTGGTCAGGAATGAAGAAGATCACAGGCCTCAAGCAGAGGGAGGATCGGATGGATGGAAGTCTGGACAGAGCAAATGAGCTGAACACATTCTTCAACAGGTTCAGTTCAGGAACAAGCTCACCATCCTCCCCTCCTGTTCCCAGCCAAAGAGACATCCCACCCTCCTCTGACCCACAGCTTTCCTGTAACATCTCCACCTCCACCTCAGTCATGGATTCTTCTGCTTCCACTAGTTTGTCATCAACCCAATCAGGAGATGCTGCTGTCCCCTTTGCCTCCCCCTCCCACTTTTCTGTTTCTAGAAGTCAGGTGAAGAGGCAGTTGGAAAGACTGAACCGGAACAAGGCTGCAGGTCCAGATGGTGTCAGCCCCCGAGTCCTGAAGGCCTGTGCAGAGCAGCTCTGTGGGATTCTGCAACACCTTTTCAACCTTAGCTTGACCCAAGAGAAGGTACCACTGTTGTGGAAGACATCCTGTCTGGTTCCGGTACCAAAGAAAACCCACCCTTCAGATATCAATGACTACAGACCTGTTGCCCTGACATCCCACATCATGAAGGTCCTGGAGAGACTCCTGTTGACCCACCTGTGTAAGCAAACCAGCACATATCAGGACCCCCTGCAGTTTGCTTATCGCCATGGAGTTGGAGTTGAAGACGCTATCATACACCTGCTTCAACAAACCCACTGTCATCTGGACAAAGCAGGCAGCACTGTGAGGATCATGTTCTTTGATTTCTCCAGTGCATTTAACACAATCCAGCCTGATCTGCTTAGTCTGAAACTCCAGAAGACTCAGGTGGAGGCCTCAACAATCACCTGGATTAATGACTACCTGACAAACAGACCACAGTTTGTCAGACTGAAGAATTGTGTGTCTAACCAGGTGATCAGCAGCACAGGAGCACCACAAGGGACTGTACTCTCACCATTCCTTTTCACTCTGTACACTTCAGACTTCCAGTACAAGTCAGACTCCTGTCATCTACAGAAATATTCAGATGACTCTGCAGTGGTCGGGTGTATCAGAGATGGACAAGAAGCTGAGTACAGAGAGCTGGTGGAACGCTTTGTGGCATGGTGTGGGAACAATCATCTCATCTTGAATGTTAACAAAACAAAGGAGATGATTGTAGATTTCAGGAGAAACAAGGTCAGATCAAACCCTGTTTCCATCATGGGAGAAGAAGTGGAGGTGGTTGAGGAATATAAATACCTTGGTGTTCATGTGGACAACAGACTGGACTGGAGACACAACAGTGAAGCAATCTACAAGAAAGGACAGAGCAGACTGTACTTCTTGAGGAAGCTAAGGTCCTTCAAGGTTTGCAACAAGATGTTGCAGATCTTCTACAAGTCTGTTGTTGAGAGCGTCATTTCCTCTTGTGTCATCTGTTGGGGCAGCAGCATCAGAACCAGGGACCTAAAAAGACTCAACAACCTGATAAAGAAGGCTGGTTCTGTTCTGGGGACGACTGTGGAACCTCTGGAGACAATAATGCAAAGAAGGATTTTGCATAAAATCAAGAGAATAATGGACAACCCTGAACATCCTCTCCATGAGACTGTTATCGGAAAACAGAGTCTCTTCAGTCAAAGGCTTCTTCAGTTTGGATGCAAAACGGACCGCTACAGGAAATCTTTCCTGCCCACAGCCATCAGCATCTATAATAACTCTTTGATTTAATTGAGCTACATCAACATTTAATTTCCCTCTGGGATAAATAAAGTATTTTTGAATTGAATTGAATTGAATTGAATACCAAAAAAGCAGTGAAATGGCCCTGTTCTGTATTTTCACAAATCAGAAAAAGGTTTCACAAATCCCAAACAAGGTTTTAATGAATCTATAGCCTCTTTAGAATAATTCCATCCAGATTTGAGCAGTCTAAGTAATGTAGTTTCCATACAGGACCCAGTTCAGGGTGATCAGAATAACAAAAAAGCAGTGAAATGGCCCTGTTCTGTATTTTCACAAATCAGAAAAAGGTTTCACAAATCCCAAACAAGGTTTTAATGAATCTATAGCCTCTTTAGAATAATTATATCAAGATTTGAGCTGTCTAAGTAATATAGTTTCCATACAGGACCCAGTTCAGGGTGATCAGAATACCAAAAAAGCAGTGAAATGGCCCTGTTCTTTATTTTCACAAATCAGAAAAAGGTTTCACAAATCCCAAACAAGGTTTTAATGAATCTATAGCCTCTTTAGAATAATTCCATCCAGATTTGAGCAGTCTAAGTAATGTAGTTTCCATACAGGACCAAGTTCAGGGTGATCAGAATTCCAAAAAAGCAGTCAAATGGCCCTATTCTGCATTTTCACAAATCAGAAAAAGGTTTCACAAATCCCAAACAAGGTTTTAATGAATCTATAGCCTCTTTAGAATAATTATATCAAGATTTGAGCTGTCTAAGTAATGTAGTTTCCATACAGGACCCAGTTCAGGGTGATCAGAATAACAAAAAAGCAGTGAAATGGCCCTGTTCTGTATTTTCACAAATCAGAAAAAGGTTTCACAAATCCCAAACAAGGTTTTAATGAATCTATAGCCTCTTTAGAATAATTATATCAAGATTTGAGCTGTCTAAGTAATGTAGTTTCCATACAGGACCCAGTTCAGGGTGATCAGAATAACAAAAAAGAAGTGAAATGGCCCTGTTCTGTAGTTTCACAAATCAGAAAAAGGTTTCACAAATCCCAAACAAGATTTTAATGAATCTATAGCCTCTTTAGAATAATTCCATCCAGATTTGAGCAGTGTAACTTTTGTAGTTTCCATATAGGACCTTGTTTTGGTCGATCAAAATGCAAAAAAGCAGTGAAATGGCCCTTTATGCCCACCCCTTTAATGCGCGAATCGGAGGCTGGCGAATCGGATGCCAACTTCAGCGTCGTCCTGATGTCAGACTTTAACAGCACGGCACGTGGAACTGAATAAAAAGAGAAGCACAGTGAAGATGCAACACTGAGCAGCACGCATGTGGAACTGCGGTGTAAAGACTGCCAACAAGACGAAATAAAGAGGAAAAAAGGAGCTTTTTACTGTCTGACTGTGCTGGCAGAAAAGTTCGTGAACTCAGAAAAGCAGGAGGCTCCTTCTCTAAACTGAGAACTTCACTTTTGGGAACATTTCTCCACATTGTGAAGAATCAGAGCTGAATGAGTTCAGGTGTTGGTGCTGATCACTGATTGGTTTCACTGAGGTCACATGACGGTCATACAGGGTTAAAGGTGATGAATGAGCGTGCCACAGGTGGCTGTGAGCAGTGTGGACAGCAGGAGACGGTGGGCCGTGTGTTTTTAGAATGTCCCAAATATCAAGCAGAAAGGCAGCCGCTAAAAACTCCAAAAGAGCAACCGGCTGATGGAGAGATGTTACAGAGAAGCTCGGCTGATAGAGGCGATGGATCTGCTTTTAGATTTGGGAAGAGAGCAGAGATTAATTAGGAGGGCTTGGAGAGAGTCGCCATCCTGATGCACACTCCAGTCCGGCAGGTGGCGGTAATGCGCCTACAAGCTGCTGAGTAACCGCCGCTGACAGAAGAAGAAGAAGAAGAAGTAGAACAGCAGCCGGCAGTAGTTCCAACGTAACATCGCTCATAACTTTCTCTCTCAGGGATCATTTTCCATGGGAATGAAGCCGAATTAACCGCACAGACGTGCTCTTTAACTGACTTTGATGTTGATCTTATTGGACAACGTCGCTGCTGTAAAATCAGGATTTTATAGGCCGGTGCAGAGCTGAAGCCGGAAAATGACTTCCTGAAGATTTATTTAGTGTTAACGTGGACGTAACGGACCACATTTGTGTCAGTATGTCAGAGTTGGTCTGGATTCAAACAAGAAAAGCAGAAGAATATTTCAATAAGAAAGAGATTTATTGATAATTCGGTTATATTACACACAGAGAAGTAATTTGATGTAAAATGCTGACAAAAAACATTCCGTGTTTTACTAAAGTGAAATAAAACGATATAAAAACACAGCGGCTGCATGGAGGGGTTAGTCTGGATCCCTTTACGGCTAAACTTCCACAATTTTCACCCATATATTTGTTCATTTAGTGGTTCTGGCCGCGGTTAGCAGACTGTAGAGGAAACCAGCTGTTTCACCTTCCAAAGTTCCGCTTTGGTCGTTGGTCTGCAGCTGCCTCAGTGGGTAGTTTTCCTGTTAATGTGGGACTCTGGAGTTTTACCCAACATGTGAAACACCAGAGTCCCACAAACGGACCAACGACTGCGGTGTCCGGGGAGCTAAAATGAGGGGTTTTCTCAATGGAGTCTGGTGGCTGAGAGCGAAGGCGTCAGTTGCTGCTTTAAGCGGCTGCTCGACACTAAGTACAGCAGAGGAAACATCCCAAATGTAGCGGACACTTGAGTTTCTGTAGGTTGCCTTTTAGGCGTGTTGAATGGGTTTTTTGGGGTTCACTCCTCAGCTGCTGGACTCCTGTCTGCTCCTCCAAAGCGCTGAAACTTTCTGCTGTAGCTAACCCTTAAAAACATGGAGCCTCTTGTGTTGGTTCTTGTGGACAACTTTCCTGTTAGCTGGAACATTTCAGAGTTCTCCTCAGACTGGATTCAGTGGACATAAAGGTGTCTTTAACAGAGGGAACGAGGCTGCTCTGCTCTCTGGGTTCATCTCTGTGCTTCAGCCCGGCAGGAGCAGCCAATCAGGGGGCGGGGCTTGTTCCAAACTCTCCCATTGGTTATTGCTCGTGACGTCAGAGACGGACAGAGCTCCTACTGGCTCCTGAAGTCGGAGCAGCGGAAGTGTTTCTGGAGGAATGGCAGCAGAGCCGCTTGTAATGTTCACAGCTTCTGTTTGACACCTCAGAGTTTATAAAACTCATACAACACCATCAGAACACATGGTCACCACATGGACCTTTAGAAGTTCAGGCTTTCTAAACACACACATCAGTGCAATCCAGATGTTTTTCACATCTTTTCAGGGTTTCCTGCTTTGGCTTCATAACTCAGATGGAATCAGTCAGTGAGAAACACAGCAGGCTGTGAGAGAAAGTAAAGGTGTTCACCGAGGCTGAACCTGAGGGACGCATCACTGAAATGACTGAGTGTTACTCCCTTCAGTTGGAATCACCAACACAAGTCCTTCCTCTCATGCACAGGCATTTATGTGCACATGGCTGTGGTCAGTCATGCTGTGAGAACTAGAGAAATGAAAACAAACAAATCATAAACTGAACTTCACATGATACAAAGCCTTTCCAAAGAGAATAAACATTAAAGAAACATCTCCAGCACAAACAGCTTCCATAATGCGCTCCATTTGCTTGCAATGTGCCGTGTTTGCATGCAGTGAAACAGGTGATGTGAAAGCGTCGGTGCAGCATCTTAAACACGTGGGAACATCATGTGAACACCACTCTGCACACCTCATTGGCCGCGTTAACTCAAGGGCAGCAAGAAAGGAAACTTCAAGCGTTGGGTCTCATCCAAATCTCCGAAGCCTTATTCAGCAGCTTCATGACGTCATCTTCTGAGTAACACGCCAGCTGAGGAGCTCTGCTGCCCGTGGGCTGAGTGCGTCTGAATAATGCCACACACACAAAACAAACAATTATTAACCTACAAATAAACTCTGTCAATAACTCCCCAAAAATATAAAGTAAACTAAGAATACATTTGAACAAAATTCAAAGTAATGAAGATCAGGAATAAATAGCTCCAACAGTATTTATATTTCCATGATTTATTTTACCCGACTCACAGCTCACAGCTCTCTCTCCCTCTCGGCTTTATTTTGAAGGAAGCGGGAGTTCCTTCATTCTGTACATAATTATTTTATTCTAATGGTGCAGTGTTAAATGTTAGAATATTATTACTTTGCACTATAGTTCAGCTTATTTAAATGTTCTATTTGTGCACAGTTTCATACATTTTATTATAATTTTGCACTGTTTCGCACTGAATGTTTATTTATTGGCTGTTTGGGTTATTAGAATTTATTTAGAGAGAAAGAAAGAAAAATAAATGTTTGGCCTTGGAGACTTCTGGACTTTTAGCCTTTTTCACAATGATTTGGGACGTGGTTTGGAACTTGTTTTTACATTCCTGCGCACACTCTGGGTGACTGATTCAAGTGACTCGAGAACCAGATTCACTTTAGTGAGTGACTCGAGTCAGTAAAAGGAATCGAGTATCCCATCACTACATTGAAATGTGGGAAATCTTTATAAAATTAAGTTTTATGATGGAAGAGAGCAGTCATATTAATACTTTCACAACACTGTCATATATAGATAGATCAGTTTCAAACAAAACTTCTCCTAAAGATTGTTGTACTTTGTCAGTTTGAATGTTTTACTGACAGCATTGTTGTCCCGTTGTGTCTGAAATGGAGGGAAATCTGTTCCAAAGTCATTTTGTTCATATGATGCAGGCAGCCAGCTGCAGTCTGGAGATTCAGTCTTTATGCTGTGAGCAGGGCGTTTCTGCCCTCTAGTGGCCACAGATGGTATCCACGGAAAAGGTAAAGCTGGAGATGTTACAAATGACTTACACTTCCGGTGAGACCTTTCACAATAAAATGCTATTAACGCTGTGCTGCACCTCACAGACGTAATATAAAGCTGTTTGATCTGTTAACAGCTGAAACTTGTTTTACTCAGGAGTGACTGAATGTAAATAAGTTGGTGGCCTCTTTGTGTGAAAGGCGCAGGTTTCTTCTTCAAGTGTAAACTAAGCTACAGTTAACGCTAGCTAGTTAGCAGCAGTTAGCTAGCATCTTTGTTAGCTCCGGTTATATTTAGTTTAAAGGTTAAATAGAGAATGAGTGAATGTGGTGCTAAAACGTGGCTACTTCATGTGACAGTAAATTTAAACAGAGCAGACTTTATAGTTCTCGCTGTACCATGGTACTGGTGATCTGACTTCCGGTTAAATCATGAAGCATTGATTGATGTAGCTGTGCGGTTTAACCGCTAGAGGGCAGTAATAACGGCCATTTCATTTCCCAGCGCTTCTTCATGGCAGATATGAATGAATAAACACACACAATAAGGTCTGTGGAACACAAACATGATGCATGATGAACTTCTCGACTGTAATATGTGTTTAGGTAGAATTAAGACTCTTTTGAGGCTCCAACAACTTTCTGCTTTCAGCCTTTCTGCTGCACAGGATGCAGAAACTCTCCTAAAAAACCTTGTTTTTAAAATGGAATTATTATTTTTCAGTGGTGTTGACAGATTTGACTCTTTGAATATAAGGTCACTCAGACATATTGCATCATAATCAGACCTCTACGTGATGAAGGACACTGCTTGGCCACAGATCTGAGCCTCAGTCCTGATCTCACCATCGTGGAGTCAGTCGGTCCAAAGCCAGAAACAAACAGGATTCGGCTCCTGAGACGGAGAAAAAAGGTTTCTGTTCAGAAGGAAAGAGGAACCATATTAAATGACTGATTTGTCCATTTGCAGGCTGTCTGATCCCAGAGGATCCGCACTGGAGCCTGGACTCTCAGGTCTTTGGAGGCCTGCTGCAGACTGAGTGCTGTCAGCATTTAGCTGAGAGCTGCCAACAAGCCTGCAGACTCTCAGTGTTGTTTGACCACCGACTTCCAGAATGAGAGTTTCACTGAGAAACGTCTGATATCTTCTTTTATTCTGCATTTCTAAATGTTAGCGTGCACACCTGTTTGCTGCTGTTTAAAAGCTGACTGGTGACTTGTGTCACACCTGATGAAATGATGTGTGAAAGCCAACAGCTGGAAGCTTCAGGGATCTGCCTCTTTCTGAATGAGTCCATCAGCAGCTGCTCATGAACACGCTGGAACATTTCTTCTCCTCAGCAGCAGATCAAAGTGTTTCTGCTGTAAACTGGCTCGTACAGAAAAGGCCTCTGAGATCCAGCTCTGTTTCTGCCACAGAGTCACTCGGCTGGAAACTAAACTGAACTAAAACTCATCCTTCTGATCCTTTCTTACAGTTAAAGTGCTTTTAACCTGTTTTTTCCTGAGTGTTCAGTTGCTGCATCGTTACCCTGAGACGACCTCCAGAATAAATACAGAGAAGCAGAAATAAATCAGCCTCCTCACAGCACTGATACAACAGTTATGGCTTCTCTTTGTTTCACACAACAACAAAATGATTTCCTGCTGAAGCCAACAGTCAGAAGTGTGAACGTCAGGATGATGGTCAAAGGGTGCCGTCATGAATATGAGCTCCAGAGAAGAAGAAGAAGCTGCAGCCGCTCAGAAACATCCAGCAAGACGAACGCTGCCGGCGGCTCTTTGCCTCCTCTCCATCAGCAGATACAGAGACAGAAATCCTCATGTGGTCATCATCAGAGCTCGTCTGACCTAATGTCCCTGAAGGGGTCCCTGCTGCCCCCCCACACAGAGTTAGTGCTGCACTGCAGAAACTGTGTTGGCACAATGATCAGAATCAGACGCCTTTTGTGTCCCGTATGAATGTAAACAGTGTACATCGTTCTGTTACTGGTCCCAAAGCAAACATTCAGACTGCTCTAAAGAAGCATCCATGTTGTTAACAAAAAGAGAAAACAGCAACACAAATGAGACATGAAACATGAGAAAAAGTCTAAAGCTAAATGCTATCAGGACAAGAATGGACTGAATCTGAACAGTCCAACTTTAACCTGTGATGGTTTCACAGGGGTTACCGTCTCAGGTAGGAATAAAACACCCTAAACCCAGAGAGATGTGCGACAGGAACTGATTTAGTATTAATACAGCTGAAGAGGACTTTCTGCTTTAACTGCAGTCAGGAGAGCCTTCAACACACTTCATTTAGATCATCTGCTCTGACCTTTGACCTCAGTGGAGCTGAAATCATGTTTTAGCTCCTTCAGGATGTGGCTGCTGTTGGTCACAATCAGCCTGGAATGAAAGGAAATGTGATATTTTGTGCACACATCTGTGTTTCCTTCTGGATCAGCTTGAGCTGTTCTCTGCTAACACCATCAGGTCAAAACTTTCATTTGTCCACATTTTTATGGTAAACTCAGTTATTTCCTGCAGCCTCTGTTCTTGTATTTGGGCTCATTCACATCTGATACTGAAACAAGGCCAAGGCTGTCCTTCAGGTCCCGGATCAGAGCGTCTCTGGAGTGTGGGACACGGGGCTCTCAAGGCTCACGGGTTGGGCGGGACAGCCACGCGCGGTCCTTTCGGTCTTGGAAACGGCAGGAAACAAGCACGTCTCCCATGAGTCTGAGTTATTAAGCAGTTATTAATAACAACAACACTAATAATAATATTATTAATGACAGAACCCCATTCCTGCGGCCTGGGATGTCACTCTTGCCTGCATTCAACACCTGAGAGCCCTGGTGGGACATGAGCTGAGGCAGGAAAAGGAAAACTAGAGTCAAGATTCATGTCTTCTAAATGATAAAAACAAAGCAAGCAACATCAAATATGTGAACTGGGAATATTTTACATACAAAAACAGTAAATTTCTTAAGAAAAGTAAATTATTATGTACAGAAATATAGGATCAACACTAACATAAAAAAAGCTCTTACAATTCTTTGGG
Source organism: Odontesthes bonariensis (assembly GCF_027942865.1). Taxonomy (NCBI): domain Eukaryota; kingdom Metazoa; phylum Chordata; class Actinopteri; order Atheriniformes; family Atherinopsidae; genus Odontesthes; species Odontesthes bonariensis. Next base: position 8,013,652 of record NC_134516.1, read on the forward strand.
AAGCTTTTATTTTATGTCCTCACCGGAAGTGATATCTAACTGCGTCTCTGCTAACTTAACAGCCTCTTTGCATCTGTCTCTGATCTTCTCTCTGGTGGCCATAAGCTGTAACTACACCCTCAGTCAGGATGAACATTGAAATGTGGGAAATCTTTCTAAAATGAGGTTTTATGATGGAAGAGAGCAGTCATATTAATACTTTAACAACACTGTCATATTTAGTTCATGCTGGAGTTTTACCACAGCTCACATTTCTCATCATTACTCAGTGAAGATGGAAAGTAGGAGCAGTTTCAAACCTGCACAGTAACTGGTAAAAACCTTTAAGGATGAAACTTCTCCTAAAGATTGTTGTACTTTGTCAGTTTGAATGTTTTACTGACAGCATTGTTGTCCCGTTGTGTCTGAAATGGAGGGAAATCTAAGCTTTATTATTCCAAAGGCTGAATAATGGGTCTGAGCAGATTTCCTGGAAGCCCTGGGCGGAGTCTGGATCGCTCCTGCTGTCACACCTGCTTCTCATCTGCCCTCTTCGGGGCAGCTTTATGGGAGCTGCAGGGGCAACCAGTCTTTGCCAGATTGATTGTCTCACTACCCATGTGGTAACAAGGCCGCCTCCAGTGATCAGGACTTAATAAATGTTACTGATCCATGTTCAGTTCGGCTCTAATGTAACTAATATCTGCTGGAACTGTGAAGGAAGGGGACTCTCCACTTAAGGTGATGTGTCGCCCTCTTGTGGTGTAAAGGTAAACTGCATGATGTCAGTTCAGCCTCCGGACTGCAGAAACTCCATATTTTTACTGAACTGCCACAAACAGGACAGATCTGTCAAAGATGAAGGAAATAAATGTGGAAATATATACAGAAATATATGAAGAAAAGTGGGAATATAAATATAAAATACTTGTATCCCTGTTCAGAGGCAGAAATTAAAATTTGAGCTAAATCGTGTTAATATTTGATGAACTGAAATGTGACTGAATGAACAGAAACAAATAGCAGACAAAGACACACGAGGTGCCGAACACGTACATAACTGTGTTGAAATATTCTGAGTTGTGTAAAACCAGAAATGTGACTTTTCTTTAATTAATTGTTGTTATTGAAACGTTTCATATTGGCCCAATTATTTTTTTTACTGCTTATTCTGCTGCAAACTGTGAGCACATTTGATTCTTCTCTGAGTTTTTACACTAAAATGATTCTTCGGATGATGGCTTTCTTAAACACTTCCATTCAGAAACCGACTCCTCTGATTAAATTCCAACTCCAAACCTTTTCTCTCACTCATCGTGGTGTCAGCAGCTCGTCCCATTACAGTCACTTCTATAAGCACCAACACGGGGATGCCTGAATGCCGACCCGGAGGCTTTAAAACCTCACAGAACAAACCAGCCCAAAGCCGGGACTTTCACTCCTGATGGCAGCTACAAAGAGGATTTCACTGTTTGCAGCAGCCGGCTGGACTGGGACTCCTCTGTGGGCTGGAAACCTGCAGATCTGCCTCTTTATTTCACATTCTGTTCCTGGTTGGATGTCTTTTTTTTACTCCAACATTACAGCTGCTTGGGTATCCAGCTACACAGTTAAACACACATTTTATTCAGAAATGACCATCTATATAAATCAATAAATATTGGTGTTTATTTAGTTCTGCATTACATTTACTTTCTGTATTATTACTGTCTGTACATGTACACAAAGGGACAAATTAAACATGTGAATGTATGAAAACCCTGGGATTTCAACATCAGTTCACTTTAAATCATGTGATCATAGCAAACTTTATATTTCACACAGTAAACAGTAAATATTTCCAGTCCAAAGCAGATGTTGTGGACTGTTCAGGTCCACATGCTGTTTGTAACGGATCCTTTCAGTCCTCTTTGTGAGCGTTCAACAGCAACATTCAGCAACATTCTGCCATCAGGAACCAGCTCCAGTCCAGGTGTCCTTTCATCATCTAACAGGAAGTGAATGTGTGAAACATCAGGATGAACCCCGGCTGCTCACCAGACCTCTGCTCATTGGAGCAGAATCAGTGAACATCTGTCAGCAGGTTGGAATCCATCTGGGCTGATGGCAGCTCAGTGATTCCTCTCTGATGTCACAGTTTGTCACATGTGCAGCAAACTAACTGCAGCTGACTTCAGCTGAAAGGTCTCAGTTGAAGTGAGCTGCAGAGAAACACAACCTGCTGATACTCAGTGTGAAGCTTTGACTGGAAACACACAGAAAAACAACATCCTGGAAGAATGGCAGCTTCCATCTTTAAAGGACTGGAAGAGGAAGAAGTTTCCAAGGAATCATTCAGAAGAGTTTCAAACAGAAACTGACTGAGTCCATGAATCTGTAAAGGTGTTTCTGAGTGAAAGAGACAGACATGAACAGACTGAACAATCTGTTCAGCAGGGATTCTCTGACAGGAGGACACTCTGTATACTCAGCACAGAGACAACCAGGAACCAGGAAACCAGACTGCAAATCCAGGATGCAGAGGTTCTTCAGTGAATGTGGTGCTGAAGGTGTGGAGGTGGATCAGTGTGTCAGAGGAGACTCTGTAGAAGGACAGAGTGCCAGCAGGACGATCCACATACACTGCTGCTCTGTGAGAGACAGAGGAGGAGGAGGAGGAGGAGGAGGAGGAGGAGGAGGAGGAGATGGGTGTTCTTCTCTTATTGTGCCAGACAGAGTATTTACCTCCATCAGAGCAGATCAGACTCCAGGACTGATCATTCCATCCAAACACACCATCTCCTCTCCTGCTGATTCCTCTGTAACTCACTGATATATCAACGTTTCCTCTCCACTCGACCTCCCAGTAACAGCGACCAGTCAGAACATTTCTACACAGCAGCTGAGGACAGACATCAAACCTGTCTGGATGATCAGGATATGACTGAACCTCCTCCACATGTGTCACCTTCCTGTTGTTGTCAGACAGTTTCAGGACTCTGTTCACTGTGTTTGTGTCGATTGTGAGTTGACAGGAATCTGAAGGAGAGAACAAACACAGTCCAGCTGCAGTTATTGATCTATCATCTGTTCACTTTGATCAATGAGTGATGTGACAGTGTGACGATGGCTGGATGTCATGAATCAGATGAAGAACACACTCACACTTCCTCAGCCCTGGTGTCAGCCATCGTTCTCCAGCAGGCTCCACCCTGAAAGGAGGAGGGGGGTCAGAGCAGCACCGTCTCTTTCAGCATCAAACATGGACATTACATGGCTCTCACACACATTGTTCTACACCGAGAAAGGAACAGTCCAACATCTGGACACATCCACTGGAGTGGAGCATCTGGAAACTACAATGAGCAGAATCAACACTGACGCGTACAAAACTGCTTTGTGGAAGTCACAATTTCTTCTCTCAGCCGTCTCCTCCTTTTCATCTCTTCACATATGAAGAACTCTGTAAAAACTCCTGATCTGACCCAGAGCTGCAACCTTCTATCTGCCCTAAAGTCTGACTGATCTGCTTCTGACAGACAGCTGATATCCAAGATGGCAGCACGTCCCTCTGTCTGTTACCTTCATATTGAACTAAACAGATAAATGCTGCAATGCCACTCGTGTGTGATGTTACACGGAGCACTGGCACCAATAGAAGACTAAATTAATTTTCTGGGTCTGTTGCTGTGTTTCACCATCAGGAACCTCCAATCAGCAGGATTTATGAAGGAAACTTTACCTGAACCACAGGGGTTTATAAATCTTTGTGCTAAGCTAGGCTAACATGTCCTGGACCCATCCTTGTAAATGAATCAGGGTCAGAGGACCAAAAAGACGTTTCTAAAAATGAAAGACTGTTCCTTTAACATGCAGAGATCTTTCCAAACTAAATCAACTCTGACCAACAGACACTTCTCGTTGTTGTTCCTGCAGATGTTCTCCTTGCAGACCTCCTCTACAAATGGGTTAGGGTTAAAGGTAAAAAGGCTCCTACATGTGTGATTGTTCATGCAACACTCAGCAGGAAGCACAGGGCTGAGTGCAGGACAGAGAACATGTTCCCAGCTCTTCCTCCTCTATCAGACATTGTGAGGCTGCAGCAGGCCTCTCCATACCTGAGTGTGTGTGGATCCTTCAGTGCAGCCCTCAGCAGCTTCTCTCCTGAGGCTCCTGGATGGTTGTAGCTCAGGTCCAGCTCTCTCAGATGGGAGGGGTTGGAGGTCACAGCTTCAGCCAGAGAAGCACAGCCTTCCTCTGTGATCAGACAGCCTGACAGGCTGCAGACACACACAACAACAGAAACTCTGAGAACTGCTCTGAAACTCAAGCTGAAGGTCATCCAATGGTAACAACATTCCGAGAGAAAGATTCTTTTCATCATTTTGCTCCAGTAACAGTTTCAGATCAAATGAGAAGAAAATATAAACAATCTTCTGTGACAAACAAAGAGGAAACATGGCAGCAGTGAATGAAAAACCTGGATGAAAAGAAAACCTCTGAGAATAAAAACTTTAGATTATTGTGAATATTTCAACATTTCACTCTTCACTGAACTCTGCACATCTCAGACTTCCAGCACACCCCAGAGTCCTGTCATCTCCTCAAATATTCTGATGACTCTGCAGCTGTTGGCTGTATCATGCACAGTTCCTCCACATTTGAGTTGAGCTTTGCTCACAGCCTGACTGGAGCATTAACTGGAACACCTTCCTTATAACTGTTCACATGCAGAGGAGCAGAATCCAGTTACTGACTGAAGTCTGTCTGACGCTGCAACTCTGCGGCCTGAGTGAGAACATCTCATTGTTGGATATGTTCCCAACAGAGCACTTTGCTCTCAGGCTGCAGGTTTACTTGTGGTTCCCAGAGTTTCTAAAAGCAGAATGGGAGGCAGAGCCTTCAGTTATCAGGCCCCTCTCTGTGGAACCAGCTGCCAGTTTGGCTTCAGGGTACATGTAAGTACAGCTGAACTCACTGTACACCTGTTGTCTTTAAGTTACTGGAATGGTGATTTTATTACATGCTTTAAAGGACAAGACCGTTTTTTTTACATTGGGCCCTTGATTTCACATTATAACATGATGTTCTACTCACCCCTGCTTGTTGTTGGTAATTTGGAGCTGTTCCGAAGATATTCGAGAGGCATCTGGCTGCTCTCGAGATATTCGGCCATGAAACGGTTTCCTATGGGCAACGTTATACAGGCACAAACTATGCTGTTTATAATTTATTAATTACTGTACACTAGCACTGATAACGTGGAGGTGCGTTGCTTACTTAAAAAAATCTGGGTTACTGTAATTTTGAATTTTTGTCGTAAAGTGGGTGTTACTGACGTCATCGTCGTGCTACTGCCACAGACAGCCCACAGACCTGCTGCCTCTTTATTCATTTGGCTAAAATTCAAAATTACATTAACCCGGATTTTTTTAAGTAAGCGACGCACCTCCACGTTATCAGTGCTAGTGTACAGTAATTAATAAATTATAAACAGCATAGTTTGTGCCTGTATAACGTTGCCCATAGGAAACCGTTTCATGGCCGAATATCTCAAGAGAGCAGCCAGACGCCTCTCGAATATCTTCGGAACAGCTCCAAATGACCAACAACAAGCAGGGGTGAGTAGAACATCATGTTATAATGTGAAATCAAGGGCCCAATGTAAAAAAAACGGTCTTGTCCTTTAAGTGACCACCAGCTGACATGTAGTCTTAATGGGCTGATTTTCAGTCACACTTTCAAACTGTGACAAAAACCCCAGAAAAATCCTTGAATGTGAGCTTCTTTATTGGGAATTCAGCTGGATTAATATACACCTACACTTTACTGTTTTTGCTAAAAGAAACAACAAGAAGGAACATCCACAGAGCACCTCGGTCCATCTGAGCCCAGCTGAGCGTACGCGTGATTTCATCCTCATCTACATTATCTGGAGTGTTAGTGTAGTTTGGAGAAGCTTGTTTTCATACAGTCCTTACCTGAGAGTTTCCAGTCTGCAGTTTGGACTCTTCAGTCCATCAGAAAGCTGCTTCACTCCTGAATCCTGCAGGTTGTTGTTACTCAGGCCCAGTTCTGTCAGGCTGGAGGACTGGGAGCTGAGAGCTGAGGACAGAGCTGCACAGCTTCTCTCTGAGAGGTTACAGTCACTCAGGCTGAGGAGGGACAAAATACATTAATCAATCAATCAAATAACCTTTATAGAATTCTTTCCCATTTGGTTTTGTTTATTTGTCTGTGGAAATAAAGTAAAAAAATCATAGAATAAAAGAAGTTAAACAGTTTTTTTTTAGAGTTTCTCATCCTCCAACATGACAAAACAGACATTAAAATAAATCCACACTTCAGTTCAGAGTGAAGACATGCAGCTGTCTGTGTGGAGCTGTTTTTCAAGAGCTTCTAGCTGTAAAATGTTATTTTTTGTGCCATGTTAAAAGTTAGAGTCAGTCTTGGTGAGGAGCTGGGACTTGGAGATCCAGATTGTAGTCACCTAAAGGCATCTATTTATAAAAATCACACTTTCCAATGAGCTCAAACATGTCTTATTTACTTCCAGTAACACTTAGAAGGATTCTGTCTGTTTGGGAAATAAATTCAGCTTCTGATTCACTAAAGGATGATGTGGCTTTGTCACCACACATCTGTCTAATTCACAGCCGCCTTCACAAAGGAGGTTCACCTCAAACCAAATAACCAACCAAATATCATCCCTTTGCCCCAGTGCAGTGTGTCCACATTTAAAGGTTTTATGCACTATTTTAAAGGAAAAAACTGCTCATATTTCTGTAAAGTAGTTTACTTTGGGTATGTGATGGATCTGTGTTTTAGGACAAATCTACAGGAATGGAAAGGAGTTAAAGTAAAAGAGCACTTAAGTAGTTTTTCTTTAAACTGTGTGTGTTATATTTCATTATCAGAGTTATAAGAGTTATTTAAGCCAGATAATCAAAGGGCAGAACAGATCAACCTGTTTCATTGATCAAAGTACCTGGAAGCTGCTTTTTAATCTAATAACCCAGAATTATATCAGCTCTCACCTGGAAAGTTCATGAATCCTTACCTGAGAGTTTCCAGTCTGCAGTTTGGACTCTTCAGTCCATCAGAAAGCTGCTCCACTCCTGAATCCTGCAGGTTGTTGTTACTCAGGCCCAGTTCTGTCAGGCTGGAGGACTGGGAGCTGAGAGCTGAGGACAGAGCTGCACAGCTTCTCTCTGAGAGGTTACAGCCACTCAGGCTGAGGAGGGAGAAAATACATTAATCAATCAATCAAATAACCTTTATAGAATTCTTTCCCATTTGGTTTTGTTTATTTGTCCGTGGAAATAAAGTAAAAAATGTTGGAATAAAAGAAGTTAAACAGTTTTTTTTAGAGTTTCTCATCCTCCAACATGACAAAACAGACATTAAAATAAATCCTCACTTCAGTTCAGAGTGAAGACATGCAGCTGTCTGTGTGGAGCTGTTTTTCAAGAGCTTCTAGCTGTAAAATATTATTTTTTGTGCCATATTAAAAGTTAGAGTCAGACTTGGTGAGGAGCTGGGACTTGGAGATCCAGATTGTAGCCACCTAAAGGCATCTATTTATAAAAATCACACTTTCCAATGAGTTCAAACACGTCTTAGTTACTTCCAGTAACACTTAGAAGGATTCTGTCTGTTTGGGAAATAAATTCAGCTTCTGATTCACTAAAGGATGATGTGGCTTTGTCACCACACATCTGTCTAATTCACAGCCGCCTTCACAAAGGAGGTTCACCTCAAACCAAATAACCAACCAAATATCATCCCTTTGCCCCAGTGCAGTGTGTCCACATTTAAAGGTTTTATGCACTATTTTAAAGGAAAAAACTGCTCATATTTCTGTAGAGTAGTTTACTTTGGGTATGTGATGGATCTGTGTTTTAGGACAAATCTACAGGAATGGAAAGGAGTTAAAGTAAAAGAGCACTTTAGTATTTTTCTTTAAATTGTGTGTGTTATATTTCATTATCAGAGTTATTTAAGCCAGATAATCAAAGGGCAGAACAGATCAACCTGTTTCATTGATCAAAGTACCTGGAAGCTGCTTTTTAATCTAATAACCCAGAATTATATCAGCTCTCACCTGGAAAGTTCATGAATCCTTACCTGAGAGTTTCCAGTCTGCAGTTTGGACTCTTCAGTCCATCAGAAAGCTGCTTCACTCCTGAATCCTGCAGGTTGTTGTTACTCAGGCCCAGTTCTGTCAGGCTGGAGGACTGGGAGCTGAGAGCTGAGGACAGAGCTGCACAGCTTCTCTCTGAGAGGTTACAGCCACTCAGGCTGAGGAGGGAATGAGATGGAAGGAAATAACTTGATCTATTAATCAATCAAACTACATTCATATTTGATAAGTGGAAGAATTCTGTTTCCCTGTTTGTTTCTGTTTATTTGTTAAAGACATTAAAGTGTGATGGAAGATGTCTACATGTGCCGTCTTAGCTCAGTAGATGGAGAAACTAAAAGATGTATCTGCTGCTGTTATTGGCTCATCCTGTGATCAGATCAGCTCAGCAAAGAACACCATGTGAGCAAAGCATCTTCCCACACTAACAGTCAGCTGTTTCTCCAGCACCAAAGTGTTATCTGGCCCAGCTCAGCTGTGGCTCTGTAGCTGCAGCCTTTGTCTGTCACTCTGCAGACTGACATGCTTTCTGTAGGACTGACGGACCTTTCTACCAAGAAATTAATACATGAATAACAACGTGTTTTTCTCTTTCTTAGACTCAAGACTTAAAACGTTTCCACAAAAGAGTAAGTTAAAAAGCACAAACTGAATTTTGGTTACTTTGTTAAAGTTTCTCATGTTCAAAATGGACAAAACAGACAGTTAAACTAAATCTACACTTCAGGACGTACTGAACACATGCAGTCAGTGTGAGTCTGACGAGTCTGGGGAGGAAACATCAGATAAAAACAACAACATTCCAGTGGACTGTGTGGAGAAATACATTTTGGCCTCGACTCAAAAAAAGATAACGTGGGTTTTTCGACCGCACATCTGTCTAATTTACAAAGGGTCAAATTTAGCTCAAACCAATCAACCAACCAAATATCACTGTTCCTGTGCAGTATGTCTACATTTAAAGAAGGTTTTATGTACAAGATGTAAGGAAAAAAACAGCTAGAATTGATGTAAGTCAGTGCTGTGGCATCCAGTTCTCAAAGATCAGCTCTGTTTGCCACACACAGTTTAAATTAAATGTCTAACATCTCCTCAGAGTTGGTGGTAGTTGCAGGACATTTAAAATCTATGTTTCTGCACGGTCAGACTTCCCATTTATCATGGTAGCAGTGACTGTTGCAGGATGAAAGCATCATAATGCCAGACACAATACTACTGCTACTGCTACACATGGTTGTAGAACAGCTCTCAGTTTACTTTGGGTATGTGATGGATCTGTGTTTTAGGACAAATCTACAGGAATGGAAAGGAGTTAAAGTAAAAGAACACTTAAGTATTTTTCTTTAAACTGTGTGTGATATATTTCATTATCAGTTATTTAAGCCAGATAATCAAAGGGCAGAACAGATCAACCTGTTTCATTGATCAAAGTACCTGGAAGCTGCTTTTTCATCTAATAACCCAGAATTATATCAGCTCTCACCTGGAAAGTTCATGAATCCTTACCTGAGAGTTTCCAGTCTGCAGTTTGGACTCTTCAGTCCATCAGAAAGCTGCTTCACTCCTGAATCCTGCAGGTTGTTGTTACTCAGGCCCAGTTCTGTCAGACTGGAGGACTGGGAGCTGAGAGCTGAGGACAGAGCTGCACAGCTTCTCTCTGAGAGGTTACAGCCACTCAGGCTGAGGAGGGAATGAGATGGAAGCAAATAACTTGATCGATTAATCAATCAAACTTCATTCATATTTGATAAGTGGAAGAATTCTGTTTCCCTGTTTGTTTCTGTTTATTTGTTAAAGACATTAAAGTGTGATGGAAGATGTCTACATGTGCCGTCTTAGCTCAGCAGATGGAGAAACTAAAAGATGTATCTGCTGCTGTTATTGGCTCATCCTGTGATCAGATCAGCTCAGCAAAGAACACCATGTGAGCAAAGCATCTTCTCACACTAACAGTCAGCTGTTTCTCCAGCACCAAAGTGTTATCTGGCCCAGCTCAGCTGTGGCTCTGTAGCTGCAGCCTTTGTCTGTCACTCTGCAGACTGACATGCTTTCTGTAGGACTGACGGACCTTTCTACCAAGAAATTAATACATGAATAACAACGTGTTTTTCTCTTTCTTAGACTCAAGACTTAAAAAGTTTCCACAGAAGAGTAAGTTAAAAAGCACAAACTGAATTTTGGTTACTTTGTTGAAGTTTCTCATGTTCAAAATGGACAAAAAAGAGAGCTAAACTAAATCTACACTTCAGGACGTACTGAACACATGCAGTCAGTGTGAGTCTGACGAGTCTGGGGAGGAAACATCAGATAAAAACAACAACATTCCAGTGGACTGTGTGGAGAAATACATTTTGGCCTTGACTCAAAAAAAAGATAACGTGGGTTTTTCAACCTCACATCTGTCTAATTTACAAAGGGTCAAATTTAGCTCAAACCAATCAACCAACCAAATATCACTGTTCCTGTGCAGTATGTCTACATTTAAAGAAGGATTTATGTACAAGATGTATGGAAAAAAACGTAAATTACGTATGTAACTACGGTTCTATGAATCCCGGATGACCGCCAGAGGGCGGTGCTGAAAGCACTGAATGTCCCTTCGCGCATGCGCCGTTCGAGTAGTAATACCAACAGAGTCACACCTGTGACATGTCGGATGACCAATCAGAGGCTATATAGCCTGACGTCATCCGTCACTCTGTTCCTGCAAAATCTTCTCGCGGAATGCAAGGATTCTGAGTGACAGAGAAGCTCTGGCGGTCATCCGGGATTCATAGAACCGTAGTTACATACGTAACTTACGTTCTATTTCATCCCTACTGACCGCCAGAGGCGGTGCTGAAAGCACTGAATGACTAATACCAGCGGCGTCACGAGAAATCCAGAGCAAATACCTCATTGAGAAGGCTCAGAGGACCCTCGCCGCAGAACCCGATCCAGAGGATGAGGGGAGGCCACATTAACCCTGTAGAACCGGGTGAACGTGCTCAGGGAAGCCCACGATGCAGCAGCACATAGTGCTTCCATCGGAACCCCTCTTAAGGCAGCCCAGGAAGCAGAGACGCTCCTGGTAGAGTGCGCCTTCACACCAACGGGTGGGGAGCAGCGTCCTGTAGCGTAGGCGTGAGAGATGACATCCACGATCCAGTGGGAGAGGCGCTGTTTGGAAAGGGGACAACCCAACCTAGGGCCTCCATAACACAGGAATAGCTGGTCCGAGCGTCGAATAGCAGCAGTGGCTGCAATGTACGCCTCCAGTGCCCTCACTGGAGCACAACGACCGAGACCCATCAGCAGTTCCTTCCGACACAGGTTGAAATCGTGCCAACCTCAACGGCCGGTTGCAATGTGAACGAGACAACACCTTAGGCAGGAATGCTGGGTTTGGCCACAGAGTAACTCCAGTCATCAGTACCCCATCTGAGACAGGCAGGGCTGACAGAAAGAGCATGTAGCTCGCTGACCCTCCTGGCTGAGACAATAGCCAACAAAAAGGCAGTCTTACACGACAGCCACCTGAGGTACGCCAGCTCCAAAGGCTCGAATGGAGAGTGGCACAGAGCTTCAAGCACCAAGGGCAGATCCCAAACTGGTACCCGTGGGGCCATCGGTGGGTGCAACCGACGAGCGCCACGCATAAAGAGGGAGACCAGTTCATGGCTCCCCACAGTACAGCCCTCAAAGCCAGCATGACTAGATGAAATGGCTGCGACATACACCTTGAGTGTTGAGGGAGAGCGGCCCTTGTCAAGGAGAGACTGGAGAAACTCCAGCACAGTGGACACTGCACAGGTGACTGGATCATCATTGCGGGCAAGGCACCACTGGGAAAACAGCCGCCACCTGTTTTCATATTGCTGGCGAGTAGAGGGAGCCCTGGCACTCAAAAGGGTGCGTCTGACAGGATCTCAATGACCGGTCATCAGCTGCTCAAGCCGCCCAGTGGCCATACCCACAGTCGGAGGCGTTGGGGATTGGGGTGCCACAACAGTCCCCCCAACTGGGACAGCAAATCCCTCCTGGTCGGAAGACGCCATGGGATGTCGCGACACAGCCTCCGTAGGAGCAGGAACCACGGCCATGCCGGCCAACACGGAGCAACCAGCAACAGTTTGTGGCCCTCCTCGGCAACCCGCCGAAGAGTAGGCCAAATCAGAGACAGGGGTGGAAAAGCATACAGGAGGACCCTTGGCCAGGGATGAGCTAATGCGTCCTGGCCCAGTGCACCTGATGCCCCCGTAAGGGAAAACCATGGAGGGCATCGAGTCGACTCCTCTGTGGCGAAAAGATCTACCTCCGCCTGACCAAAGAGGTCCCAGATCCTGAGCACCACGTCGCCATGAAGGGACCACTCTCCCGGAGCAGTCGCCTGACGGGAAAGAGAGTCTGCGACGTGGTTGTGCCGCCCTGGCAAGTACACTGCTTGCAGGGTGGACAGGCGAGGCGAGGCCCATTCTAGGAGGTCTGTGGACACTTCCAGCAGCTGCGCTGACCTGGTGCCACCTTGAGGGTTGACGTGGTAGACCGCGGAGGTGCTGTCTGACCGGATCAGAACATGTTTCCCCTCCAGATGGGGCATAAAGTGTCTGTGAGCCAAATGCACCGCACGCAGTTCCAGCACATTTATGTGCCTGGAGCGATCCCTTCGGCCCCAGCGGCCCTGAGCCGCTCTGTGTTGCCATACCGCACCCCATCCAGTCGAGCTGGCATCTGTCGTGACCACCTCTCTGCGACACACAACTATTCCCATGGGGACACCCGTGGACAAGTATCTCCTGTCTCTCCATGGCCTCAGGACACGAAGACAGGACCCCGTCACCATGAGTTGGCGATGCCTGTGCCGCCTGGAATCCAGGCGGAAGCTGTTGAGCCACCTCTGAAAGGGGCGCAGAGACAGCAGACCTAAGGGCACGACCCGGGTGACTGATGTCAGTTTGCCCAGCAGCCGCAGGAAGGTGACGTAAAACAACTGCCGGCTCAGCCTGAATTGGCTGACCAACCGGCGTATGTCGTCCACCCATTGAGCAGACGGGTGAGCCCTCATGGAAGGTGAACCCAGAAACACCCCCAGAAAAGTGGTCGTCTGAGATGGGGTCAGGCAGCTCTTCTCCGAGTTTACCTGGAGGCCCAACTGGGACACGTGACCAAGCACGCGACTCGTATCGCGAAAAGCCTGTGATCGGGATGGAGCGCAAATAAGCCAATCGTCGAGATATGGAAAAACCTTCATTCCGCAGGCCTGCAGAGGAGAGAGGGCTGCTTTCATACACCGAGTGAACGCCCTCGGGGAAAGAGAGAGGCCAAACGGGAGCACCCGGAACTGCCAGTGGCGACCCTGATAGGCAAACCGGAGAAAACGGCGATGTTCTGCCGCAATAGGTACATGAAAGTACGCGTCCGTCAGGTCTATTGAGATAAACCACTCGTTCCTCGCAACAGTCTGAAGGACCTCTGCTGTCGTGAGCATGTGAAAGGGCAGTACCTTGAGATATCGATTCAGTCCCCTGAGGTCCAAAATGGGACGAAATCCGCCCGTCTTCTTGGGTACGAGGAAGTATGTTGAGTAGTAGCCTCTGGGTTGCTGCAGAGGATCCACTGCCTCGATCGCACCTTTGGCCAGGAGGGCGGAAAGCTCCTGGTCCAGTGCATGGGCTTTCACCGGGTCGGTGATCACGGTCACCCTGACCCGGCGTGACATGTGAGGCCGCCGTCGGAATTGTATCCGGTAACCATGGGTCAGGGTTGAAACCAACCATGGGTCCCCAGTATGAGCAGCCCAATGACTGAGCTGCTGATGTGAAAAACATCCAACGGTCGGCCTAGTGGCCTCACCGACCGTCCCCACGACCCCTAGGGGCCCTGGTGGGGCGGCGGCCAGAGTTTGCGGCACGGGCCTGCCTGGCTGGTTGGCGGACTGACTGACGAAAGTCCCCGCTGGGTCCCCGTCGTGCGACCTGGGGACCAAACCCACTAGGCCGAGCATAATCCAGAGGTGGCGGCCAAGTACTGCGGCCAGCCGGCGTTATAGGCTTTACAGAGGAAGCCATCTGTAACACGGCATTGAGCCCGCAGGCACCGAACATCACGACGCATAGCCTCATCCGGTGACACAATGAGTGAGGCTACAGCAGGCTCAACTGCAGGCATGCAATCCAAGCCTGCCTTAGCTGGCTCATGCATAGCTGCCAACACGCGACCATCTGGGGAGAGGCGTGAAAAGGCTCTAGGGTCCCGCCAACAAGTATGTAACTCCTTCAGGTACTCCTCTGATGGAGGGACAGAGAATGGAGAAGGGGCCTGGCTATGCGTGAAAAAGGCGCTACAAGGAGCGGACTCCTACGCCTGCGGGACGGTCAACTGCAGCTGCCTCAAAGCCATCTGCATGATGTCCCGCATAGAGCCGTCGCTTGACCCACTATTTGCATCCTGAGACGAAGAAAGTGAGCCAGACTCTGCACGAGACGACTGCGCCCCCTCCTCACTCCTAAAGTGAGAGGCAGAGGAAGCCAAGGACAACGTGTCAATTCAGGCATGGGTGGAGAAGAGAAACCAGGCAACGAGGGATCCAGCTGGTGTGCCTGAAAAAGGGATTTCATTTCCGCCAGCTCTGCAGACAAACGTTCAACTCTTGTGGAAAGGCCCAGATCAGACTTGGCTCGACTCTTCTTAGGAGGAGCCACAGAGGCTGTGGTCTCATTCCGGTGCTTCGAACGCCTAGGGAGGGTCACCTGTCCAGAAAGCGGAAGGTCATTGCCAACCTCGGGGCGCAATTGGGCCAGCCGAGTCATCCTCACAGCATGGGGCATGTAACTGCAGTTCATGCAGGGATTTTCTGACAGGGCCTCCACCAGGTGATCATGCCCAAGGCAGGCAGGGCACCGATCGTGGCCATCATCTGCCTGAAGCATGGTCTCACAATCCGCACAACAGTGGGAGCCCTCCATGCTCGGAACTCACCCGAGTCCAGCCGCGGGCAGAAAGAACGGAGGGGCTGACACCGTCAGCTACGTCCAGAGTACAGGACGACAATCCCCCCAGACAAACTGGGAGAGGGCGCGAAAACGCAGTCGTCACCAATCAAAGCCGGATAGGCGGCTGGCCAAAATTGCGAGAGGGGGCGAAAATGCTGCCTTCACCAATTAAAGCTCTGCCCAAGATAGCGTGAGATGTCTGCTAAAATCGGGAGAGGGGGCGAAAACGCAGCCATCACCAATCAATGCAAAACAAAACGGAATAAGTGGCTGGCTATAACTGGGAGAGGGGGCGAAAACGCTGCTGTCACGCATTAAAGCAATTCAAAGCAACCGAACTCAGATGCTACCGTAGATAGCTCAGTTCAAAACCAAATAGTCAGCTGTTTAATATAGGGAGAGGGGGTGAAATGCAACTGTCCCCAATTAAAGAAATCAAACTGAGAAGCTACAACAGGTAGCTCAGTTCAGAAACAAACAAGCAGCTGTGTAATATAGGGAGAGGGAGCGAAATGCAATCGTCACCAAATAAGGAAATCAAACTGAGAAGCTACAGCAGGTAGCTCACTTCAGAACCAAATAATCAGCTGTTTAGCATCGGGAGAGGGGGCGCAAATGCAACCGTCACCGATAAAGAAAACAAATTGAGAAGCTACAACAGGTAGCTCAGTTCGGAACTGAACTCCAGTAAGAAAACTGAAAAAGCGGTAGGTTAAGGCGCTACCGTTACAAATCAAAGTGCAATAACAGCCGGAGAGGCTAAGCTTAAGTAGCCAAGCTGAGGTGTGCGTATCATACCACCAACCTGAAGCTGTGAGTCGGGAGGGGGGGCACAAACGCGACCATCACCAGCACACAGAAGATCGATCAAAGAATAACCCGTCGCAGCCCCTAGGAGGGCGAAATATCGCTGCTCCAGCCAACAGGCAAATGGGGCGTCAAACGACGGTGAAATGACCAAGAAAGGTTGATGCTATGCAAGCGAACCGCACGCGAGAAGAAAAAGGAGCAGAGTGACGGATGACGTCAGGCTATATAGCCTCTGATTGGTCATCCGACATGTCACAGGTGTGACTCTGTTGGTATTACTACTCGAACGGCGCATGCGCGAAGGGACATTTAGTGCTTTCAGCACCGCCCTCTGGCGGTCAGTAGGGATGAAATAGAACAGCTAGAATTGATGTAAGGTGCTGTTTACACATACCCGGGTATTTTGATAAACGCATATTTTCTAAACTTAGTTTGCAAAAAAAACTAGGTGCACACAGCCCCGTTTAAAAAAAAAAAAAAACACGTTTACATTGATCAGCAGAAATACGCTATCAGGAGCTGTTAAATTACGCCAAGCCTGACATTGGCAGTGTTAGAACAATGAGAATTCCACACAAGCCAATCAGAAGCCTAATAGAGAACCGCTGACAGGAAGAACTTCCGGATCCTTTTCAAGAAGAAAATATGGCACTAGGCTCATGTGTGTGGACTGATAGCGAGACTGAGCTACTTTTACACGTTGCGCTGGACTATAAAACTGCTAAAGCCGTGAAAAATGTCTTTGTTGTTCAATACATTGTATGACTGTAATTTTCAAAATCACACAAGCGAGTATAGCTCTCAACAACAAAAATTCTGCTAGTACCTCCATGCTTGCTAGATAAACAATGGACGGAGAGAATGGCGGTTTCACGCTAGCATTCTGCCAACATGACGGATAGGGGCGGGTCTCTGTACAATGACGACAACTCCTCATTCCATTCCCAAAAACTCCGTTTTGTCTCTTTCAACCAGTTTACACACAAACGCTAAACGGAGTTTTTAAAAAATCTCCACTTTTGCCGGAGTTTTTTTTTAGCTTCGTTTTCAGAGGAAAAAACTCTGTTTGTGTATAAACGAAAGGCACAAACGAAGGGAAAGGTCTTTGTTTATCAAAATACCCGGGTATGTGCAAACAGCACCTAAGTCAGTGCTGTGGCATCCAGTTCTCAAAGATCAGCTCTGTTTGCCACACACAGTTTAAATTAAATGTCTAACATCTCCTCAGAGTTGGTGGTAGTTGCAGGACATTTAAAATCTATGTTTCTGCACGGTCAGACTTCCCATTTATCATGGTAGCAGTGACTGTTGCAGGATGAAAGCATCGTAATGCCAGACACAACACTACTGCTACTGCTACACATGGTTGTAGAACAGCTCTCAGTTTACTTTGGGTATGTGATGGATCTGTGTTTCAGGACAAATCTACAGGAATGGAAAGGAGTTAAAGTAAAAGAGCACTTTAGCATTTTTCTTTAAACTGTGTGTGTTATATTTCATTATCAGAGTTATAAGAGTTATTTAAGCCAGATAACCAAAGGGCAGAACAGATCAACCTGTTTCATTGATCAAGGTACCTGGAAGCTGCTTTTTAATCCAATAACCCAGAATTATATCAGCTCTCACCTGGAAAGTTCATGAATCCTTACCTGAGAGTTTCCAGTCTGCAGTTTGGACTCTTCAGTCCATCAGAAAGCTGCTTCACCCCTGAATCCTGCAGGTTGTTGTTACTCAGGCCCAGTTCTGTCAGGCTGGAGGACTGGGAGCTGAGAGCTGAGGACAGAGCTGCACAGCTTCTCTCTGAGAGCTCACAGCCACTCAGGCTGAGGAGGGAATGAGATGGAAGGAAATAACTTGATCTATTAATCAATCAAACTACATTCATATTTAATAAGTGGAAGAATTCTGTTTCCCTGTTTGTTTCTGTTTATTTGTTAAAGACATTAAAGTGTGATGGAAGATGTCTACATGTGCCGTCTTAGCTCAGTAGATGGAGAAACTAAAAGATGTATCTGCTGCTGTTATTGGCTCATCCTGTGATCAGATCAGATCAGCAAAGAACACCATGTGAGCAAAGCATCTTCCCACACTAACAGTCAGCTGTTTCTCCAGCACCAAAGTGTTATCTGGCCCAGCTCAGCTGTTTAAACTGAGTTTAACACTGATTCTGCTGTTTTTCTCCAGTTAATAAGTAAACAATGTATTTATAAAGAAATATATCTGTGTTTGTACTCACAGAGCTTTGTTGGAGGCTTTGACCACTGGCAGCAGCCTCAGAAGAGCCTCCTCTGAAGCAGAGTACTTCTTCAGGTCAAACTCATCCAGATGTTTTCCTGATGACAGTAAGATGAAGACCAGAGCTGACCACTGAGCAGGAGACAGTTTATCTGTGGAGAGACTTCCTGAACTCAGGGCCTGTTGGATCTCCTCCACCAGAGAACGATCATTCAGTTCATTCAGACAGTGGAACAGATTGATGCTTCTCTCTGCAGACAAATCCTCGCTGAATTTCTCCTTGATGTAATCAACTGTTTCCTGATTGGTCTGTGAGCTACTTCCTGTCTGTGTCAGCAGGCCTCGTAGGAGCCTCTGATTGGTCTGCAGGGAAAGACCCAGGAGGAAGCGGAGGAACAAGTCCAGGTGTCCATTTGGACTCTCTAAGGCCTTGTTCACAGCACTCTGATGGAAGAGTTGAAGAGAATCTGCAGATTGATCTTTTCTTGTGTCAGATGTTTGTTGTTCTTTGTTTCTTTGATTGACACGAAAACCAAGCTTATTAATGAAAGACTTTAAAGAAAAAGATCTTTGTGCTTCAACGAGAGGAGCTTGTGCACTTATTTCTGTTTTACTTTCAGACTCCTGAGCCTTTGATGGTTCTTCCATCAGGTTGAGTCCAGAGTTGATGAAGGTCAGATGCACATGAAGAGCAGCCAGAAACTCATGAACACTCAGATGGATGAAGCAGAACACCTTCTCCTGGTACAGCCCTCTCTCCTCTATAAAGATCTGTGTGAACACTCCTGAGTACACTGAGGCTGCTGAGATATCGATGCCACACTCTGTCAGGTCTGATTCATAGAAGATCAGGTTTCCTTTCTGCAGCTGCTCAAAAGCCAGTTTTCCCAGAGACTCAATCATCTTCCTGCTCTCTGGACTCCAGTGTGGATCTGTCTCAGCTCCTCCATCATACTTGAGCTTCTTCACTTTGGCCTGAACCACCAGGAAGTGGATGTACATCTCAGTCAGGGTGCTGGGCAGCTCTGCTCCCTCTCTGGTGTCCAACACATCCTCCAGAACTGTAGCAGAGATCCAGCAGAAGACCGGGATGTGGCACATGATGTGGAGGCTTCGGGATGTCTGGATGTGGGAGATGATCCTGCTGGCCTGCTCCTCATCTCTGAATCTCTTCCTGAAGTACTCCTCCTTCTGTGGGTCAGTGAACCCTCTGACCTCTGTCACCATGCCAACACAGCCAGCAGGGATCTGATTGGCTGCTGCAGGTCGTGTGGTTATCCAGAGGCGAGCAGAGGGAAGCAGCTTCCCCCTGATGAGGTTTGTCAGCAGCACATCCACTGAGGTGGGCTCTGTAGCATCAGTCAGGGGCTCCTTGCTGTGGAAGTCCAGAGGAAGTCGACACTCATCCAGACCGTCAAAGATGAACACAACCTGGAACTGTTCAAAGCTGCAGATTCCTGCTGCTTTGGTCTCAGTAAAGAAGTGATGAACAAGTTCCACCAAGCTGAACTTTCTCTCTTTCAGCACATTCAGCTCTCTGAAAGTGAATGGAAACATGAAGTGGATGTCCTGGTTGGCTTTGCCTTCAGCCCAGTCCAGAGTGAACTTCTGTGTTAAGACTGTTTTCCCAATGCCAGCCACTCCCTTTGTCATCACTGTTCTGATTGGTTCATCTCTTCCAGGTGGGCCTTTAAAGATGTCTTCTTGTCTGATGGATGTTTCTGCTCTGCCTACTTTCCTGGATGCTGCTTCAATCTGTCTGACCTCATGTTCATCATTGACCTCTCCGCTCCCTCCCTCTGTGATGTAGAGCTCTGTGTAGATCTGATTCAGAAGGGTTGGCTTTCCTGCTTTAGGAATCCCCTCAAACACACACTGGAACTTCTTCTTCAGGGCACATTTAACTTTACGTCCACAAACTGCAGCAACAAGTTCTGAATGAAGACAAGAAATAACATCAGTAAACAGACATTTCAACCCTGTACAGAGTGAGTATCTGAACATCTGCTGTTATGTGTGCTGAGACATCAGTAAATGTGTCATTTATCCAGCAGGTTAAACCTTTAGAGAAATCCTCTTACTGCTCTGCAGACGGTCAGCCAGCTCCTCCTGCTTCATTCTCCTCAGGAAGTGAACTGTGATCTTCACTAATGCCTCTCTGCTGCTCCTCTGCTCTTCATCCTCACCCTCCCTCTGACTCTCTAAGCATTCTGGGTAATCTGGACTCAGAACCTTCTGCATCTTCCTCAGCTCCTCCTTCACAAAAGTGAGCATGTTGTCCTCCAGCAGCTGGAACAGAAAACTATATGAATGAGCCGATCAGACTGAAACCATGGAGCCAAACATCAGATCCATGTTGGACACACTGACAACCCACTGGTCTACAGAGTGCAGCATGGAGATGGCTGTGAGCAGAACAGATGGGAAAGTAGTTGTTGTGCATGTACAGACCATAAATATGGAGTCCAGCTGTGTTTGATGCTGCTGGGCAGACGGACCACTGGGACCCTCTGAGCTCTGCTGGTCCACTCTGTGGAGGAATCATGAAGAATGAGCTCACATTGTGTCTGTCCACACAGAGAGCAATACAAGGTGAAGCTCCATGAAGGGATGTGTGGATGTGAGCAGTGGGTCAGAGGACTCCCTGTAGTGGGAAAGCTTTACTGGTCCTGCTGATCCCACTGAGAACCAACAGCTCAGTCTGCAGCTGCTTGGAGCTTTCAGCTCACTTTGGTTGGGTCCCAGCAGCTCTCACCAACCCCTTCAGAAAGCTTTCCCTCCCTGCTGAAGTGCCCTGGAGCAAGGCAGTCAGAGCTAGGGGTGGGCGATATGTATCGTTTGCGAAATTATTGTGAATGCTGTTTTGACGATGAGTAATATATATAGATATTTTTTTTTTCAATCGCTATAAATCAATAAAGTGCGGCGCCAGTGGTCCTCTGCCCTTACAACGGCGCCACGCCACGCCGCAAGCCTTAAAAAAGTAGCCCTACTGTGACTGTTTTCGCGCGAATAGTCTTGGGCCAGACCCGCCACGCCGGCCTGCAACGCACGCAGTAGGAGGAAATGCAAGCAGAGGAAGCAGCAGCATCCGACCCTGAAGCTGCTGGGTCGTCCCCCACTTCAGGGTCAGGCGATTTAGTGCCAAGACGGGTTTCTACCTCTCTAGTCTGGAGATGGTTTGGGTTCTAAAAAAAAATGACGTTGTTCAGGACAATGTAATCTGCAAAATATGCCGAAAATCCGTTACAGTCAAACAAAGCTCAACAACGAATCTCTTCCACCACCTGCGCTACAACCACAGTAGAATTTGAAAAACTCAGAGACTCTCAACAAAAAACAAGTACCGGTAGGTCTAAACCACAAGGTTCCCAACAAATGCTGGCAGAATCATTCGGCAAAAGGGTACCGTGTGAGAGGAAGAGTAAGCTATGGCAGGACATAACCGATGCGGTGACCAAATTCATTGCACGAGAGATGCTTCCGATACAGTTGGTGGAGTCCGATAGCTTCAAAGAGCTAGTGGACGTCCTAGAGCCACGCTACACTGTGCCCAGCCGGCATCACTTAATATGTTTCTTTTAGATGTGTGGATTCATGTTTACAAGAATTTTATTTATTTTTGTTGAAGTTGTTTAAAGTGATAGTTCGGAGTAGATTCACACCTGGGGTCATTTGAACCGTGACATCCAGCCAAGTAGCCCACCCGCAGTTTTTCCAATATTGGCTGAACATCAACTGAGTTACTGAGTTATTCCGAATAGCTTAGTACAAGCGCTAATGGAACCTGGCAGTATCTCCAAAACTACCACACTAAAATCACATGCCATGACACCAAACTTCTACAGTAGTATAAATATGGTCTGTACTCACAAAACGATGCATTTGGAAGTTTGTACATAGTCCAGGAGTTTATTATTATCAACACAAGCCTGATAGCTTCTCTGCTGCTAAAGCTGCGTCGACGTCACTTCCTTGATCTGGGAGCTTCAAAGTAAGATGAGGGTTGATCTACTACTGTAGACAACAAAGCAAGGCTGCTCAATTTCTCCATTGATAAAATAAATTCACAACTCTACAACATAAAAATTCATAAAAATTAATGTAGAATATAGCATATACTTTGTTGTCTACAGTAGTAGATCAACCCTCATCACAGCTGGGTCCAGCTCCAGCTCCAGGTCCGAGTCTCTGATGGATCCTGACAGAAAAACACTTGTTTTCTTCAAACTAAAGTATCAGTGATAGTGATAGACTCTCTGACAGGCCGTCTCACTGCAGACTTGTGGCTGCTGTGGAACAATGTTACAGCTCCCCCTGGTGGCAGCTCTGTGATCTTACAGAGTTCAGTGCTGATAAACACACACTCTGAAGCTTTTAACCCTCAGATTCAGACCAATCACCAGCGACCCTCAGCTGCTTCCTGCACAGCTTCCTGCTGTATAGAAGTGGCTGCACATGTGACGTCCTGTTGGAAAACAGATTCTTCACACTGGTACCAGCCAGAGCAACTAAAGCCCAGCTGAAAGACTCTGTACCTGTGGACTTCAGAGGAGACTGACTGCTCTGTAACACACAGCATGAACAGGAATGTTAGAGCTCCCCTTGTGGCAGCTCTGCCACTCTGCAGGCAGACGTCAGCAGGTGTGTGAAACTGGAAGCTGGATGTAATTTCACCTGAGAGAAAACAGGAAGACTTCAGCTCTGAGCTTTCAGTGTGCTTCTCTGACTCAGTCTTTACTGTTTGTGTGATCAGATTCATTCTGCTCTTTCAGAGACAAACTACAGCTGCACCACACTGGAAAACACTGACTCTGGAAGATTTCATTTCTCTGGAATATAAAGAGTCAGATTAAAAAGTGACGTCATTAAACACAACGTGTGAGAACAGAATATTTCTGCATCAGCTGCCCTGTTCACTGCATAATCAGCATCCTGTGAAAAAGCCACATCAGTGGACAGATATTCAGTAATATTCTCCCTTTGTTTTAATAAAGAGCTGCAGGACTGAACTAAAACATCACATCACACACATGATGCAGCTAATTAGTCTCACCAGAGACATCAACAACTGATCCAAGTCTCAAGTAATTCAGCTGGAACCTGGTTATCATCTGAAACATGATGCAGCCTCCACTGAATACTGACAGCTACTCACTGATGGGCTGATGGAACATTCTGTTTGAAATCAATGACGAAATCCTTCGACCGGTCGCTCTTAAAGGACACACAGCTGGGTTCAGGTTCAGGTTCAGGTTCTGGTTCAGGTTCTGGTCCTGGTTCTGGTTCAGGCCTCTGGTGGATCCTGATGGGAAAAAATGCTTTTCAGCCTGCATGCATGATATACTTAATAACCTCTAAATCAATGACCTGATGTTAACTTACTCTGCTTTCGAGGGCTGTAAGTTGAAAAGTGGGAGATCCTTTAGCAAGTGGCTCTGTGAGGACCCACTCCTGGAACCAGGTATATGTCCCTTCCTGTGAATAAAGGTGGTTTGGTGATGTGAGCGCTGAGCTCTGACATGGAGAAGAGTCATGGACAGTTAGAGATGGTCACCTCACCTCTGAGCTTTGCTCTGGCTCTCATGTTCCCCACACAGAGAGGTTTTAGTGTCCTCACTCTGATCCATGCTGCTGAACTCACATCAGCTCACACACACTTTCTACCTTCTTCTGCAGAGGAAACACACATCATTCATCTGCACAGCAACTCACATCCTCCTCTCCATCTTTTATGTAAAAAAATCAGCTGCTCCTCTGATTGGCTCAGATTCTCTGTTCCACATCAGTCTCAGTTGAATCATTATTGTCATTAAATGTGTTTCTCAGCAAAGTGATGCTATAGAATAAAAGAGATATTTTAAATGAATAAATGCAATAAAAGGTCAAAATTAAAACAGAAAACTTTTCAAAACTCCAGTTCCAGTAATTTGACTCTTCATTCAGAGAAACTTACATCAGAGACGCCACTAAAACCCATTTTTTAGGTGATGCTTTCAACAGATTTTCAAAAGAAAAGTATAAAATAAACCTCTCTAAGATACTTGAAAAGGTCACAAGAGAAACAATAATTTTCAGCTAATCTCCAGATAAATGACGTGTTGTTGCAGCTCTAATTTAGCGACACAATAAAGCAGATGTAAAACATGCTGGAATTTAAGTTTGTTTGTGGGATAAAGAGACATTTTTAAAGACGGGAAACTGAACACAGAGAAACAAGGAAAAACTGGCCTGACGTGTACCGACTGTACTGGAACATGGAGGTGGGTTATGATCAAGGTGATGGAATTTAAAAACCTTGAAAAACCTGTCTGACTCACTGAGTTACACAACGAGAAAGCCACACCTCCATCAGGGTGTTACCTTTAGTCTTTAAGAGATAAACAGCAGAGAGTTTCTTTGTCTGACTTCAGTGGAAGAAACCACAGTTATCCCCAAAAATTAAAACACAATGTGATTTATTTTGGCAATAAAACAATAAATAATATGTTTCTAATCAACAACAATGTAAATGATAATCGTGCAGATTTTTCTTCAAAGTTCTTCGAGTGATCAAACTGGACCTGAAATAAGAAGTGAACATGTTCCCCAAACATTACAGAGCAGAAACAAACAGGAAGGTTACTGAAGACAAAGTTCAAACTCACAGTTTGTTTAAGCCAAGTGTTTAAGAAGATGACGCTCCGCTCCACAGACACAGGTGAGCTGCTTCCTGGAATCAGTCAGAGCTCTAACCCTGATGGGGGCAGGACAGGTAGGAGGGGGGGCAGGACAGGTAGGAGGGAGGGGCAGGACAGGTACGAGGGGGGGGCAGGACAGGTAGGAGGGGGGGCAGGACAGGTAGGAGGGAGGGGGGCAGGACAAGTAGGAGGGAGGGGCAGCAACAGGATCCGATTTCATTTTCATCCTAGTTTAACAGCAGCTTGTAACCTTGTTGGTATTTGCTTTAAAATGAATAAACCTCATCAGTCTTACTCTCACTCCTGACTCCTATCAGCCATCATCTGCTTATTTCCTCCGTCATGTCCTCACTGAGGAGTTATCTCATATTAGGGAGGGATCCCAATGGAGGTCAAAATGGTAACTGAGCATCTAACAGCCAGTCTGGGACTGGGAGGCATCCTGCTTTGGTATCAGGTAGACTGGTCATGTTGACTCTGAAGCAACAATCAGATGGAGGACGGAACATGCTCATTAATATCGCTGATGTTGGAAAGAAAGAGAGCATTTTCTTTCCATCTGAGCAGGACTGAAACAGGTGACCTGGCTGAACACACATACAAATGTATACATGTACATTTATAAATGACAAACATGTCCATCCATCCATTTTCTACACCCACTTAATCTATTTCAGTCGCGGGTGGGGGGGCTATCCCAGCCGTTACTGGGCGAGATACATATTATTATATTAGATATTGGGCGGGGTACACCTGGCCATCACAGAGACATATGACACAAATGACCACACATATGCTCACGCTCAAGCATTTCACCAGAAACCAAAGCCAGCAGGACGGTCCACATACACTGCTGCTCTGTTAGAGACAGAGGAGGAGGAGGAGGAGGAGGAGGAGGAGGAGGAGGAGGTGATGATGGTTGTTTGTCTGTTATTGTGACAGACAGAGTAACCTCCATCAGAGCAGCTCAGACTCCAGGACTGATCATTCCATCCAAACTCACAGTCTCCTCCTCCTCTGCTGATTCCTCTGTAACTCACTGATATATAAACCCATTCTCTCCACTCGACCTCCCAGTAACAGCGACCAGTCAGAACATTTCTGCACAGCAGCTGAGGCCAGACATCAAACCTGTCTGGATGATCAGGATATGACTGAACCTCCTCCACATGTGTCACCTTCCTGTTGTTGTCAGACAGTTTCAGTCTCCTGCTCACTGTGTTTGTGTCGATTATAACATTTTGTTTGTAACATTTCCCGTAATGACGCCAAGATAAAATAATGTACAAGACTTGAATACACCATAACCCAAAATTCTGCCTATAATTAAATGAACATCTTCCCAAAATTTTGCGATCTTAGGACAGAGCCAGAACACGTGAATATTTACATCTCCACAGCTTCTCACACTTGGCTGTGGTAATGAAGTATGTTTATTCCTAATTCTCAGAGTTTCTATCCCAGTTAGTGCTGAGTTGTAGTGGGTGACTTTAATATTCATGTAGATTTGCTGAACACGTACATAACTGTTGAAATATTCTGAGTTGTGTAAAACCAGAAATGTGACTTTCTTTAATTAATTGTTGTTATTGAAACGTTTCATATTGGGCCAACTATTTTTTTACTGCTTATTCTGCTGCAAACTGTGAGCACATTTGATTCTTCTCTGAGTTTTTACACTAAAATGATTTTCATCAAATCCCCTAAATTGAAAACAACTTGTGAGAACTGAAACACTCGATCACTCTGAGCCGTCTCACCACAGTGATAAACAACCATTCCGCTTAATTTCTTCCTCACCTGTGTGCCGCTGAGCTTTAAATACTTTTTTCCTGCCTGGGGATTGAGCCCAAAGCTTCTAAACAGCTCAGAATCAGTCTGACGCCCGGAACCAACAGGTCACACGCAATATTCCTGGGAATTCACTAAAAGCTCAGCTTTGGGAACATTTCTTCGGATGATGGCTTTCTTAAACACTTCCATTCAGAAACCGACTCCTCTGATTAAATTCCAACTCCAAACCTTTTCTCACTCATCGTGGTGTCAGCAGCTCGTCCCATTACTGTCACTTCTATAAGCACCAACACGGGGATGCCTGAATGCCGACCCGGAGGCTTTAAAACCTCACTGAACAAACCAGCCCAAAGCCGGGACTTTCACTCCTGATGGCAGCTACAAAGAGGATTTCACTGTTTGCAGCAGCCGGCTGGACTGGGACTCCTCTGTGGGCTGGAAACCTGCACATCTGCCTCTTTATTTCACATTCTGTTTCTGGTTGGATGTCTTTTTTTACTCCAACATTACAGCTGCTTGGGTATCCAGCTACACAGTTAAACACACATTTTATTCAGAAATGACTCTCTATATAAATCAATAAAGATTGGTGTTTATTTAGTTCTGCATTACATTTACTTTCTGTATTATTACTGTCTGTACATGTACACAAAGGGACAAATTAAACGTGAATGTATGAAAACCCTGGGATTTCAACATCAGATCTTTTCAGTCCTCTTTGTGAGCGTTCAACAGCAACATTCAGCCATCAGGAACCAGCTCCAGTCCAGGTGTCCTTTCATCATCTAACAGGAAGTGAATATGTGAAACATCAGGATGAACCCCGGCTGCTCACCAGACCTCTGCTCATTGGAGCAGAATCAGTGAACATCTGTCAGCAGGTTGGAATCCATCTGGGCTGATGGCAGCTCAGTGATTCCTCTCTGATGTCACAGTTTGTCACATGTGCAGCAAACTAACTGCAGCTGACTTCAGCTGAATGGTCTCAGTTGAAGTGAGCAGCAGAGAAACACAACCTGCTGATACTCAGTGTGAAGCTTTGACTGGAAACACACAGAAAAACAACATCCTGGAAGAATGGCAGCTTCCATCTTTAAAGGACTGGAAGAGGAAGAAGTTTCCAAGGAATCATTCAGAAGAGTTTCAAACAGAAACTGACTGAGTCCATGAATCTGAAAAGGTGTTTCTGAGTGAAAGAGACAGACATGAACAGACTGAACAATCTGTTCAGCAGGGATTCTCTGACAGGAGGACACTCTGTATACTCAGCACAGAGACAACCAGGAACCAGGAAACCAGACTGCAAATCCAGGATGCAGAGGTTCTTCAGTGAATGTGGTGCTGAAGGTGTGGAGGTGGATCAGTGTGTCAGAGGAGACTCTGTAGAAGGACAGAGTGCCAGCAGGACGGTCCACATACACTGCTGCTCTGTTACAGACAGAGGAGGAGGAGGAGGAAGACGAGAGCATGGCATAGACTTCGGAAAAGAGAGAGGAGGAGGAGGAGGAGGAGGAGGAGGGGATGTGTGTTACTCTCTTATTGTGATAGACAGAGTATTCACCTCCACCAGAGCAGCACAGACTCCAGGACTGATCATTCCTTCCAAACATACAGTCTCTGTCTCCTCCTCTCCTGCTGATTCCTCTGTAACTCACTGATATATTAATTCCTCCTCTCCACTCGACCTCCCAGTAACAGCGATCAGTCAGAACATTTCTACACAGCAGCTGAGAACAGACACCAAACCTGTCTGGATGATCAGGATATGACTGAACCTCCACATGTGTCACCTTCCTGTTGTTGTCAGACAGTTTCAGGTTCCTGCTCACTGTGTTTGTGTCGATTGTGAGTTGACAGGAATCTGAAGGAGAACAAACACAGTCCAGCTGCAGTTATTGATCTATCATCTGTTCACTTTGATCAATGAGTGATGTGACAGTGTGACGATGGCTGGATGTCATGAATCAGATGAAGAACACACTCACACTTCCTCAGCCCTGGTGTCAGCCATCGTTCTCCAGCAGGCTCCACCCTGAAAGGAGGAGGGGGGTCAGAGCAGCACCGTCTCTTTCAGCATCAAACATGGACATTACATGGCTCTCACACACATTGTTCTACACTGAGAAAGGAACAGTCCAACATCTGGACACATCCACTGGAGTGGAGCATCTGGAAACTACAATGAGCAGAATCAACACTGACGCGTACAAAACTGCTTTGTGGAAGTCACAATTTCTTCTTTCAGCCATCTCCTCCTTTTCATCTCGTCACATATGAAGAACACTGTAAAAACTCCTGATCTGACCCAGAGCTGCAACCTTCTATCTGCCCTAAAGTCTGACTGATCTGCTTCTGACAGGAACATCCTCTGCACAGCAGCCTGCCTCAGATTCTTCACATTGTTTTCACTGTTGCTCTTTTTTCTGACTCAGCTGGGAAATGTTAAAGTGACTTCTTTTCTGTGCACATGAAGCTAAGTGACTGTCAGAGACAGTTTGAGGCAGGTTTTTAGCTGTGACAGCTTGTTTCCACACTGACCACTAACAGCTGCTTCATCATCACACTGAGGATTTGTTCCCTCACATTATCATTGCAGATGCTGCTGTTGTGAGGACAGCAACACATTTCAGAGGGATCAGCAGCATCAGCTCACCACACAGAACTTCCAAATCTTATCCAGTATTCATTTCCACTTTGAAGTGCAGTCACATCATCAAGCTTCTATTTAGTCCAACATCCACTCTGTTATTGAAGATGATTGATAATCTGATGTATGATCAAGCAGCTTTTCAGCATCTATCAGATCTGCTGCCTGGACAAGATGAGCTGCAGCAACTTCATCTGCTCAAAGATCTCTATTCAAAGCCAGAGTGTCACAAAGCTGATATCCAAGATGGCAGCACGTCCCTCTGTCTGTTACCTTCATATTGAACTAAACAACATAAATGCTGCAATGCCACTCGTGTGTGATGTTACACGGAGCACTGGCACCAATAGAAGAAAACATGGATGAAAGAGTTTGGAGGGAATCAAATCAAATCAAATCAAATTTATTTGTATAGCACATTTCATGTACAAACAGTTCAAAGTGCTTTACATAAAATAAAAGCATTGCAGCAGGGAGTGCAAGAAGCATTAAAAAATACATAACATAATATAAAGAGAAACAAATAAAATCATTTAAATGAATTTAAAATCAGGCAACAGTCTAGATAAGTTAAAAGATATTTCATGCATAGACACATGAGAACAGAAACGTTTTTAACCTGGATTTAAAAATGTCTACATTTGGTGAAAGTTTAATCTCCACTGGCAGTTTGTTCCACTTATTTGCAGCATAACAGCTAAATGCTGCTTCTCCATGTTTAGTCTGGACTCTGGACTGGACCAGCTGACCTGAGTCCTTGGATCTAAGAGCTCTGCTGGCTTTATATTCTCTGAACATATCACAGATGTATTTTGGGCCTAAACCATTCTGGGATTTGTAAACCATCAGCAGGCTTTTAAAATCTATTCTGTGACTGACTGGAAGCCAGAGTAAAGATTTTAAAACTGGTGTGATGTGTTCAGATCTCTTAGTCCGGGAATGAGCGTTCAGGACCAAAATATTTATGATGGTTAAATGTCTGTCTCATTGAAATGAATTTTCTGGGTCTGTTGCTGTGTTTCACCATCAGGAACCTCCAATCAGCAGGATTTATGAAGGAAACTTTACCTGAACCACAGGGGTTTATAAATCTTTGTGCTAAGCTAGGCTAACATGTCCTGGATCCATCCTTGTAAATGAATCAGTGTCAGAGGACCAAAAAGACGTTTCTAAAAATGAAAGACTGTTCCTTTAACATGCAGAGATCTGTCCAAACTAAATCAACTCTGACCAACAGACACTTCTCGTTGTTGTTCCTGCAGATGTTCTCCATGCAGACCTCCTCTAAAATGGGTTAGGGTTAAAGGTAAAAAGGCTCCTACATGTGGGATTGTTCATGCAACACTCAGCAGGAAGCACAGGGCTGAGTGCAGGACAGAGAACATGTTCCCAGCTCTTCCTCCTCTATCAGACACTGTGAGGCTGCAGCAGGCCTCTCCATACCTGAGTGTGTGTGGATCCTTCAGTGCAGCCCTCAGCAGCTTCACTCCTGAGGCTCCTGGATGGTTGTAGCTCAGGTCCAGCTCTCTCAGATGGGAGGGGTTGGAGGTCACAGCTTCAGCCAGAGAAGCACAGCCTTCCTCTGTGATCAGACAGCCTGACAGGCTGCAGACACACAGAACAACAGAAACTCTGAGAGAACTGCTCTGAAACTCAAGCTGAAGGTCATCCAATGGTAACAACATTCTGAGAGAAAGATTCTTTTCATCATTTTGCTCCAGTAACAGTTTCAGATAAAATGAGAAGAAAATATAAACAATCTTCTGTGACAAACAAAGAGGAAACATGGCAGCAGTGAATGAAAAACCTGGATGAAAAGAAAACCTCTGAGAATAAAAACTTTAGATTATTGTGAATATTTCAACATTTCACTCTTCACTGAACTCTGCACACCTCAGACTTCCAGCACACCCCAGAGTCCAGTCATCTCCTCAAAATACACACTTTCAAACTGTGACAAAAACCCAGAAAAATCCTTGAATGTGAGCTTTTTTTTATTGGGAATTCAGCTGGATTAATATACACCTACACTTTACTGTTTTTGCTAAAAGATGAGCTGAGCTGAGCTGAGCTGAGAGTACACGTGATTTTACATTACATTACGGTCATTCTGCAGACGCTTTTAACCAAAGCGACTTACAATAAGTGCGTTCAACATCGGTAGGCAAAAGAACTTCAAGTCACAAGAAATCATAAGTGCATTTCCTTCCAATACCAAACAGCTAAGAGCAAAACTAGTGCTAGAGTAAGTGCAATAAGTCAGGTACCTAGACAGATGGGAAGACAATTTAGAAAACAAAGACAATTTAGGAAACAAATAAGTGCGTAAGGAACTAGGACGGAGCAGGTGATGTCCTAAGAGGGCGGAGCAGGGTAGTGTTTCCTGAAGAGACATCAGTCGGGGCGCCAGAACAGAGAAAAGCCGTGACCATGTTGATCGTGCACAGGGACCCCTGAGTGACGGGGCAGCCGGCCACCTGGTGGCCGCAGAGCGAAGTGGTCGGGCCGGGGTGTAGGGCTTGACCATAGCCTGGAGGTATGAAGGAGCTGTTCCTTCCACTGCCCTGCAGGCTAGCACCAGAGTCTTAAACTGGATGCTGCAGCTACGGGGAGCCAGTGTAGAGAGCGGAGAAGGGGAGTGGTGTGGGAGAACTTGGGGAGGTTGAACACCAGACGAGCAGCAGCTTTCTGAACCAGCTCCAGAGGTCTGATGGCAGAAGCCGGGGCGCCAGCAAGGAGGGAGTTGCAGTAGTCCAGGCGGGAGATGACAAGAGCACCTGATGATGAGCTCCTGTGCTGCCTTGTCGGTGAGGAAGGGGCGAATCCTCCGGATGTTGTAGAGGAGGAATCGGCAGAAACGGGTCACTGATGCGATGTGTGGCGAGAACGACAGTTCGTCGTCCAGGGTCACACCCAGATTCCTTGCGGTCCGGGTTGATGTCACCACAGAGTCATCCATGGTGATGGCCAGATCTTGGAATGGGCAGCCCTTCCCCGGGAGAAACACCAGCTCAGTCTTGTCCAGGTTGAGCTTAAGGTGGTGCATCGACATCCACCCCGAGATGTCTGCCAGGCACGCAGCAATGCGTGCTTCCACTTGGGTGTCAGAAGGGGGAAAAGACAGAATCAGCTGGGTGTCGTCTGCATAGCAGTGGTAGGAAAAGTTATGGGAGTGTATGACAGAACCAAGAGATGATGTGTAGAGGGAGAAAAGAAGAGGACCCAGGACCGAACCTTGGGGAACCCCAGTGGTGAGCCTACGTGGCTTCGACACAGACCCTCTCAGTGTTACCTGGTAGGAGCGATCTGTCAGGTAGGATGAGAACATGGAGAGTGCAGAACCAGAAACCCCCATTCCCTCCAGGGTAGAGAGAAGGTAGACGTGGTTCACTGTGTTTCATCCTCATCTACATTATCTGGAGTGTTAGTGTAGTTTGGAGAAGCTTGTTTTCATACAGTGCTTACCTGAGAGTTTCCAGTCTGCAGTTTGGACTCTTCAGTCCATCAGAAAGCTGCTTCACTCCTGAATCCTGCAGGTTGTTGTTACTCAGGCCCAGTTCTGTCAGGCTGGAGGACTGGGAGCTGAGAGCTGAGGACAGAGCTGCACAGCTTCTCTCTGAGAGCTCACAGCCACTCAGGCTGAGGAGGGAATGAGATGGAAGGAAATAACTTGATCTATTAATCAATCAAACTACATTCATATTTGATAAGTGGAAGAATTCTGTTTCCCTGTTTGTTTCTGTTTATTTGTTAAAGACATTAAAGTGTGATGGAAGATGTCTACATGTGCCGTCTTAGCTCAGTAGATGGAGAAACTAAAAGATGTATCTGCTGCTGTTATTGGCTCATCCTGTGATCAGATCAGCTCAGCAAAGAACACCATGTGAGCAAAGCATCTTCTCACACTAACAGTCAGCTGTTTCTCCAGCACCAAAGTGTTATCTGGCCCAGCTCAGCTGTGGCTCTGTAGCTGCAGCCTTTGTCTGTCACTCTGCAGACTGACATGCTTTCTGTAGGACTGACGGACCTTTCTACCAACAAATTAATACATGAATGACAACATGTTTTTCTCTTTCTTAGACTCAAGACTTAAAACGTTTCCACAGAAGAGTAAGTTAAGCCAGATAACTACTGTAACTAATAAGATGGGAGCAAATAAAATGATTAATTAATCCATTAAACAAATTAATTATAAAATTGATAAATAACTGCCACCAAGTTCTTCCTCAGAGGAACTGCTGAGTTTCTATTTCCAACAAAGTATCATCTCACATTACTTGTAAGATGATATTTTGTTGTGAACTGACACTTCATAAATAAACTGAAGTTCATTTGAAACTGAGTTTAACGCTGATTCTGCTGTTTTTCTCCAGTTAATAAATAAACAATGTATTTATAAAGAAATATATCTGTGTTTGTACTCACAGAGCTTTGTTGGAGGCTTTGACCACTGGCAGCAGCCTCAGAAGAACCTCCTCTGAAGCAGAGTACTTCTTCAGGTCAAACTCATCCAGATGTTTTCCTGATGACAGTAAGATGAAGCCCAGAGCTGACCACTGAGCAGGAGACAGTTTGTCTGTGGAGAGACTTCCTGATCTCAGGGCCTGTTGGATCTCCTCCACCAGAGAACGATCATTCAGTTCATTCAGACAGTGGAACAGATTGATGCTTCTCTCTGCAGACAGTTTCCCACTGATCATATCCTTGATGTAATCGACTGTTTCCTGATTGGTCTGTGAGCTACTTCCTGTCTGTGTCAGCAGGCCTCGTAGGAGCCTCTGATTGGTCTGTGAGCTACTTCCTGTCTGTGTCAGCAGGCCTCGTAGGAGCCTCTGATTGGTCTTCAGGGAAAGACCCAGGAGGAAGCGGAGGAACAGGTCCAGGTGTCCATTTGGACTCTCTATGGCCTTGTTCACAGCACTCTGGTAGAAGAGAGTCTCTGTCAGTGTTTCAGACTTCTTAGACTTTGATGGTTCTCCCATCAGGTTGAGTCCAGAGTTGATGAAGGTCAGATGCACATGAAGAGCAGCCAGAAACTCCTGAACACTCAGATGGATGAAGCAGAACACCTTCTCCTGGTACAGCCCTCTCTCCTCTCTAAAGATCTGTGTGAACACTCCTGAGTACACTGAGGCTGCTGAGATATCGATGCCACACTCTGTCAGGTCTGATTTATAGAAGATCAGGTTTCCTTTCTGCAGCTGCTCAAAAGCCAGTTTTCCCAGAGACTCAATCATCTTCCTGCTCTCTGGACTCCAGTGTGGATCTGTCTCAGCTCCTCCATCATACTTGAGCTTCTTCACTTTGGCCTGAACCACCAGGAAGTGGATGTACATCTCAGTCAGGGTGCTGGGCAGCTCTGCTCCCTCTCTGGTTTCCAACACATCCTCCAGAACTGTAGCAGTGATCCAGCAGAAGACCGGGATGTGGCACATGATGTGGAGGCTTCGGGATGTCTGGATGTGGGAGATGATCCTGCTGGCCTGCTTCTTATCTCTGAATCTCTTCCTGAAGTACTCCTCCTTCTGTGGGTCAGTGAACCCTCTGACCTCTGTCACCATGCCGACACAGCCAGCAGGGATCTGATTGGCCGCTGCAGGTCGTGTGGTTATCCAGAGGCGAGCAGAGGGAAGCAGCTTCCCCCTGATGAGGTTTGTCAGCAGCACATCCACTGAGGTGGGCTCTGTAGCATCAGTCAGGGGCTTCTTGCTGTGGAAGTCCAGAGGAAGTCGACACTCATCCAGACCGTCAAAGATGAACACAACCTGGAACTGTTCAAAGCTGCAGATTCCTGCTGCTTTGGTCTCAGTAAAGAAGTGATGAACAAGTTCCACCAAGCTGAACTTTCTCTCTTTCAGCACATTCAGCTCTCTGAAAGTGAATGGAAACATGAACTGGATGTCCTGGTTGGCTTTGCCTTCAGCCCAGTCCAGAGTGAACTTCTGTGTTAAGACTGTTTTCCCAATGCCAGCCACTCCCTTTGTCATCACTGTTCTGATTGGTTCATCTCTTCCAGGTGGGCCTTTAAAGATGTCTTCTTGTCTGATGGATGTTTCTGCTCTGCCTGCTTTCCTGGATGCTGCTTCAATCTGTCTGACCTCATGTTCATCATTGACCTTTCCGCTCCCTCCCTCTGTGATGTAGAGCTCTGTGTAGATCTGATTCAGAAGGGTTGACTTTCCTGCTTTAGGAATCCCCTCAAACACACACTGGAACTTCTTCTTCAGAGCACATTTAACTTTACGTCCACAAACTGCAGCAACAAGTTCTGAATGAAGACAAGAAATAACATCAGTAAACAGACATTCCAACCCTGTACAGAATGAGTATCTGAACATCTGCTGTTCTGTGTGCTGAGACATCAGTAAATGTGTCATTTATCCAGCAGGTTAAACCTTTAGAGAAATCCTCTTACTGCTCTGCAGACGGTCAGCCAGCTCCTCCTGCTTCATTCTCCTCAGGAAGTGAGCTGTGATCTTCACTAATGCCTCTCTGCTGCTCCTCTGCTCTTCATCCTCACCCTCCCTCTGACTCTCTAAGCATTCTGGGTAATCTGGACTCAGAGCCTTCTGCATCTTCTTCAGCTCCTCCTTCACAAAAGTGAGCATGTTGTCCTCCAGCAGCTGGAACAGAAAACTATATGAATGAGCCAATCAGACTGAAACCATGGAGCCAAACATCAGATCCATGTTGGACACACTGACAACCCACTGGTCTACAGAGTGCAGCATGGAGATGGCTGTGAACAGAATTGATGGAAAAGTAGTTGTTGTACATGTACAGACCATAAATATGGAGTCCAGCTGTGTTTGATGCTGCTGGGCAGACGGACCACTGGGACCCTCTGAGCTCTGCTGGTCCACTCTGTGGAGGAATCATGAAGATTAAGATTAGATTTATTGTCATCTACATTACAGGGAACATACACAGAATTTCTCCTCCACTTTTAACCCATCCAGGTTGGCACCTGTTGAACACACACAGGGTCACACATTCATAGAGACAGATGCCATATACACTGGGATCACAGCACCTGGGGAGCATGGGGGTACAGTGCCTTGCTCAAGAGCACCTCAGCTGTGGCAAGGAGGTGGACACCCCTCCAGCTGTTAGTTCACCAAACTTTTTATGAGTGGGAACCGAACCACCGACCTTCTGGTTATTGGACGACTGCTGTGTTGGTGGAAAACATCCAACACACACCGCTTCACATATGAACATAGAAATGGATGTGAAGCAGAGCTGAGCTCACATTAAACACATGTTGGAGTAAAAACTGTTCAAACTGACTCATTTTACTCTGTTACAGCATTTACACTCAGCTCACCTCTGAGGGGACGGATGTTGGGCTGATTTGAAGTTAATAAAATCGAGCATTGACCGGTCACTCTGCATGGACACACAGCTGAGTTCAGGCTCAGCTCCAGGCTCAGCTCCAGGTCCAGGTCTGAGTCTCTGATGGATCCTGACAGAGAAACACTTGTTTTCTTCAAACTAAAGTATCAGTGATAGTGTTTGAGTCTGCAGTGAGACGGCCTGTCAGAGAGTCAGTGTGGCTGCTGTGGAACAATGTTAGTTTTAACAAGGTTTCTTTGGAGAGAATTAATAACAGATCAATTACCTGCATGATTGGGGTGTTGCTTCAGAAGCTCATTTTAAACTGACGTCATTAAACGCAACGTGTGAGAACATAATATTTCTGCATCAGCCGCCCTGTTCACTACATAATCAGCATCTTGTAAAAAAGCCACATCGGTGGACAGATATTCAGTAATATTCTCCCTTTGTTTTAATAAAGAGCTGCAGGACTGAACTAAAACATCACATCACACACATGATGCAGCTCATTAGTTCATCAGAGACATCAACAAGTCTCAAGTAATTCAGCTGGAAACTGGTTATCATCTGAAACATGATGCAGCCTCCACTGAATACTGACAGCTACTCACTGCTGGGCTGATGGAACATTCTGTTTGAAATTAAAGAAGAAATCCTTCGACCGGTCGCTCTTAAAGGACACACAGCTGGGTCCAGGTTCAGGTTCTGGTTCCAGTGTCTGATGGATCCTGATAGAAAAACATTACAGGTCAATGATGTCAAAGCTGAATGCATTTTAAGTTAAATATCTTAATCGTGTATTTTACTTTTTGTCAGATGAAAAGATTCTTTTGAAATTGAAGAAGAAATCCTTTGACCGGTCGCTCTTAAAGGACACACAGCTTGGTTCAGGTTCAGGCTCTGGTTGGTTCCTGTGAATAAAGGTGGTTTGGTGATGTGAGCGCTGAGCTGGGACATGGAGAAGAGTCATGGACAGTTAGAGATGGTCACCTCACCTCTGAGCTTTGCTCTGGCTCTCATGTTCCCCACACAGAGAGGTTTTAGTGTCCTCACTCTGATCCATGCTGCTGAACTCACATCAGCTCACACACACTTTCTACCTTCTTCTGCAGAGGAAACACAGATCATTCATCTGCACATCAGCTCACATCCTCCTCTCCATGTGTCAGATCTTGTGCTCTGATAATAAAGACTTGTTTCAGTATAAACTCATCAGAAATGTGTTGTTTTAACACGCAGTGGACTCATATGTTCAACATTCAGCTTTAAGGGGGAGATGTTAGAGGCTGATCCCACAGTCTGAGCGCAGAAACCCGATCCACCAGTTAGAAGTTAGAATTCAGGGTCAGTACACACAGAAGAGCCTCAGAGGAAGCAGGAATCCAACATGGCGGCTAACCAAACCGCTGCAGGGTGTCAGCTTCACATTCTCAGTCTGAAACTTAAAGTTAAAGTCCTGGGGCCTCATGTACAAACATCTGCTGAAACATGGCGTACACTCAAACCCAAATGCCCTCCAATGTCGGATGTATGAATCTGTGCGCACGCATCAATCCAAGCACATTTCGTTTGTACATCCCAATCAACGTGGAACTGAGCGCACATGTCGGAGCACCCGACTCCTCCCTGTCCACGCCCCTACTTAAATATGCAAATCATATTTAAATGAGCCCTGCACCTGCGATTCCCCTCTCTGCACGAAAATGAAGAAAAAAGAATGAATAAGACGGGAAAAAAGAAGAACTTCACGGAAAGCGAGATGGAGGTGCTACTTTCTGAAGTGAAGGCCCGCAAAAATGTGTTCTTTGGCACGCAGTCCTCCGGCATAAGCAGCAAACACAAGAGGAGTGGGTGGGAGAGCCTGAGGCTGTTAATGCTGTGGGGTCTGAGAAGCCTCACAAGCAGAGGTGACGAAGAAGTGGTCCGACATTAAGGTGGATGTGAAGCGGAGACTGGCTGCCTACCGCTGCAGTGTGGCCAAAACAGGCGGGTGGGGGGGTGACCGACTGTTTCCTGTTAACATACAAATTCATCATGTGATTGCGCTTTTATAGCAATGTGTGTGCAGTCGATAGCTCCGATTACAAAACCGGCTCTCGCTGCAAATTGAGCTTTAATGTTGGCCTGTTGGGAATTTGATATACGTGGCTGAGATGCGGATAATTCTGTCCCACGCGGCTAGCATGGCTCTGCTCAGGGTAGACTGGCACAGTCCCAATCGGTTGGCCAGCTCCCTCTGGAATGCTCCGGTTGCTATTGGAACCCCAGTGTGCACATCACATGTGAGCACAGGCAGCGCACGGCTCCTCCCTGTGTTGCGCTCCAAAGCCGGCCGCAGCTCTGCACAGTTCCAGGAGGATTGCCCTCGGGAACCTAAAGCGGCTGATGAGCCAGTCGCCATCATGTTCACACACACGCTCTCTTCGAATTGCACCATTTGCAAAGTCTTCTAATACTGCTAAAGCAGCCATTGTTTTTAATGGTATGCATTGCACCACTTTGCGCTGCTTTTATATCCGCTCGTGTAAATGGAGACACATGGGTGTGTTAATTGTTTATCAGTATTAATTGTTCATGTGTCTCAAATGTGCACATCACTGTCTGAGGACTAATTGTTTTCACATTTATTTATTATAACAGTTTCCCAACATCCGCTCTAAGTGTCGCCAAAGAATCAACAGCTGTAGAAAAGTGCGTACGCCAGCCCTGAAGTTGCCGTGAGGCACCGCACATTTCCACGGTCTTTTCGCTCTTGATACAGCTGATCGTTGACGTGAAAAGGTGCGTACGCCACTTTGTACACGAGGCCCCTGCTCTGTGAAAACACACATGTGCTCAGTGAGATGAATTTCATCTTCCTGTCAAACTGTGTGGATCAAACATTAAAATCATTCCTGCTGACGGATGTCAGCGGCGCTGGAGTTGTCTTCCCATTCAGCAATTAAAGGGATGGGCATAAAGGAACATTTCACTGCTCTTTTTCATGCTGATGGCTCTGCACGAGGTCCTGGATGGAAACTACTGCAGTTGGACGGCTCAGATGGGGGATCAATTAATATTGTTCTCAGTTACACCCTCATGTTTACTCTATGTAGGTTCCTTAATGAAGCCGTTAGCTTGACGCTCTTCTCTCTCGTCATCCACATCTACGACAAAATAAAAACTCCACAAGATCCTCTTTTGTTCCTCAATTTACTTCCAAAAAACATAAAGAATGGTACAGCAATGATCCAATATGAGAAAAATAAAAAAGGTGGGAGAAAAAAAAAGAAAGTGACAGAGAGAGAGAGAGAGAAAGGTAAAAAAAAAACTGTGTGGCTCCACTCTAAGCCGCCTGACCATAATGACTCCGGTAACCAAACTCTCCTGAGATTAACAACAAATCAAAGGCAATGTTCGCAATTTTTAACCTTTTTAAATAATGCACACATAAATGACCTGAATTAAACTGTTAACTTATTAATTGAATTATCTGTCTATAAATACTGTAAATAGCTCCTTTTTTATTGCAATTAACGTAAATCATATTTCAACATGTAAACTCAAATAGCGATCCAAATATCAATAAACCCAAATAGGACCCAGGCTGCTACACTCTACATTCGTGTCTTTTCAGGTATCAGCAGGTGCACGGATGACCCACCAGTGCAGCCCAGTCTGAGGACATATCCGACCACATGAACGGGGGACAGGAGACGCAGCTTCCAGCCAAGCTGCTGTTTAAAGGTTTATTCTGCAGATTTGCAGTAGGTGAAGTCTTTGCTTTCAAATTCGTTTCTATGTTTTATTGTTAAATGTTCAATTAATTTTGTTTGTGCTCCAAATAAATTCACTTCATATCTTTTTTTGTTCTGGGGCCCCATGAAAAAACCCCGGCCCCACCCTGGCCCCCCTGATAAATTTGGTCTGCAACCGCCCCTGCTCATGAGTCGTAGAGACTAAATGCAAGCCTCCGCCTGTTTCCCTTATAAAAGCTAACAATTAGACATCCCATAGTCCAACCATTCATCAGCCCTGTTCTGCACTGGATGTTTTCATGAGATCTGCTTTGCTGAGAATTGTTTCGCTGTTACCTCATGAGTCTTTCCACAAACATGTCGTGCTGCCCATCATCCGGGTATTAATGGATCTACTGTATCTACAGCCTCATCACAACAATTCTGTCCCGATCTGAGCAGTCCAACTATTAAAGGCCCGAAGTTATGTCAACTTTAACAGTTTCGTTCACGACTTACTGACACCGGAAGTGACAACATGGCGGACAGGCCGAGCCGCGCCGAGCAGAGCCGAGCGGCTGCCCCCTCCGCCCCGACGGTACCGGACTCACAGCTGGTACCGTGAAGTTTGGAGCGCAGGTTTCTGCCGGAACTGAGCCGCCCACAGCTGATGTTAACGCGTCACACATTAAAAACAGCTGGAATTACCTTCAGGAGCTTCACGCGGAGAAAAGCAGCTGCGCCACAACGGGATGGAAAGTGAAAGTAAAGTGAGAGGAAACACCCAGAGAGGGAGTTCTGATCCAGTGAGCGATCAGTGCGTCACACACGGCTCAGCTGGACTTTAACTGGGTCATTACAGCCACTAATGAGACTCTTTGTTCACTGATTTCCACTTTATTCTCCCTGTCTGCTCCTCCAGAACAGGATTTATTATAGTCAGATGAAAAGTGTGTTTCCATGTCCAACAGTTTCTCTGGTAGATCTGATGCTGGTGATCAAAGCTCCCTGATGTCAGACTTTAACAGCACGGCATGTGGAACTGAATAAAAAGAGAAGCACAGTGAAGATGCAACACTGAGCAGCACGCATGTGGAACTGCGGTGTAAAGACTGCCAACAAGACGAAATAAAGAGGGAAAAAGGAGCTCTTTACTGTCTGACTGTGCTGGCAGAAAAGTTCATGAACTCAGAAAAGCAGGAGGCTCCTTCTCTAAACTGAGAGCTTCACTTTTGGGAACATTTCTCCACATTGTGAAGAATCAGAGCTGAATGAGTTCAGGTGTTGATGCTGATCACTGATTGGTCCCACTGAGGTCACATGACGGTCATACAGGGTTAAAGGTGATGAATGAGCGTGCCACAGGTGGCTGTGAGCAGTGTGCACAGCAGGAGACGGTGGGCCGTGTGTTTTTAGAATGTCCCAAATATCAAGCAGAAAGGCAGCCGCTAAAAACTCCAAAAGAGCAACCGGCTGATGGAGAGATGTTACAGAGAAGCTCGGCTGATGCAGGCGATGGATCTGCTTTTAGATTTGGGAAGAGAGCAGAGATTAATTAGGAGGGCTTGGAGAGAGTCGCCATCCTGATGCACACTCCAGTCCGGCAGGTGGCGGTAATGCGCCTACAAGCTGCTGAGTAACCGCCGCTGACAGAGAAGAAGAAGAAGAACAGCAGCCGGCAGTAGTTCCAACGTAACATCGCTCATAACTTTCTCTCTCAGGGATCATTTTCCATGGGAATGAAGCCGAATTAACCGCACAGACGTGCTCTTTAACTGACTTTGATGTTGATCTTATTGGACAACGTCGCTGCTGTAAAATCAGGATTTTATAGGCCGGTGCAGAGCTGAAGCCGGAAAATGACTTCCTGAAGATTTATTTAGTGTTAACGTGGACGTAACGGACCACATTTGTGTCAGTATGTCAGAGTTGGTCTGGATTCAAACAAGAAAAGCAGAAGAATATTTCAATAAGAGAGAGATTTATTGATAATTCGGTTATATTACACACAGAGAAGTAATTTGATGTAAAATGCTGACAAAAAACATTCCGTGTTTTACTAAAGTGAAATAAAACGATATAAAAACACAGCGGCTGCATGGAGGGGTTAGTCTGGATCCTTTTACGGCTAAACTTCCACTATTTTCACCCATATATTTGTTCATTTAGTGTTTCTGGCCGCGGTTAGCAGACTGTAGAGGAAACCAGCTGTTTCACCTTCCAAAGTTCCGCTTTGGTCGTTGGTCTGCAGCTGCCTCAGTGGGTAGTTTTCCTGCTAATGTGGGACTCTGGAGTTTTACCCAACATGTGAAACACCAGAGTCCCACAAACGGACCAACGCCTGCGGTGTCCGGGGAGCTAAAATGAGGGGTTTTCTCAATGGAGTCTGGCTGAGAGCGAAGGCGTCAGTTGCTGCTTTAAGCGGCTGCTCGACACCAAGTACAGCAGAGGAAACATCCCAAATGTAGCGGACACTTGAGTTTCTGTAGGTGGCCTTTTAGGCGTGTTGAATGGGTTTTTTGGGGTTCACTCCTCAGCTGCTGGACTCCTGTCTGCTCCTCCAAAGCTCTGAAACTTTCTGCTGTAGCTAACCCTTAAAAACATGGAGCCTCTTGTGTTGGTTCTTGTGGACAACTTTCCTGTTAGCTGGAACATTTCAGAGTTCTCCTCAGACTGGATTCGGTGGACATAAAGGTGTCTTTAACAGAGGGAACGAGGCTGCTCTGCTCTCTGGGTTTATCTCTGTGCATCAGCCCGGCAGGGGTAGCCAATAAGGGGGCGGGGCTTGTTCCAAAGTCTCCCATTGGTTATTGCTTGTGACGTCAGAGACGGACAGAGCTCCTACTGGCTCCTGAAGCCGGAGCAGCGGAAGTGTTTCTTGAGGAATGGCAGCAGAGCCGCTTGTAATGTTCACAGCTTCTGTTTGACACCTCAGAGTTTATAAAACTCATACAACACCATCAGAACACATGGTCACCACATGGACCTTTAGAAGTTCAGGCTTTCTAAACACACACATCAGTTCAATCCAGATGTTTTTCACATCTTTTCAGGGTTTCCTGCTTTGGCTTCATAACTCAGATGGAATCAGTCAGTGAGAAACACAGCAGGCTGTGAGAGAAAGTAAAGGTGTTCACCGAGGCTGAACCTGAGGGACGCATCACTGAAATGACTGAGTGTTACTCCCTTCAGTTGGAATCACCAACACAAGTCCTTCCTCTCATGCACGGGCATTTATTTGCACATGGCTGTGGTCAGTCATGCTGTGAGAACTAGAGAAATGAAAACAAACAAATCATAAACTGAACTTCACAGGATACAAAGCCTTTCCAAAGAGAATAAACATTAAAGAAACATCTCCAGCACAAACAGCTTCCATAATGCGCTCCATTTGCTTGCAATGTGCCGTGTTTGCATGAAGTGAAACAGGTGATGTGAAAGCGTCGGTGCAGCATCTTAAACACGTGGGAACATCATGTGAACACCACTCTGCAGACCTCATTGGCCGCGTTAACTCAAGGGCAGCAAGAAAGGAAACTTCAAGCGTTGGGTCTCATCCAAACCTCCGAAGCCTTATTCAGCAGCTTCATGACGTCATCTTCTGAGTAACACGCCAGCTGAGGAGCTCTGCTGCTCGTGGGCTGAGTGCGTCTGAATAATGCCCCGCCCCTCCACAACACAACAACACTCCTTCCACTATTGGAACATCTCTCCGGGACGTGGTTTACAACTCAAAAATATAAACTCAACAAGCAAATAACACAGATGTAACTTTTCTTTGTCCTCTGCTGCTTCTCCTGCTCTGGTAAAAAACCACAGGCCCCAGCCCAACCCATCCTGGTGCTATACCAGTCCCTGTGCTTATAGGAAATGGACCCACAGCTCTTCCTGTCTAACAAAGAAACAAAGAAACACAAAACAAACAATTATTAACCTACAAATAAACTCTGTCAATAACTCCCCAAAAATATAAAGTAAACTAAGAATACATTTGAACAAAATTCAAAGTAATGAAGATCAGGAATAAATAGCTCCAACAGTATTTATATTTCCATGATTTATTTTACCCGACTCACAGCTCACAGCTCTCTCTCCCTCTCGGCTTTATTTTGAAGGAAGCGGGAGTTCCTTCATTCTGTACATAATTATTTTATTCTAATGGTGCAGTGTTGAATGTTAGAATATTATTACTTTGCACTATAGTTCAGCTTATTTAAATGTTCTATTTGTGCACAGTTTCATACATTTTATTATAATTTTGCACTGTTTCGCACTGAATGTTAATTTATTGGCTGTTTGGGTTATTAGAATTTATTTAGAGAGAAAGAAAGAAAAATAAATGTTTGGCCTTGGAGACTTCTGGACTTTTAGCCTTTTTCACAATGATTTGGGACGTGGTTTGGAACTTGGTTGTACATTCCTGTGCACACTCTTGACACCTTCTTGACACTCTTGAGCCTTCACTGTAACTTTTTACTTTAACTTTTACGACACCTGAAAATTATTTTATCTGCACTCTTCACTTTTAAATTAATTAATTAATGATTATTTTTTATGTTTTTTTAATGATT
The DNA here is from genome assembly GCF_027942865.1 of Odontesthes bonariensis. Classification (NCBI taxonomy): domain Eukaryota; kingdom Metazoa; phylum Chordata; class Actinopteri; order Atheriniformes; family Atherinopsidae; genus Odontesthes; species Odontesthes bonariensis. Next base: position 8,058,515 of record NC_134516.1, read on the forward strand.
TCATTGCCTTCTTGTGATTTTATGTAGCTGTAAAGCACTTTGAATTGCCTTGTGTATGAATTGTGCTCTACAAATAAAATTGCCTTGCCTTGGCTTACTATTTGTATTCTTTTGTATATTATTTAGATATCTTTATACTGTGTGCCTTATATCTTTTGTGTATCCAAAGCCAAGAGCTCCTGAAATAAATTTCACAATGCCTGCATAGTGACAATAAAGATTCTTGATTCTTGATTCTCATAATATGAACAAAATGACTTTGGAACAGATTTCCCTCCTTTTCAGTCACAACGGGACAACAATGCTGTCAGTAAAACATTCAAACTGACAAAGTACAACAATCTTTACGAGAAGTTTCATCCTTAAAGCTTTTTACCAGTGACTGTGCAGGTTTGAAACTGCTCCTACTTTCCATTTTCACTGAGTAATGATGAGAAATGTGAACTATGGTAAAACTCCAGCATTAGCTAAATATGACAGTGTTGTTAAAGTATTAATATGACTGCTCTCTCCCATCATAAAACCTCATTTTATAAAGATTTCCCACATTTCAATGTTCATCCTGACTGAGGGTGTAGTTACAGCTTATAGAGGGATGCATAGAAGAAATAGAAATAGAATAGAAAAATACTTTACCCCAATGGGGGGAAATTCAAATTAGTCAAGTAGCTAAAAAAATTATTAATATTTACAATTATTGTTTATTAACAACAACAATAATAATACTAATTCAAATAAAAAATACTACTACTAACTCATAATAATAAATGACTAAATAAATACAAAATAAAATAAAAAAGAGAGAGATAGAGACAGATAGAAAGTTGTTAAGTTAGCAGAGACGCAGTTAGATGTCACTTCCGGTGAGGACATAAAATAAAATCTTCCCAAAGAAATAATTGTCAAGACAAACAAGCAAAGACTCCCAAAGTATCAGATACATTTTTAATGATTTAGTTTTATTTTAATATGAGTAAACGTCTCCAGTGGATCAGTCTAAGTGCTGGAACAGAATATATTACCATAATACTCTACATTTCTATTAATGAAGGTACATTTCATCCTATATTTATGTGTATAATAATGTATTTTTCTTCAGAAATTTGATATTTTCTGTATTTGAAAATATTCCCTGTTCACATATGCTGAGTCATGATTTTGGTTGTTTTGTTTTTTTCAATGAAAAATATTCATTATAGAAATAAACAGCAGCTAACAGCTGCTAACTCGTGCTTTTCTTCTTCTCCCCTCATCGTGTCTTCCTGTGACAGTCAGCTGGTTGTTTTGCTTCAGTTCTTTTACTCTGTATTTATTGATGTGTGTATTTAATCTCTGTTTTCACCTAACTGCAGAGACAGTCTGATCACAGAGTGTTTATGAGTACAGACCAACTCCAGTGGGGGAACTTATACATCAATAACCACTGGAAGAGGCTGTTTTTAACTGTTGTTACAGACTTTTGTGATGGCATCCATCTTTAATAACCTGTAACCACTGATTGTTCTAATAAAAAAGTGGCTTCTGCTTTGGTCCTCTGTTTACTGAACAACCTGCTGAAAATGTCAGCTTTAGCTGGTGGAGTCGCTAACTCAGTGTGTGAAAAGAAGAAAAGCTCCTTCACAGCTTCAGAGTGGTTAAAGTTCCTGGTGTTACTGATCCAGCTCAGCATCCTGTTGACCACAGGCGGCCACGGCAGCGTTAGACCCATTCTTCTGTTGGAAGCCCAAGAGTCTTGTAAGAAATGAAGGAAGAGCCCAAATACAAGATCACAGGCTGGAGACAGGGAGAAATAAAGTTAAATAAAAGCTTAATTATTAGATGCTAGAAACCTGAGCCACTACAACAACATGGAAACATAACAATATGAGAATTGAAAAGTATTAAAGTTCTTTTATTCCCCTTTTACAAACTACTTGAGATGTGTGTAAGTGCAGGGATTGTCCATCAGTCTCGACTGTTATCAATCACGTATCAGATCAACGCCTTTAGTGGTTATTCATTCATACCATGATTTTTATTTTTCCAAATGAATTCTAACTGGGACACTTATTTACTTTCCCTCACATGAGACTGTGTGTTTCTACCTTACATGTGAGCGTTCAGTTAAACTGAGCAAAATATTCCCCATCCATACAGATCAACTTTTCATTTGAGCCATCGGACACGCTCTCAGAGTCATCTGCATCTGTATTGTGTCCAGATGTTGGCAGCGCAGCAGCTTAATGCCTGAAGGAGTGAATGAGCCCACAGGAGGGGAAATGTGTCCAAAGAAAAGTGTCATGTTTAGTTAAAAGCTGAGACTTCAGTTTCCATCAGCAGCCATGTTTCCAACTCTGTGGCCAAGCAGTGTCCTTCATCACGTAGAGGTGTGATTATGATGCAATATGTCTGAGTGACCTTATAATCAAAGAGTCCGAACTGTCAAAAGCACTGAAAAATAATAATTCCATTTTAAAAACAAGGTTTTTCAGGAGAGTTTGGAGCTTCTGCATCCTGTGCAGCAGAAAGGCTGAAAGCAGAAAGTTGTTGGAGCCTCAGAAGAGTCTTAATTCTACCTAAACACATGTTACAGTGGAGAAGTTCATCATGCATCATGTTTGTGTTCCACAGACCTTATTGTGTGTGTTTATTCATTCATATCTGCCATGAAGAAGCGCTGGGAAATGAAACGGCCGTTATTACTGCCCTCTAGCGGTTAAACCGCACAGATACATCAATCAATGCGTCATGATTTAACCGGAACTCAGATCACCAGTACCATGGTACAGCGAGAACTATAAAGTCTGCTCTGTTTAAATTTACTGTCACATGAAGTAGCCACGTTTTAGCACCACATTCACTCATTCTCTACTTAACTTATAAACTAAATATAACCTGAGCTAACAAAGATGCTAGCTAACGGCTGCTAACTAGCTAGCGTTAACTGTAGCTTAGTTTACACTTGAAGAAGAAACCTGCGCCTTTCGCACAAAGAGGCCACCAACTTATTTACATTCAGCCACTCCTGAGTAAAACAAGTTTCAGCTGTTAACAGATCAAACAGTTTTATATTACGTCTGTTAAGTGCAGCACAGCATTAATAGCATTTTATTGTGAAAGGTTTTACCGGAAGTGTCAGTCAGTTGTAACATCTCCAGCTTGACCTTTTCTGTAGATACCATCTGTGGCCACTAGAGAGCAGAAACGCCCTGCTCACAGAATAAAGACTGAATCTGCAGACTGCAGCTGGCTGCCTGCATCATATGAACAAAATGACTTTGGAACAGATTTCCCTCCATTTCAGACACAACGGGACAACAATTCTGTCAGTAAAACATTCAGACTGACAAAGTACAACAATCTTTAGGAGAAGTTTTGTTTGAAACTGATCTATCTATCTATGACAGTGTTGTGAAAGTATTAATATGACTGCTCTCTTCCATCATAAAACTTAATTTTATAAAGATTTCCCACATTTCAATGTAGTGATGGGATACTCGATTCCTTTTACTGACTCGAGTCACTCACTAAAGTGAATCGGGTTCTCGAGTCACTGGAATCAGTCACCCAGAGTGTGCGCAGGAATGTACAAACAAGTTCCAAACCACGTCCCAAATCATTGTGAAAAAGGCTAAAAGTCCAGAAGTCTCCAAGGCCAAACATTTATTTTTCTTTCTTTCTCTCTAAATAAATTCTAAAACCCCAAACAGCCAATAAATAAACATTCAGTGCGAAACAGTGCAAAATTATAATAAAATGTATGAAACTGTGCACAAATAGAACATTTAAATAAGCTGAACTATAGTGCAAAGTAATAATATTCTAACATTCAACACTGCACCATTAGAATAAAATAATTATGTACAGAATGAAGGAACTCCCGCTTCCTTCAAAATAAAGCCGAGAGGGAGAGAGAGCTGTGAGCTGTGAGTCGGGTAAAATAAATCATGGAAATATAAACACTGTTGGAGCTATTTATTCCTGATCTTCATTTCTTTGAATTTTGTTCAAATGTATTCTTAGTTTACTTTATATTTTTGGGGAGTTATTGACAGAGTTTATTTGTAGGTTAATAATAGTTTTTTTGTGTTTCTTTGTTTCTTTGTTAGACAGGAAGAACTGTGGGTCCATTTCCTATAAGCACAGGGACTGGTATAGGACCAGGATGGGTTGGGCTGGGGCCTGTGGGTTTTTACCAGAGCAGGAGAAGCAGCAGAGGACAAAGAAAAGTTACATCTGTGCTGTTTGCTTGTTTAGTTTATATGTTTGAGTTGTAAACCACGTCCCGGAGAGATGTTCCAATAGTGGAAGGAGTGTTGTTGTGTTGTAGAGGGGCGGGGCATTAGTCAGACGCACTCAGCCCACGAGCAGCAGAGCTCCTCAGCTGGCGTGTTACTCAGAAGATGACGTCATGAAGCTGCTGAATAAGGCTTCGGAGGTTTGGATGAGACCCAACGCTGGAAGTTTCCTTTCTTGCTGCCCTTGAGTTAACGCGGCCAATGAGGTCTGCAGAGTGGTGTTCACATGATGTTCCCACGTGTTTAAGATGCTGCACCGACGCTTTCACATCACCTGTTTCACTGCATGCAAACACGGCACATTGCAAGCAAATGGAGCGCATTATGGAAGCTGTTTGTGCTGGAGATGTTTCTTTAATGTTTATTCTCTTTGGAAAGGCTTTGTATCCTGTGAAGTTCAGTTTATGATTTGTTTGTTTTCATTTCTCTAGTTCTCACAGCATGACTGACCACAGCCATGTGCAAATAAATGCCCGTGCATGAGAGGAAGGACTTGTGTTGGTGATTCCAACTGAAGGGAGTAACACTCAGTCATTTCAGTGATGCGTCCCTCAGGTTCAGCCTCGGTGAACACCTTTACTTTCTCTCACAGCCTGCTGTGTTTCTCACTGACTGATTCCATCTGAGTTATGAAGCCAAAGCAGGAAACCGTGAAAAGATGTGAAAAACATCTGGATTGAACTGATGTGTGTGTTTAGAAAGCCTGAACTTCTAAAGGTCCATGTGGTGACCATGTGTTCTGATGGTGTTGTATGAGTTTTATAAACTCTGAGGTGTCAAACAGAAGCTGTGAACATTACAAGCGGCTCTGCTGCCATTCCTCCAGAAACACTTCCGCTGCTCCGGCTTCAGGAGCCAGTAGGAGCTCTGTCCGTCTCTGACGTCACAAGCAATAACCAATGGGAGATTTTGGAACAAGCCCCGCCCCCTGATTGGCTGCTCCTGCCGGGCTGAAACACAGAGATGAATCCAGAGAGCAGAGCAGCCTCGTTCCCTCTGTTAAAGACACCTTTATGTCCACTGAATCCAGTCTGAGGAGAACTCTGAAATGTTCCAGCTAACAGGAAAGTTGTCCACAAAAACCAACACAACCAACCAACATTTGGGATGTTTCCTCTGTGTTGCATCTTCACTGTGGTTCTCCTTTTATTCAGTTCCACGTGCCGTGCTGTTAAAGTCTGACATCAGGGAGCTTTGATCACCAGCATCAGATCTACCAGAGAAACTGTTGGACATGGAAACACATTTTTCATCTGACTTCAATAAATCCTGTTCTGGAGGAGCCGACAGGGAGAATAAAGTGGAAATCAGTGAACAAAGAGCCTCATTAGTGGCTGTAATGACCCAGTTAAAGTCCAGCTGAACCGAGTGTGACGCACTGATCTCTCACTGGATCAGAACTCCCTCTCTGGGTGTTTCCTCTCACTTTACTTTCACTTTCCATCCCGTTGTGGCGCAGCTGCTTTTCTCCGCGTGAAGCTCCTGAAGGTAATTCCAGCTGTTTTTAATGTGTGACGCGTTAACATTAGCTGTGGGCGGCTCAGTTCCGGCAGAAACCTGCGCTCCAAACTTCACGGTACCAGCTGTGAGTCCGGTACCGTCGGGGCGGAGGAGGCAGCCGCTCGGCTCGGCTCGGCCTGTCCGCCATGTTGTCACTTCCGGTGTCAGTAAGTCCTGAACGAAGCTTTTAAAGTTGACATAACTTCGGGCCTTCAATAGTTGGACTGCTCAGATCGGGACAGAATTGTTGTGATGAGGCTGTAGATCTAGTGGCGCCAGCAGAAATAAATCCTAAGGGTGGCTGGTGGGGGCAAGGCAAAATCTTCGGGTGGCATACCCGACCAAACCCCCCCCCCCCCCCCCCCCCCCCCCCAAAAAAAAAAAACACCTATTTATTGATTTACTGAATTTACAGTATATTCATATATTAAAACTTAATATATTTAGGTTATTCAACATGACAGAATACTATGAGGGCCGTTTAGGACTTAACTATTGAGACACTCTGAGACACTCTCACACATACTATTGAAACACTTACACATACATGCATACATACATACTCTGTAAACCTAGGCAAGAGTGCCTGGATGTTTGGACAGGGGGAGCAGGGATGAATGCTGGACTGAGGAGAGGTGCTGAAACTAGGCCTGGATGTGTGTCTGTGTGCAGGGCATGAGTGCCTGGATGTTGGGAGAGGACAGCAGCCGTGAATAGAGAGGGGGTTGTAGCCGAAACCGTGGTCTGTCCTCTCACAGTCTCTACTGAAATTACTTGTATGAATACATGTGAAACACTTGCACATCCTCATGTAAGAGCATACACACTTATAACTGAAAAACGTATACATACACATTTGAAACATTTATACAAATATATGTGAAACACTTGCACATGTAACTAAACTTTTTATATCTTTGTAATCATATGCAAGAGATTCACTTATGAAGGTATAAGTGTTCAACAATATATGTATATATAACATTTTCATATGTGAATGCATGAGTGTTTCAGATAGATACGTATAAATGTTTCACTTGTATGCATGCAAGCATTTCATATGTGTATATGAAATATATATGTATGCGTGTGTGTTTCTCATATGTATGTGTAAGTTTTTCAGACGAGTGTGTATAATGTTTTATGTATGAGCGTGCATAGGTTTACAGAGTATGTATGTATGTGTGAGTGTTTCAATAGTATGTGTGAGAGTCTCTCAGTAGTGAGTGTAAGAGTGTCTCAATAGTTAAGTCCTAAACGGCCCCTCATAGAATACAATGACTGACACAAATTTGACAAGACTAATTGCTTCCTTCAGACTAACAGGCCAGGTATGGGAGGTACCCTATACCACCACAAGATGGCGCCATTGCACAAAAACATTGGGCACAGAGTTCTAGCAGTTTAAGATTTATTAGTGCAATTAGTACCTACATTAAATTACTGGTCTTTGCCTTGAAAATCACTTCACTTAATGTTTAAATGAAAATCAATGCATTTGAACACACCCAAAATTGTTTTCATTACTCCTTTATTGTACGGTGCACAAATTTCACCTCATGTTCTAAACCATTTCTGCATTTCTGCATTTTTATACAAATAAAAGCAGGATATTTTAAGTACAAATCATAGCAGGATTATTGTAATACAAATGAGAGCAGGATATTATATGTACAAATCAGAACAGGATTATTTTAATACAAACTACAAGCACAGTGCAAACCTCCGCCAAGGCCATGGGGTCACTGACGCCATAACATCTACACACTGTGCCTATCATATAACTTACAACCAGATCTGGAATCCACATCCGATCAACACTCAACTTTGCTGTTTGATAGAACATTTGACTATGTTACACCCTAATTGTTTTTTCAAGTCTTTCTGACTTGTTTTTGTGGAGTTATCCTGCTGACAGACAAACAGACAGACAAACCAACGCGACAGAAAACCTCCTTGGTGGAGGTAATCAGCGTAGGACATTCTATGTACAAATCAGAGCAGGATTATCCTTCGGTTCTTGTGCTTTTTCGCAAAAACATCCACAAATTCATCCAAATTTATGGCCTTTGACCGCCTGGATTCAATACTAAATTGCTTAGACGTTCGTCAGACATTGAGTTTCGCAGCTCTGTTTTTATCAATTTTAAAACTGAGAAACTGCGCTCACAGGCTACAGTGCTCACAGGTAATGCAAGTGCAATCTTGCAGATTTTGAACATCTCAGGGAATACCTCCGCATATGGTTCCAGGAAAACAGTAAGGTCTAATAAACTGGATGGTGTGTCAACACCACCAGTTTTCTTTCTCTGCAAGACTCTTTTGAGTTGTGGGATTTCATGTTCAAGACCATCTGTCTTACATTTGTATTGAGAAGCCAAAGCCAAAATTAGACTTAATACATTCCCTAATCCACACAAATCCAATACGCTCCCTTGTGGTGGCTAACGGGGTGGCAGCGAGTGATCTGATGGTGGCTGTAGCCACTCCTAGCCACCACGTGGTGGCGCCACTGTGTAGATTCATTAATACCCGGATGATGGGCAGCACGACATGTTCGTGCAAAGACTCATTAGGTGACAGCGAAACAATTCTCAGCAAAGCAGATCTCAGGAAAACATCCAGTGCAGAACAGGGCTGATGAATGGTTGGACTATGGGATGTCTAATTGTTAGCTTTTATAGGGGAAACAGGCGGAGGCTTGCATTTAGTCTCTACGAGTCATGGGCAGTGGCGGATGCAGACCAAATTTATCAGGGGGGCCAGGGTGGGGCCGGGGTTTTTCATGGGGCCCCAGAACAAAAGAAGATATGAAGTGAATTTATTTGGCGCACAAACAAAATTAATTGAACATTTAACAATAAAACATAGAAACGAATTTGAAAGCAAAGACTTCACCTGCTGCAAATCTGCAGAATAAACCTTTAAACAGCAGCTTGACTGGAAGCTGCGTCTCCTGTCCCCCGTTCATGTGGTCGGATATGTCCTCAGACTGGGCTGCACTGGTGGGTCATCCGTGCACCTGCTGGTACCTGAAAAGACACGAATGTAGAGAGTAGCAGCCTGGGTCCTATTTGGGTTTACTGATATTTGGATAGCTATTTGAGTTTACATGTTGAAATATGATTTACGTTAATTGTAATAAAAAAGGAGCTATTTACAGTATTTATAGACAGATAATTCATTTAATAAGTTAACAGTTTAATTCAGGTCATTTATGTGTGCATTATTTAAAAAGGTTAAAAATTGCTACATTGCCTTTGATTTGTTGATAATCTCAGAGAGTGTGGTTACCGGAGTCATTATGGTCAGGCGGCTTAGAGTGGAGCCACACAGTGTTTTTTTTTTACCTTTCTCTCTCTCTCTGTCACTTTCTTTTTTTCTCTCATATTGGATCATTGCTGTACCATTCTTTATGTTTTTTGGAAGTAAATTGAGGAACAAAAGAGGATCTTGTGGAGTTTTTATTTTGTCGTAGATGTGGATGACGAGAGAGAAGAGCGTCAAGCTAACAGCTTCATTAAGGAACCTACATAGAGTAAACATGAGGGTGTAACTGAGAACAATATTAATTGATCCCCCATCTGAGCCGTCTAACTGCAGTAGTTTCCATCCAGGACCTCGTGCAGAGCCATCAGCATGAAAAAGAGCAGTGAAATGTTCCTTTATGCCCATCCCTTTAATTGCTGAATGGGAAGACAACTCCAGCGCCGCTGACATCCGTCAGCAGGAATGATTTTATTGTTTGATCCACACAGTTTGACAGGAAGATGAAGTTCATCTCACTGATAACATGTGTGTTTTCACAGAGCAGGGGCCTCGTGTACAAAGCGTGCATACGCACAAAATAGTGGCGTACGCACCTTTTCACGTTAACGATCAGATGTATCAAGAGCGAAAAGACCGTGGAAATGTGCGGTGCCTCACGCCAACTTCAGGGCTGGCGTACGCACTTTTCTACAGATGTTGATTCTTTGGCGACACCTAAGGTGATGTTGGGAAACTGTTATAATAAATAAATGTGAAAACAATTAGTCCTCAGACTGTGATGTGCACATTTGAGATACATGAACAATTAATAATTAATGAATTAAAACAATTAACACACCCATGTGTCTGCAATTACACCAGTGGATATAAAAGCATGCGCAAAGTGGTGCAATGCGCACCATTAAAAACAATGGCTGCTTTAGCAGTATTAGAAGACTTTGCAAATGGTGCAATTCGAAGAGAGCGTGTGTGAACATGATGGCGACTGGCTCATCAGCCGCTTTAGGTTCCCGAGGGCAATCCTCCTGGAACTGTGCAGAGCTGCGGCCGGCGTTGGAGCGTAACACAGGGAGGAGCCGTGCGCTGCCTGTGCTCACAGCTGATGTGCACACTGGGGTTCCTATAGCAACCGGACCATTCCAGAGGGAGCTGGCCAACCGATTGGGACTGTGCCAGTCTACCCTGAGCCGAGCCATGCCAGCCGTGTGGGACAGAATTATCCGCATCTCAGCCACGTATATCAAATCTCCACAATGAAGTTGAACAGGCCAACATTAAAGCTCAATTTGCTGCGAGAGCCGGTTTTGTAATCGGAGCTATCGACTGTGCACACATTGCTATAAAAGCGCCATCACATGATGAATTTGTATGTTAACAGGAAACATTTTCATTCGATCATGTATAGATCATATGTGATGCGTAAATGCAATTAACCAACATTGTGCCTGGTTCAATGCATGATTCATACATTCTGAGTAACAGCATCGTTGGGAACAGACTACAGGGTGGCACTGCCAAAGAACACATTTTTGCGCGCCTCCACTTCAGAAAGTAGCACCTCCATTTCGCTTTCCGTAAAGTTCTTCTTTTTTCCCGTCTTATTCATTCTTTTTTTCTTTATTTTCTGATCGTGCAGAGAGGGGAATCGCAGGTGCAGGGCTCATTTAAATATAATTTGCGTATTTAAGTAGGGGCGTGGACAGGGAGGAGTCAGGTGCTCCGACATGTGCGCTCAGTTCCACGTTGATTGGGATGTACAAACGAAATGTGCTTGGATTGATGCGTGCGCACAGATTCATATATCCGACATTGCAGGGCATTTGGGTTTGAGCGTACGCCATGTTTCAGTAGGAAATCCACGCAAGTCTTTGTACATGAGGCCCCAGGACTTTAACTTTAAGTTTCAGACTGAGAATGTGAAGCTGACACCCTGCAGCGGTTTGGTTAGCCGCCATGTTGGATTCCTGCTTCCTCTGAGGCTCTTCTGTGTGTACTGACCCTGAATTCTAACTTTCCTGCTCTCAGACTGTGGGATCAGCCTCTAACATCCATTATCTATACCGCTGAATCCATCGATCGGGTCGCGGGCGGGCTGGGGCCTATCCCAGCAGTCAATGGGCGAGAGGCCAGTCCATCTCAGGGCTGTAGCCAGTCTGACAAAGAGTCCGAGCTCTGCTGAGCCAGTTATTCCTTTAACTCTCAGCAGTGATGATTTCATGAGCTTCTTTATTAATAAAATTGTTTCTATCAGAGAGAAGATTGATGGAGTCCTTCCCACTATTATTAGTGATGTATCATCAAATACAGCAGCTTTAGAAGTATCTTTAGAACCTGATTTGTATTTAGGCGGCTTCTGCCCAGTTGATCTCTCTGAACTAACAACAGCAATAGTCTCTTCTAAACCATCAACTTGTGTTTTAGACCCAATCCCAACCAGACTGTTCAAGGAGGTTTTCCCATTAATTGACACTTCCATATTGGATTTGATCAATCTGTCTTTGTTGACAGGATATGTACCTCAGACTTTTAAGGTTGCTGTAATTAAACCTTTACTTAAAAAACCTACTCTTGATTCAGAAGTGTTGGCTCATTATAGACCTATATCCAATCTCCCTTTTATGTCTAAAGTTCTTGAAAAAATAGTTGCAGCTCAGCTTTGTGATCACTTATACAGAAATAATCTGTTTGAAGAGTTTCAGTCAGGATTCAGAGTGCATCATAGCACAGAAACTGCACTGCTGAAAGTTACCAATGATCTCCTCTTAGCCTCTGATAGCGGACTTGTGTCTGTGCTTGTCCTGCTGGATCTCAGTGCTGCATTTGATACGGTCGATCACAGTATCTTATTACACAGACTTGAACATGTTATTGGGATTAAAGGAACTGCATTAGCCTGGTTTAAATCATATTTATCTGATAGATTTCAGTTTGTTCTTGTAAATGAAGAATCTTCCTCACACACCAGAGTAAGTCATGGAGTTCCCCAGGGTTCTGTGCTTGGACCGATTCTTTTCACTTTATACATGCTTCCATTAGGTAACATTATTAGACAGCATGGCATAAATTTCCATTGCTATGCTGATGATACTCAGCTGTACTTATCTATAAAGCCAGATGAAACCAATAGGTTGGTCAGACTACAAGCATGTCTTAAAGACATAAAGACCTGGATGACTCAGAACTGTCTGCTGCTAAATTCAGACAAAACTGAAGTCGTTATCTTTGGACCTGAGCGTTTCAGGGAGAAATTGTCTAGTTATATAGTTACTCTAGATGGTATTTCCTTGGCTTCTAGTTCTACAGTGAGGAACCTTGGAGTTATTTTTGACCAGAACTTATCATTTGACTCGCATATAAAACAGGTTTCTAGGACTGCCTTCTTTCACCTTCGTAATATTGTTAAAATCAGGAACATCTTGTCTCAGAGTGATGCAGAAAAACTAATTCATGCATTTGTTACTTCAAGATTGGACTACTGTAATTCTTTATTATTGGGCTGTCCCACATATTCTCTGAAAAGCCTTCAGTTGATCCAAAATGCTGCAGCCAGAGTTTTGACGAGAACTAACAGGAGAGATCATATTTCTCCAGTTTTAGCTTCTCTTCATTGGCTCCCTGTTAAATTCAGAATAGATTTTAAGATTCTTCTCCTTACATATAAAATTCTTAATGACCGAGCTCCATCATATCTTAAAGATCTCATTATAAGATATTTTCCTAACAGAGCACTTCGTTCCAAAACTGCAGGTTTACTTGAGGTTCCCAGAGTTTCTAAAAGTAGAATGGGAGGCAGAGCCTTCAGTTATCAGGCCCCTCTATTGTGGAATAAGCTGCCAGTAAATGTCCGGGAAGCAGACACCCTTTCCACTTTTAAGACCAGGCTTAAAACTTTCCTTTTTGATAAAGCTTATAGTTAGGGATGGCTCAGGTAATCCTGAAACATCCCATAGTTAAGCTGCTATAGGCCTAGACTGCTGGGGGAGCTCATCTGTCACACCTTTCCTCACTTTACTCTCTTTATGTATATGTGACATTATTGTGGTCATTAACTCGTGTTTCCCTGTTCCAACAGATATCCTGAATGGTGTTACAGTGCCGCCGTCGCGGTGCCCCCCCCCCCCCCCCCCCCTTTCTGTCTTCTCAAACCCCAGCTGGTCGAGGCGGATGGCCACCCTTCCTGAGTCTGGTTCTGCCAGAGGTTTCTTCCTGTTAAAAGGGAGTCGTTTCTCTCCACAGTCGCCTCAGGCACGCCGCTCAGGCCGGGAGATTGGACCGAAAAACAAAAAGTTTTCAGTGCAATCTGTTGGTTTTCTTAGCTAGGAAATTGTTTTTGAATTGGCTCTATATGAACGAATTGGATTATTTTATGAATTATGATTAATTAATTGAATTCCAATTGGCTTGAATTGGACTTACTATCTAAGTGCCTTGAGATGACATTTGTTGTATTTGGCGCTATATAAATAAAATGAATAGAGACAAATGAGACAAACAACCATGCACGCTCACACTCACTCCTAAGGACAATTTAGAGATGCCAATCAACCTAACATGCATGATTTTTTGGACAGTGGGAGGAAGCCGGAGTACCCGGAGAGAACCCACGCATACACGGGGAGAACATGCAAACTCCACACAGAAAGGCCCCAGCTGGGTGTTGAACCTGGAACCTTCTTGCTGTGAGGCAACAGTGCTAACCACCACACCACCGTGCAGCCCAGCCTCTAACATCTCCCCCTTAAAGCTGAATGTTGAACATATGAGTCCACTGCGTGTTAAAACAACACATTTCTGATGAGTTTATACTGAAATAAGTCTTTATTATCAGAGCACAAGATCTGACACATGGAGAGGAGGATGTGAGCTGCTGTGCAGATGAATGATGTGTGTCTCCTCTGCAGAAGAAGGTAGAAAGTGTGTGTGAGCTGATGTGAGTTCAGCAGCATGGATCAGTGTGAGGACACTAAAACCTCTCTGTGTGGGGAACATGAGAGCCAGAGCAAAGCTCAGAGGTGAGGTGACCATCTCTAATTGTCCATGACTCTTCTCCATGTCCCAGCTCAGCGCTCACATCACCAAACCTCCTTTATTCACAGGAACCAACCAGAGCCTGAACCTGAACCAAGCTGTGTGTCCTTTAAGAGCGACCGGTCAAAGGATTTCTTCCTTGATTTCCATCCTGATGTTCCATCAGCCCAACAGTGAGTAGCTGTCAGTATTCAGTGGAGGCTGCATCATGTTTCAGATGATAACCAGTTTCCAGCTGAATTACTTGAGACTTGGTCAGTTGTTGATGTCTCTGATGATTGGTCTGAATCTGAGGGTTAAAAGCTTCAGTGTGTGTGTGTTTATCAGCATTGAGCTCTGTAAGATCACAGAGCTGCCAGCAGGGAGAGCTGTAACATTGTTCCACACAGAGCCGTATATAGAGAGAGTTTGGCCAACTATGGGTTCGAACGTTTGAGCTATCCCGCTATGCTGATTGGTTCTGGGCTGGTCACGTGTTTCGTGGACGCCATGTTTGCTACCAATATTCATATTACATACAGCGATCCCCACAGTGAGCTATATCAGAATACTTCAAATACATTATTAAATTATTGGGGCCTGCCATAGCATTGCATAGGAGAGCACTGCATAGCATTGAGAAGCAATGCTATGCAGTGCCTCCATGCAAATGCATGGCAAGGCACCTATTACTATTCCGTTGGCAAAAGTCTATGGGATTTAACATTGAAAACGTGTCTCTTTATAGATTTATTTATAGGCTATATTTATTCTTACGGGCCCGCACATCCCAACAATATATATATCAAAACGACCGGCTCGATGAGTTTTCGCGGGCTATTACTTTTATTGAAGATTGGAGTTACCATGGCGACGTAATATGCAAAAAACAGCCCCCCAAAGCCCCCCTAGGAATAAACAGGGGGATGACCTGGAAAAATCATAAAAAAAATCATCATGCATTAACCTAGAAACGCCATTCAAATGTCAGTTTGTAGATACGTCCGTGCTGTGTTCAGAAGTGAAGACGCCATGTCGATACCTGCTACGGATTTCCCACAGCATGCCTCCAAGCGACCCAAAGTTTTGGCCAAAATCTGCAAAATTTGAATTTTTAGAGCACAACTGCCATTTCATTAGTGTGGTAAGAGCAAGAGTTCTGACCTCAGATTCATTTTCGAATCGCCCTCACGCCTACAAATATCGCTCCAATGCCATTATTTACTGTCATAATATAGGCACGCATGTTGGGATTCATAAAATGTTTTCATATTTCATCTAGGGCTGACCGTTTGCTCTCAGTACTGAGAACTAATTATATGAGACTCAGGCTTCTCAGAGCCAAAAAACCTCTACGAACAGATGCTTCCCATTCGGAAACCGTAAGAGCTACGGAAAAAATTCTCGCAGAATGAGCTAGGTACGCCTTTGGACTTCAATATTCCCGCATTTAAGATCTGTAGCACATTCACAGTGAAAGCACGGCTGAGAGAAAGAAGGACTGCAGGAGCTGCTGAGATTGAGAATTGGATGAATTAAAATGGGGATTTGAGGTCTTTGAGCCCCGACATCACTTTCCTCTGAGGGGCTCTGAGAGCAAACGGTCAGCCCTAGATGAAATATGAAAACATTTTATGAATCCCAACATGTATGATGACACAGTAACTGCTCAAAATGTGTTTTTTTTTAATGATTTTTCCAGGTCATCCCCCTGTTTATTCCTATGGGGGCTTTGGGGTGCTGTTTTTTGCTTATTACGTCGCCATGGTAACTCCAATCTTCAATAAAAGTAATAGCCCGTGAAAACTCATCGAGCCTGGATGCACATCGAGCATGGAGGCACTGCATGCTCGATGAACATTGCTTCGCAATGCTATGCAGTGCTCTCCTATGCAATGCCATGGCAGGCCCCAATTACCATAGAAACAAGGCTATTAGTGGCCCAGCCAGTCCTTTGAAGTTTCAACAGCACAATTAACCACTTTAAAGGGATAGTTCGCCTCTTTAAAGGGACAGTTCGCCTCTTTAAAGGGACAGTTCGCCTCGCTTTAAAGGGACAGTTCGCCTCTTTAAAGGGACAGTTCGTTGCTTTAAATTTTTAAATTTAAACGGCTTTGATGCCGTTTAGGCTTGAATGCTTCTTCTTTAGGCCTTGCGAACCATTCCTGAGCAGCCGTGATTGGTTGAGCGATACGCACACTTTTGCAGGCCCCTTCTAAATTTCTTCAGAAATTTTCTAGTTATTAGTTGTTATGCCAATATAATGCAAAGCTGCAGTGCATATGGCTGTAGTGTAAGACCGGGTCAGGGGAAACAACTACACCGTTTCCCCGTGACAAAAACCGGAGGAAATTATGGGAGATTAAGGTCAGAAGGAAGAACTGGAAAGCGACAGATTTCTCCGTGTTGTGTGAGGTAAATGTCATTTTTTTCTCTGACTTTTGTTAACAATTACTTTAAAAAATAAAGTCATAATAGCATTAATATATACCATGGTCTCAAAAACTCCTGACACCGCTTAAGAAATTAATTAAGTTTGAAGTTAGTCAAGCCTTATGCTAACCTTATGCTAGTTAGAAAATTAGCAGCTACTGTCAGAACATCAGTAACTCGGATGCAATATAACACCTACTGTGAAAATGACGTGTGCATTTAATTTATGTCGATGTAGACAGCCACATTTCGGTAACACATAACTTTGCCTCAGTTACTAAGTAATTACTGCTATCGCGCTAATGTTATGCTCCTTTCTTCCCGCGATTGACATCTGACTAAAACCTCATCCTATGCTTGTGAAAACACATAACTTTGCCTCGGGTACTACCAAGTTATTATTGCTTTCGGGCTAATGTTATGGTCCTTTTCCCCTGCGATTTACATCTTACTGAAACTCACGTCCATAGCCTCATCCTATACTGTCAATCGCGTTTATCATTTTCTTATGTATTTCGCAAAAAAACTGTAACTTTGTGAAGAATTCAGTATTTAGTCATGAACATTTTGGATGTATTGAACTTGTGTGTATTTGCCAATTTAGAAATGAGAGTTTTATTCATGCATGTGTTTGTGAAATAAGAGATGTCTGGTTAAGAACGCGAGTTGATGAGTTAGGTCCTGTGTTAACAAGAACCTCTTTTAAGCAAACTCCTTGTATACGAACGATGTTCTTAATGTTTGAGTTCATATGTTGGGATCTTGATAATACTACAAGCGAAGTTTGATGATATATCGAGCCTTATTTGTATTTTAGATTCAGCAATTCTGACATATGCGGCCCATAGGCTTACGCTGTGGAATCTTCGCCGTTGGTAGCGAACATGGCGCCCATGATTCGAGTTGGCCGAACTCTCTCTATATACGGCTCTGGTTCCACAGCAGCCACACTGACTCTCTGACAGGCCGTCTCACAGCAGACTCAAACACCGTCACCGAGACTGTAGTTTGAATGAAACAAGTGTTTTTCTGTCAGGATCCATCAGAGACCCAGACCCAGTTACTTCATTAATTTCCTTCGGGATCAATAAAGTATCTATCTATCTAGACCCAGACCTGGAACCAGCTGTGTGTCCTTTAAGAGCGACGAGTCAAAGGATCTTCCTACTGGATTCAAATCAGACCAACATCCATCCCCTCAGAGGTGAGTTGAGTGCAAATGTTGTAACAGAGTAAAATACAGCAGAGTCAGTTTGAACAGTTTTTACTCCAACATGTGTTTAATGTGAGCTCAGCTCTGCTTCACATCCATTTCTATGTTCATATGTGAAGCGGTGTGTGTTGGATGTTTTCCACCAACGCAGCAGTCAGAGAGGAAAGAATGATGTTGGAGGAGGTGTTTCTGAGTGTCTGCAGGACAGCAGCTGGTCCAGCAGGGGGCGCCTTTGTGCTTTGGCTCTAACACAGTGGAGGCAGGAGCTTCCCCTCAGGGGGCCGGTGCTGCTGGATGGAGGAGGACAGACAGATTTATTTAGAATTAAAAAGCTGAACGTCTGAACCACATGGAGCTGATGGAGGTGTGATGTGTTCCAGGTTCAGCAGAGGAACAGTCAGCAGGGTGCTGGTTAGCTGCTTAAAGCTTTGACAAGTTCAGATTAGTGAGCAACAGAACAAAAGTTTGTCCTGAGAGGCTGAAATGAAACTTGGTAAACAGACAGGAACTCTGCTTCTTCCAGTTAACTGAACACAGCTTTGGAAGCTGCAATGAAAGTTTATCTCCTGTCTTTGGGAAACAATCATCAGATGATGTTGAACAGTCATCGTCTGAGGCCTTCATACTGGGAGCTGCCCAGTACAACCAGTCTGATCCCAGCACACACTGGCTCTGGCTGCCTTGCTCCAGGGCACTTCAGCAGGGAGGGAAAGCTTTCTGAAGGGGTTGGTGAGAGCTGCTGGGACCCAACCAAAGTGAGCTGAAAGCTCCAAGCAGCTGCAGACTGAGCTGTTGGTTCTCAGTGGGATCAGCAGGACCAGTAAAGCTTTCCCACTACAGGGAGTCCTCTGATCCACTGCTCACATCCACACATCCCTTCATGGACCTTCACCTTGTGTTTCTCTCTGTGTGGACAGACACAATGTGAGCTCATTCTTCATGATTCCTCCACAGAGTGGACCAGCAGAGCTCAGAGGGTCCCAGTGGTCCGTCTGCCCAGCAGCATCAAACACAGCTGGACTCCATATTTATGGTCTGTACATGTACAACAACTACTTTCCCATCTGTTCTGCTCACAGCCATCTCCATGCTGCACTCTGTAGACCAGTGGGTTGTCAGTGAGTCCAACATGGATCTGATGTTTGGCTCCATGGTTTCAGTCTGATTGGCTCATTCATATAGTTTTCTGTTCCAGCTGCTGGAGGACAACATGCTCACTTTTGTGAAGGAGGAGCTGAAGAAGATGCAGAAGGCTCTGAGTCCAGATTACCCAGAATGCTTAGAGAGTCAGAGGGAGGGTGAGGATGAAGAGTGTTGGAGCAGCAGAGAGGCATTAGTGAAGATCACAGCTCACTTCCTGAGGAGAATGAAGCAGCAGGAGCTGGCTGACCGTCTGCAGAGCAGTAAGAGGATTTCTCTAAAGGTTTAACTTGCTGGATAAATGACACATTTACTGATGTCTCAGCACACAGAACAGCAGATGTTCAGATACTCATTCTGTACAGGGTTGAAATGTCTGTTTACTGATGTTATTTCTTGTCTTCATTCAGAACTTGTTGCTGCAGTTTGTGGACGTAAAGTTAAATGTGCTCTGAAGAAGAAGTTCCAGTGTGTGTTTGAGGGGATTCCTAAAGCAGGAAAGCCAACCCTTCTGAATCAGATCTACACAGAGCTCTACATCACAGAGGGAGGGACCGGAGAGGTCAATGATGAACATGAGGTCAGACAGATTGAAGCAGCATCCAGGAAAGCAGGCAGAGCAGAAACATCCATCAGACAAGAAGACATCTTTAAAGGCCCACCTGGAAGAGATGAACCAATCAGAACAGTGATGACAAAGGGAGTGGCTGGCATTGGGAAAACAGTCTTAACACAGAAGTTCACTCTGGACTGGGCTGAAGGCAAAGCCAACCAGGACATCCAGTTCATGTTTCCATTCACTTTCAGAGAGCTGAATGTGCTGAAAGAGAGAAAGTTCAGCTTGGTGGAACTTGTTCATAACTTCTTTACTGAGACCAAAGCAGCAGGAATCTGCAGCTTTGAACAGTTCCAGGTTGTGTTCATCTTTGACGGTCTGGATGAGTGTCGACTTCCTCTGGACTTCCACAGCAAGGAGCCCCTGACTGATGCTACAGAGCCCACCTCAGTGGATGTGCTGCTGACAAACCTCATCAGGGGGAAGCTGCTTCCCTCTGCTCGCCTCTGGATAACCACACGGCCTGCAGCAGCCAATCAGATCCCTCCTGACTGTGTTGGCATGGTGACAGAGGTCAGAGGGTTCACTGACCCACAGAAGGAGGAGTACTTCAGGAAGAGATTCAGAGATGAGGAGCAGGCCAGCAGGATCATCTCCCACATCCAGACATCCCGAAGCCTCCACATCATGTGCCACATCCCAGTCTTCTGCTGGATCACTGCTACAGTTCTGGAGGATGTGTTGGAAACCAGAGAGGGAGCAGAGCTGCCCAGCACCCTGACTGAGATGTACATCCACTTCCTGGTGGTTCAGGCCAAAGTGAAGAAGCTCAAGTATGATGGAGGAGCTGAGACAGATCCACACTGGAGTCCAGAGAGCAGGAAGATGATTGAGTCTCTGGGAAAACTGGCTTTTGAGCAGCTGCAGAAAGGAAACCTGATCTTCTATGAATCAGACCTGACAGAGTGTGGCATCGATATCTCAGCAGCCTCAGTGTACTCAGGAGTGTTCACACAGATCTTTAGAGAGGAGAGAGGGCTGTACCAGGAGAAGGTGTTCTGCTTCATCCATCTGAGTGTTCAGGAGTTTCTGGCTGCTCTTCATGTGCATCTGACCTTCATCAACTCTGGACTCAACCTGATGGGAAAATATGAACGACCCAAGAGATCTTCATCTTTTAAAAAACCAAAACTAAAACATCTCCATCAGAGTGCTGTGAACAAGGCCTTAGAGAGTCCAAATGGACACCTGGACCTGTTCCTCCGCTTCCTCCTGGGTCTTTCCCTGCAGACCAATCAGAGGCTCCTACGAGGCCTGCTGACACAGACAGGAAGTAGCTCACAGACCAATCAGAAAACAGTTGATGACATCAAGAAGAAGATCAGTGGGAATCTGTCTGCAGACAGAAGCATCAATCTGTTCCACTGTCTGAATGAACTGAATGATCGTTCTCTGGTGGAGGAGATCCAACAGTCCCTGAGTTCAGGAAGTCTCTCCACAGATAAACTGTCTCCTGCTCAGTGGTCAGCTCTGGTCTTCATCTTACTGTCATCAGGAAAACATCTGGATGAGTTTGACCTGAAGAAGTACTCTGCTTCAGAGGAGGCTCTTCTGAGGCTGCTGCCAGTGGTCAAAGCCTCCAACAAAGCTCTGTGAGTACAAACACAGATATATTTCTTTATAAATACATTGTTTACTTATTAACTGGAGAAAAACAGCAGAATAAGCGTTAAACTCAGTTTCAAATGAACTTCATTTTATTTATGAAGTGTCAGTTCACAACAAAATATCATCTTACAAGTGATGTGAGATGATACTTTGTTGGAAATAGAAACTCATCAGTTCCTCTGAGGAAGAACTTGGTGGCAGTTATTTATCAATTTTATAATTAATTTGTTTAATTGATTAATTAATCATTTTATTTGCTCCCATCTTATTAGTTACAGTAGTTATCTGGCTTAACTAACTCTAACAATAAGTCAATAAAGCTTTTCTGACTCTGGATATGTTGCTTTTATTTGATTTTTCCTCCCCAGACTCGTCAGACTCACACTGACTGCATGTGTTCAGTACGTCCTGAAGTATAGACTTAGTTTTACTGTCTGTTTTGAACATGAGAAACTTTAACAAAGTAACCAAAATTCAGTTTGTGCTTTTTAACTTACTCTTCTGTGGAAACTTTTTAAGTCTTGAGTCTAAGAAAGAGAAAAACATGTTGTCATTCATGTGTTAATTTCTTGGTAGAAAGGTCCGTCAGTCCTACAGAAAGCATGTCAGTCTGCAGAGTGACAGACAAAGGCTGCAGCTACAGAGCCACAGCTGAGCTGGGCCAGATAACACTTTGGTGCTGGAGAAACAGCTGACTGTTAGTGTGAGAAGATGCTTTGCTCACATGGTGTTCTTTGCTGAGCTGATCTGATCACAGGATGAGCCAATAACAGCAGCAGATACATCTTTTAGTTTCTCCATCTACTGAGCTAAGACGGCACATGTAGACATCTTCCATCACACTTTAATGTCTTTAACAAATAAACAGAAACAAACAGGGAAACAGAATTCTTCCACTTATTAAATATGAATGTAGTTTGATTAATTAATCGATCAAGTTATTTCCTTCCATCTCATTCCCTCCTCAGCCTGAGTGGCTGTGACCTCTCAGAGAGAAGCTGTGCAGCTCTGTCCTCAGCTCTCAGCTCCCAGTCCTCCAGCCTGACAGAACTGGGCCTGAGTAACAACAACCTGCAGGATTCAGGAGTGAAGCAGCTTTCTGATGGACTGAAGAGTCCAAACTGCAGACTGGAAACTCTCAGGTAAGGACTGTATGAAAACAAGCTTCTCCAAACTACACTAACACTCCAGATCATGTAGGTGAGGATGAAATCACGTGTACGCTCAGCTGGGCTCAGATGGACCGAGGTGCTCTGTGGATGTTCCTTCTTGTTGTTTCTTTTAGCAAAAACAGTAAAGTGTAGGTGTATATTAATCCAGCTGAATTCCCAATAAAGCTGCTCTCATTCAAGGGTTTTTCTGGGGTTTTTGTCACAGTTTGAAAGTGTGACTGAAAATCAGCCCATTAAGACTACATGTCAGCTGGTGGTCACTTAAAGCATGTAATAAAATCACCATTCAAGTAACTTAAAGACAACAGGTGTACAGTGAGTTCAGCTGTACTTACATGTACCCTGAAGCCAAACTGGCAGCTGGTTCCACAGAGAGGGGCCTGATAACTGAAGGCTCTGCCTCCCATTCTGCTTTTAGAAACTCTGGGAACCACAAGTAAACCTGCAGCCTGAGAGCAAAGTGCTCTGTTGGGAACATATCCAACAATGAGATGTTCTCACTCAGGCCGCAGAGTTGCAGCGTCAGACAGACTTCAGTCAGTAACTGGATTCTGCTCCTCTGCATGTGAACAGTTATAAGGAAGGTGTTCCAGTTAATGCTCCAGTCAGGCTGTGAGCAAAGCTCAACTCAAATGTGGGGGAACTGTGCATGATACAGCCAGCAGCTGCAGAGTCATCAGAATATTTGAGGAGATGACAGGACTCTGGGGTGTGCTGGAAGTCTGAGGTGTGCAGAGTTCAGTGAAGAGTGAAATGTTGAAATATTCACAATAATCTAAAGTTTATATTCTCAGAGGTTTTCTTTTCATCCAGGTTTTTCATTCACTGCTGCCATGTTTCCTCTTTGTTTGTCACAGAAGATTGTTTATATTTTCTTCTCATTTTATCTGAAACTGTTACTGGAGCAAAATGATGAAAAGAATCTTTCTCTAAGAATGTTGTTACCATTGGATGATATTCAGCTTGAGTTTCAGAGCAGTTCTCTCAGAGTTTGTGTTGTTGTGTGTGTCTGCAGCCTGTCAGGCTGTCTGATCACAGAGGAAGGCTGTGCTTCTCTGGCTGAAGCTGTGACCTCCAACCCCAAATCCCATCTGAGAGAGCTGGACCTGAGCTACAACCATCCAGGAGCCTCAGGAGAGAAGCTGCTGAGGGCTGCACTGAAGGATCCACACACACTCAGGTATGGAGAGGCCTGCTGCAGCCTCACAATGTCTGATAGAGGAGGAAGAGCTGGGAACATGTTCTCTGTGCTGCACTCAGCCCTGTGCTTCTGCTTCCTGCTGAGTGTTACATGAACAATCACACATGTAGGAGCCTGTTTCCTTTGCTCACAGCACCAACGCTGGTTGGACATGAACAGCAGATATTTGTGGAGGAGGTCTCCAAGGAGAACATCTGCAGGAACAACAGTGAGAAGTGTCTGTTGGTCCTCTGACCCTGGATCAGACGCAGAGATGGGTCCAGGACATGTTAGCCGAGCTTAGCACAAAGATTTCTAGAACCATGTTCAGCGTCTGGAAATGCGTACATATGGGTTAGACCTGCGTCCTGAGAGAGGATCTGGATGTTTTGCTGCCCTGAAACATTCTGAGAGGAGGAGTCAGCAGAAACAATGTGACCATCAGGAGAGACCATGATGTCAGAGACTGAAGAGACTTCAGCAGAGTGTTTAAAGCTCATATTTGGCTTCAGAAAGGAGAGAAAAATCAAAGTGAAAATTCTTCCAAAGTTGAAGAGTTGAATTCAGAGACAGAAACTTCATCATCTCCATCATCTGACTGCAGAAAACATTTAGTTTGAACTTGTTTTTATTGGGTTTTCAGCGCCGACGTTCAGTTTCTACACTTTTCTCTATCCAGCTGGAGATGATAATTACACACATTATATCCAAATTAAGATCAAAAGCAAACAAGAGACGAACAAAACAAATATCCCCTACCAATGAAATGCATGAAACATCCATCCATCCACCTTCTCCACCCACTGAATCCGTCGGGGGGGCCGGAGCCCCTCCCAGCGGTCATGGGGCCAGAGGCGGGGTTCACCCTGGACAGGTCGCCATCCATCACAGGGCCACATTAAATATGTTAAATCAAATATACACATTCAGACATTCATATGTACAAGCCCACACAGAAATTAGTGCTGAGGAAAGCAGCACTGAAACATTGTGAGGCTCTGTGTGGATGATGGGAAACAGGTGGCAGAGGAGGAAGGCTAACCAGTCTCATTGTGTTCATAAAGAGCCGACAGGACTCCAGTGGTTAGTAAAGATGGACTTTAGGAGCCTTCATAGATTTGCAATGTGCTACATCTGATGGAGGTCCCAAACCTTCTGGATCCAGATGTTATATGAAGGGGGGGTTCAGCCATCTAATAGTTCTACACCTCAGTGCTGCTGTGAGTAATATATTTACAGATGTTTCTCTGACCTCCCATTCAGCCCTTTAGGCATCACTCCTAATAGAGCCACAGTAGCATCCCGAGGTATAGAGCATCAGATACCTCTCCCCAGAGTGTCTTTACTTTGGGACATAAGCAGAATATATGGGTATGATTGGCAGCATGTGCTCCACCATTCCTCCAGTATCAGCTGGAATGTGACCGGCTCATTCTAGATACTATTTCTGGAGTCCTGAAAAATGTGACAGTTATTTTCCTCCTTTCAGGGTGGAGCCTGCTGGAGAACGATGGCTGACACCAGGGCTGAGGAAGTGTGAGTGTGTTCTTCATCTGATTCATGACATCCAGCCATCGTCACACTGTCACATCACTCATTGATCAAAGTGAACAGATGATAGATCAATAACTGCAGCTGGACTGTGTTTGTTCTCTCCTTCAGATTCCAGCCAACTCACAATCGACACAAACACAGTGAACAGAGAACTGAAACTGTCTGACAACAACAGGAAGGTGACACATGTGGAAGAGGAGGATCAGTCATATCCTGATCATCCAGACAGGTTTGGTGGCTGGCCTCAGCTGCTGTGTAGAAATGTTCTGACTGGTCGCTGTTACTGGGAGGTCGAGTGGAGAGGAGAGGTTTATATATCAGTGAGTTACAGAGGAATCAGCAGGGGAGGAGGAAACATAGACTGTGTGTTTGGATTTAATGATCAGTCCTGGAGTCTGAGGTGCTCTGCTGGAGGTTACTCTGTCTGTCACAATAAAAGAGAAACAGACTTCATCTCCTCCTCTTCCTCCGTCTCTCACAAAGCAGCAGTGTATGTGGACCGTCCTGCTGGCACTCTGTCCTTCTACAGAGTCTCCTCTGACACACTGATCCACCTCCACACCTTCAGCACCACATTCACTGAAGAACCTCTGCATCCTGGATTTGCAGTCTGGTTTCCTGGTTCCTGGTTGTCTCTGTGCTGAGTATACAGAGTGTCCTCCTGTCAGAGAATCCCTGCTGAACAGATAGTTCAGTCTGTTCATGTCTGTCTCTTTCACTCAGAAACACCTTTTCAGATTCATGGACTCAGTCAGTTTCTGTTTGAAACTCTTCTGAATGATTCCTTGGAAACTTCTTCCTCTTCCAGTCCTTTAAAGATAGAAGCTGCCATTCTTCCAGGATGTTGTTTTTCTGTGTGTTTCCAGTCAAAGCTTCACACTGAGTATCAGCAAGTTGTGTTTCTCTGCAGCTGACTTCAACTGAGCCCATTCAGTTGATGTCAGCTGCAGTTAGTTTGCTGCACATGTGACAAACTAATACTTAGAAATCAAATTAGGCATCATAAAAATTAGATTAAATAATTTGCAGTTTGCTTGTCAACATGAAACCATATTTATGAAATATGTGCTTGATACCCTGAACTATAAGTGGATGTCTTGGCTTTGCAATCGGTGCTGTAATTCAGGACTTTACCTTTAGAAGCCTCCTAAGATGATGTTTGTTGTGATTTATGAATATCATGTAAAAATGAAACTGAACTGAATTTGACTGACCCTAACCCTATGAATCTGTTGACATGGCAACGTTTCCGAACACACCATTGAAAAAACCCGCCATCGGCACCGGGCCGGTTGGCCACCTCTCTCCAGCACATCTGTCGCCGGGGCAAAGATTCGGCTCATTTCGAACTTTGTCTACGAACATTTTTCCCGCTGCGACACATCTGGTGGAATGCGCCGCCTCCACTGGTCATCGACATGTTGCAGATGCCTTCATTTAAACGCAGGATCCACCGCTGAGAGGGACGCATCTTCATGGCCTTTAATGGCTTCTTCTTCTTCTTCCATCAGTTTGAACTTGAAATCATGCTGCATTCACTTGACCTAAAACTGGGAAGTTAAGAATCTTTCGCTCTTACTTTCTGCTTCATTATTAAAGATCAATTCCAGTTAAACTCAGAAGATTTTATATTAACTATATCAACTTCCTTTGATGTTTGATGAGTGTCTTTTTAAAAAAAAATTCAATTTAGTCACATTCTTCATTAAATGCTAACTGCTAAGATATTTCAGGATGAGTTTTCTGATGAATAAAATATTCACAATAAAACTCGGTAGCATTCCAACTTTATTACTTGTGTTTTTATTCTTTTTATCAAAGCAAACTGTTCAAAAACGGTTTAAATGTCTGTTTAGTAGAATTTCCTCAGGGGACGTCTCTCCTGACCCAAACAGCACAAAGTCCACTTTCAGACACAAGTACAGTAGCCTGAGAGGGACAAATTTCACCCCGTTGAATCTTAATAAATACAATGAAACAGTTTTAAAAGACAGATCTTTAATCCTGCAGGGTCGAGCTGCCCTCAGATGTAGATTTGATCCGTGCACACAAACTCTGGTTTATGTCGCCATCATGGCTCCCAACAGTCTGAAGTCGGCTGATAAACCACAGCTTCCATATGAAGGCGACTCACAGCTGCAGGCACTTGGTTTTACTTCCGTTTAGCCACATTTACAAGATTTTAAGCCTGAGTTCCATATCCCAGACAAACGGCTGAAATCGGAGACAAAGCGTTCAGCTTCAAACGGGCGAGTTTTAGCAGAAAACACCAGCAGAGAGTCTGTTGCAGCTCTGAAAGACCTCCGAAGGGGAAGTCTGAACTGGTGCTCAGGTCATTTTTTACTGTCGGTAAAGAGTTCGCCTCTTTGCTTAGCCACCGGGACGCCGTCCGATGTTTCCCTGGAAGAAGAAAAGCAGATGGAAGACTCTGTGGGCGACCTTTCCAGCAGAGGATGTGAAACATGGAAGTCTGCTTCACGTCCCCGACCAGGAAACCGGATCAGTGGTGCAGCTCTCTCTGAGTTTTCCCAGTCGTAATTGAATGCAGCGTGACGCGGCTGGAACCAGGCGCCGCTCCGGCCGTCTCCGGCCTCCAGCAGGACGTTGGCTCAGGGGAAAACACGCCGCTCCTCCCATGAACGCAACAGGAAAGCTAACATGAAACCACCAGCCAGCACAGGAAAACACGAGGCTCAGCGTCACTCCGAGCGTCTCTTTGCTCCAATAAAGTTTGTACAAACTGGTTTCCTCCTTCAGGACTGAGCCGGCTGCAGTTTGTGCTCCGAGGCCGACGGCGCCTCGATGATTTCTCCGGACACGAACAACTCCTGAAACACAAACGGCTTTGGGTCAGTCTGGATTTCCTTAAACATCTCAACCTTTTTCTCTCACAGCGGAGCTCCAAATGGGATCAACCTACGGTGGCCCTGAAGTGCCAAACACAACAGCGAAATATGTGAAATATTACACATTATGGCTTTAACCAAAACGGAAAAGGTAGGTACCATCAGCGAAATAAATCGGCGCTGATTGGACTGGTGGTGGTCCGTGCTTTAAACCGTAAAGACTATGGTTTACATGTTTTCAAAATAAAAGCGCTGCTAGTGACAACATCTTACCGCCATAAAAAGGCACAAAGAAGAAGAGTCCTGTTCAAGAATAAACCCTGATGTGGCTTTTCCCAGAAGCCCATTTTATCCCAGACGGGTCATTTAGCCTAAACTTAGGTGGATGGACTTTGGGATGGTTGCCATCTCCAACTTGGCTTGATGCCCGAAAACATTAAACTTTTAAGAAAATAAGATGAACTTAATGTTGTTCCTCTGCGGTTTTGACTTTCACATCCAGGTTTAAGCAGGAGCTGATCTGGAACCGGTTTTCCTGCTAAAAGCTGTTTTTAACAACTGGATCAGGGTGAGCAACCTGAGGATTCAGCAGCTACCTGATCATAGATGACTTTAACAATGAGCGAGCAGCTGGGACATGTGGCCACCTCCTCCCCGTTCTCCAGGTCCTCCTTAAAAACACAAGCACAGCTCTCAGGTTCAGCTTTCTTTCAGCACCCATCAGCATCAGCTCACCTGAGAGTTCTGCACCAGCATGTCTTCATGATGCCACACTCATTTAAACCCATTTCATTCACAAACTAACAAACCTTCAATATCTATTTGCTTTCAGTGAAAATGCTCAACTTAATTCGGCTTCTTACTGTAAACTGACCATCAAAGGTAAAACAACAACATTCTGAATCATTGTCGCCATGTTTGAAAGCAACTTTCTGGTAAAAACTCTGTAAAACTATTAAAAAAATGTAAATATAATCTAAAAATACTCAATAATTCTGAGCAGAATGCATCAGAAGACGTTGGAGATTTATGGAAGCGATAAAAACATTAACTGCTCAATGTTTAACTTCCCCAAAGGATGAGCAGAGTAATAATCAGAGATTTTTAAAGTGCACTTTGGTTTGAACACAATCGGAGTTGGCCATCAGCTCCCAGCGGACTCACTTTAGTTATAGCGAAGCGGTCCCCGCAGGGACACGGGAAATAAAACGTCTCCGTCTCCTCATCGTACTCAAAGTCTTCCACCTCAACTTCATCGTGAAACACCGACATCTTTACCGGAGTCACTTGCGTCGCAAACGTCAAAGCAGCACCGGCGGCGCACGTTTATGGCGTCATCGTCTCAGGTCTATGACGTATTTCAGCCGTCTTTGTTTTTGTTTTATTTTCACCCCAGAAGAGACGGAAAAGGAGACAAAAATGGATTAAAAATGCAAAAAACAACAAACAAATGGTTTAATAACTAAAAAATATTCAAACAAATAAAAGTTTTGATACACGAAAGGAAATAGTTTCTCCTGCGACTCTTCCCACTTTGTCCAGAAGAGGCCGACGTTGCATCAAGGAAACCCGAAACTGGAGATTTAAACACAAGAATAACGAATCACACTATGTTTGAAAACGGGTGCTTTTATTTGCACCGGAAATAGTTTCATCTCCATGCTGCAGCACGTCCAAATGAATAGAACCGAAGTGTCTGAAAATAAAAGCTACAATGAAGAATATTATCAAAATGACTGAAAACAACTTTGAGCTGTAGTTCCTGTGGGTAAGTAATGCCATGAGCTGAGCTTCTTTAGCGTTTAAAGTTAGGCATGTCACACCATACATGGCTGATAAACAGGACCAAACATAAAGAAACACAAACTGATCCATTTTCATACTTAAGATTTCAGTTTCATCCCATATTTGGTTTCTGAAATGTGCATTTATGAGTTGTGTTTCAACACTTTCAACACTTTAAGGGAGGGTAAGCAGGTGGTATAGTTTTGCTTGGATCTTAATTAGACTGATTGTAATTTGAGCAGCAGATAAGTTTGGTAAAATAAAGCCAAATATCAGTCTTTGTTAGAGAAATATTTTCAGCCACAACTCTGGCCGACATTCTTAGTTAAAGGAAAGAAAAAGCAGGTGAATGAAAACTTACTAAAGCAACAGTTTTCCCTTCAAAAAGTCCATCTTTGGAGAATAAAATATCAGAGTTATTAACAGAGTTTATCAGAGTTTAACAGAGTTTATCAGAGTTTAACAGAGTTATTATCAGAGTTTAACAGAGTTTATCAGAGTTTAACAGAGTTAAGGTTAAATTTTCCTTTGTTTCTTTTTACCCAAGTTTACTTTTTTGGGTATTTGGTTTTGTACTTGAATGCAAAGTGTGTGAGTATATAATATACTTGTTACTTTATGACATATAAGAGTAGGATAGTGTTCTGTTTATTGTGCAGTAGGCCTAAAATGCAGTTACAGAGAATTGCACTACTTAATGGCCAGATTTTCCTTTGGTTCTTTTTACCCAAGTTTACATTTGTGTGTCTTAATTTTGCACTTGAATTTTATATTCAATATTTATGTTTTTATTTCTATGCTGCAATCTATTGAGCTCAAATAAATACCGAATGTTCTAAATGACTGTATATAGTGCTTTTATTCTTCAGTCAGTTAATATAAACATATTTGATGTTAAAGATGTTATAGAACGTACGCCTCCAGGACGCTGAGGCGTGCAGGCAAGATTGTGGCCGACCCCTCCCACCCTGGACACAAACTTTTTGAGGCACTCCCCTCTGGCAGGAGGCTGCGGTCCATCAGGACCAAAACCTCCCGCCACAAGAACAGCTTCTTCCCCTCTGCAGTTGGCCTCACCAACAAGGCCCGCTGTACCCCCCCACTGACATGACCCCTTATCCCCACTGACACTTTATATATTGACGTTATATTAACGTTCTGTCTTGTCTTTCTGTCAGTACAGAGTGCGTTACATTAACGCACTCTTCTTAAAAATACTTTGCACATATTTTTAAAAAAAAAAAAAAATTCTTTTACATTTATTATTACCTTATTCTATTATTATTATATTTTTTTGTCTTGTTCTTATGGCACCAAATAGACCAGGCCAAATTCCTTGTGATGTACAATTACTTGGCAATAAAACCTTTTCTGATTCTGATTTCTGATTCTGATTCTGATTCTGATTTCTGATTCTGAACGTAACAGCGTTATAGAACATAAAAAATAATGGCACAGTTACTTTGCTGAGTAACTAATTACTTTTACAATGTGGTAACTGAGTTACTAACTCAGTTACTTTTTGGGAACAGTAACTAGTAACTGTAACTAATTACTTTTTTAAAGTAGCTTGACCAACACTGTTGCTCTGCTTTGCTCTGGAATTGTAATGAGCGCTGTACGACTGCTGCAGACCCGTTCTGAAAGCCTGAGTCCTCCTTTAGAGCAGATATCAGGCGGCCTCTTCACCATGTGCATCTTCTTCTGTAGAGACAGATTTTAAACAGTCGTCCGCATAAACATCCTTTTTGACTGCATCAACCACTTCAGCTGGAGACTGTTGTGCATTATCATCAGCGGTTCTTTGCAGAGCATCATCTGCACAACTTGGCGAAGACACAGTATTAAAATAAAACTAACAAACAGAAATCAGTAAAAATGTATCTGATACTTTGGGAGTCTTTGCTTGTTTGTCTGACAATTAATTCTCAGTGAAGATGGAAAGTAGGAGCAGTTCCAAACCTGCACAGTAACTGGTAAAAAGCTTTAAGGATGAAACTTCTCCTAAAGATTGTTGTACTTTGTCAGGTTGAATGTTTTACTGACAGCATTGTTGTCCCGTTGTGTCTGAAATGGAGGGAAATCTGTTCCAAAGTCATTTTGTTCATATGATGAAGGCAGCCAGCTGCAGTCTGCAGATTCAGTCTTTATGCTGTGAGCAGGGCGTTTCTGCCCTCTAGTGGCCACAGATGGTATCTACAGAAAAGGTAAAGCGGGAGATTTACAAATGATTTACACTTTCGGTGGTACCTTTCACAATTAAATGCTATCAACGCTATGCTGCACCTCACAGACGTAATATAAAGCTGTTTGAACAGCTGAAACTTGTTTTACTCAGGAGTGACTGAATGTAAATAAGTTGGTGGCCTCTGTGTGAAAGGCGCAGGTTTTTTCTTCAAGTGTAAACTAAGCTACAGTTAACGCTAGCTAGTTAGCAGCAGTTAGCTAGCATCTTTGTTAGCTCCGGTTATATTTAGTTTAAATGTTAAGTAGAGAATGAATGTGGTGCTAAAACGTGGCTACTTCATGTGACAGTAAATTTAAACAGAGCAGACTTTATAGTTCTCGCTGTACCATGGTGCTGCTGATCTGACTTCCGGTTAAATCATGAAGCATTGATTGATGTAGCTGTGCGGTTTAACCGCTAGAGGGCAGTAACAACGGCCGTTTCATTTCCCAGCGCTTCTTCATGGCAGATATGAATGAATAAACACACACAATAAGGTCTGTGGAACACAAACATGATGCATGATGAACTTCTCCACTGTAACATGTGTTTAGGTAGAATTAAGACTCTTCTGAGGCTCCAACAACTTTCTGCTTTCAGCCTTTCTGCTGCACAGGATGCAGAAGCTGCAAACTCTCCTGAAAAACCTTGTTTTTAAAATGGAACTATTATTTTTCAGTGCTTTTGACAGTTTTGACTCTTTGAATATGAGGTCACTCAGACATATTGCATCATAATCAGACCTCTACGTGATGAAGGACACTGCTTGGCCACAGATCTGAGCCTCAGTGCTGATCTCACCATCGTGGAGTCAGTCGGTCCAAAGCCAGAAACAAACATGATTTGGCTCCTGAGACGGAGAAAAAGGTTTCCTGTTCAGAAGGAAAGAGAAACCATATTAAATGAGTGATTTGTCCATTTGCAGGCTGTCTGGTCCCAGAGGATCCGCACTGGAGCCTGGACTCTCAGGTCTTTGGAGGCCTGCTGCAGACTGAGTGCTGTCAGCATTTAGCTGAGAGCTGCCAACAAGCCTGCAGACTCTCAGTGTTGTTTAATCACCAACTTCCAGAATGAGAGTTTCACTGAGAAATGTCTGATATCTTCTGTTATTCTGCATTTCTAAATGTTAGCGTGCACACCTGTTTGCTGCTGTTTAAAAGCTGACTCGTGACTTGTGTCACAGCTGATGAAATGATGTGTGAAAGCCAACAGCTGGAAGCTTCAGGGATCTGCCTCTTTCTGAATGAGTCCATCAGCAGCTGCTCATGAACACGCTGGAACATTTCTTCTCCTCAGCAGCAGATCAAAGTGTTTCTGCTGTAAACTGGCTCGTACAGAAAAGGCCTCTGAGATCCAGCTCTGTTTCTGCCACAGAGTCACTCGGCTGGAAACTAAACTGAACTAAAACTCATCCTTCTGATCCTTTCTTTCAGTTAAAGTGCTTTTAACCTGTTTTTTCCTGAGTGTTCAGCTGCTGCATCGTTACTCTGAGACGACCTCCAGAATAAATACAGAGAAGCAGAAATAAATCAGCCTCCTCACAGCACTGATGCAACAGTTATGGCTTCTCTTTGTTTCACACAACAACAAAATGATTTCCTGCTGAAGCCAGCAGTCAGAAGTGTGAACGTCAGGATGATGGTCACAGGGTGCCGTCATGAATATGAGCTCCAGAGAAGAAGAAGAAGCTGCAGCCGCTCAGAAACATCCAGCAAGACGAACGCTGCCGGCGGCTCTTTGCCTCCTCTCCATCAGCAGATACAGAGACAGACATCCTCATGTGGTCATCATCAGAGCTCGTCTGACCTAATGTCCCTGAAGGGGTCCCTGCTGACCCCCCCACACAGAGTTAGTGCTGCACTGCAGAAACTGTGTTGGCACAATGATCAGAATCAGACGCCTTTTGTGTCCGTATGAATGTAAACAATGTACATCCTTCTGTTACTGGTCCCAAAGCAAACATTCAGACTGCTCTAAAGAAGCATCCATGTTGTTAACAAAAAGAGAAAACAGCCACACAAATGAGACATGAAACATGAGAAAAAGTCTAAAGCTAAATGCTATCAGGACAAGAATGGACTGAATCTGAACAGTCCAACTTTAACCTGTGATGGTTTCACAGGGGTTACCGTCTCAGGTAGGAATAAAACACCCTAAACCCAGAGAGATGTGCGACAGGAACTGATTTAGTATTAATACAGCTGAAGAGGACTTTCTGCTTTAACTGCAGTCAGGAGTGTGGGACACGGGGCTCTCAAGGCTCACGCGCTGGGCGGGACAGTCACGCGCGGTCCTTTCTGTCTTGGAAACGGCAGGAAACAAGCACGTCTCCCATGAGTCTGAGTTATTAAGCAGTTATTAATAACAACAACACTAATAATAATATTATTAATGACAGAACCCCATTCCTGCGGCCTGGGATGTCACTCTTGCCTGCATTCAACACTTGAGAGCCCTGGTGGGACATGAGCTGAGGCAGGAAAAGGAAAACTAGATTCAAGATTCATGTCTTCTAAATGATGAAAACAAAGCAAGCAACATCACATATGTGAACTGGGAATATTTTACATACAAAAACAGTAAATTTCTTAAGAAAAGTACGTTATTATGTACATAAATATAGGATCAACACCAACATAAAAAAAGCTCTTACAATTATTTGGGAAGCTTTTATTTTATGTCCTCACCGGAAGTGATATCTAACTGCGTCTCTGCTAACTTAACAACCTCTTTGCATCTGTCTCTGTGCTTCCCTCTAGTGGCCATAATCTGTAACTACACCATCAGTCAGGATGAACATTGAAATGTGGGAAATCTTTCTAAAATGAGGTTTTATGATGGAAGAGAGCAGTCATATTAATACTTTAACAACACTGTCATATTTAGTTAATGCTGGAGTTTTACCAGCTCACTTTTCTCATCATTACTCAGTGAAGATGGAAAGTAGGAGCAGTTTCAAACCTGCACAGTAACTGGTAAAAATCTTTAAGAATGAAACTTCTCCTAAAGATTGTTGTACTTTATCAGTTTGAATGTTTTACTGACAGCATTGTTGTCCCGTTGTGTCTGAAATGGAGGGAAATCTGTTCCAAAGTCATTTTGTTCATATGATGAAGGCAGCCAGCTGCAGTCCGCAGATTCAGTCTTTATGCTGTGAGCAGGGCGTGTCTGCCCTCTAGTGGCCACAGATGGTATCTACAGAAACGGTAAAGCTGGAGTTACAAATGACTGGGGATGGGGATGTTAAGCTAAAATGAGCCTTGGAGTCATGTCATTTAAGATGGTTTATTTGTTTGTAGGAGCTCATTTTGTTTAATGTGTCTGTCCTTAGCTCTTACGGTGTTCCAGTTAGGAAAGCATTTGTGCAAAATAAGAAACGAACAGCTGAATATCAATAAATTCTTCTGGAAACATCAGTAAGCTTCACCATTGTCAGGCTGGGTTCGCTACAGTGTGTTTATTCATTCATATCTGCCATGAAGAAGCGCTGGAAAATTAGATGGCCGTTATTACTGCCCTCTAGCGGTTAAACCGCACAGCTACATCAATCAATGCTTCATGATTTAACCGGAAGTTAGATCACCAAATACGCCACCAACTTATTTACATTCAGCCACTCCTAAGTAAAACAAGTTTCCGCTGTTATCAGATCAAACAGCTTTATATTACGTCTGTTAATAGTATTTTATTGTGAAAGGTACCACCGGAAGTGTCAGTCATTTGTAAATCTCCAGCTTGACCTTTTCTGTAGATACCATCTGTGGCCACTAGAGTGCAGAAACGCCCTGCTCACAGCATAAAGACTGAATCTGCAGACTGCAGCTGGCTGCCTTCACTGTAACTTTTTACTTTAACTTTTACGACACCTGAAAATTATTTTATCTGCTCTCTTCACTTTTAAATTAATTAATTAATGATTTTTTTTTTTATGTTTTTTTAATGATTTCATTGCCTTCTTGTGATTTTATGTAGCTGTAAAGCACTTTGAATTGCCTTGTGTATGAATTGTGCTCTACAAATAAAATTGCCTTGCCTTGGCTTACTATTTGTATTCTTTTGTATATTATTTAGATATCTTTATACTGTGTGCCTTATATCTTTTGTGTATCCAAAGCCAAGAGCTCCTGAACTAAATTTCACTATGCCTGCATAGTGACAATAAAGATTCTTGATTCTTGATTCTCATAATATGAACAAAATGACTTTGGAACAGATTTCCCTCCATTTCAGACACAACGGGACAACAATGCTGTCAGTAAAACATTCAAACTGACAAAGTACAACAATCTTTAGGAGAAGTTTCATCCTTAAAGGTTTTTACCAGTTACTGTGCAGGTTTGAAACTGCTCCTCCTTTCCATCTTCACTGAGTTATGATGAGAAATGTGAGCTGTGGTAAAACTCCAGCATTAACTAAATATGACAGTGTTGTTAAAGTATTAATATGACTGCTCTCTCCCATCATAAAACCTCATTTTAGAAAGATTTCCCACATTTCAATGTTCATCCTGACTGAGGGTGTAGTTACAGCTTATAGAGGGATGCATAGAAGAAATAGAAATAGAATAGAAAAATACTTTACCCCAATGGGGGGAAATTCAAATTAGTCAAGTAGCTCAAAAAAATATTAATATTTACAATTATTGTATATTAACAACAACAATAATAATACAAATTCTAATAAAAAATACTACTACTAACTAATAATAATAAATTACTAAATAAATACAAAAAAAGAGAGGTAGAGACAGATGCAAAGAGGTTGTTAAGTTAGCAGAGACGCAATTAGATATCACTTCCGGTGAGGACATAAAATAAAAGCTTCACAAATAAATAATTGTCAAGACAAACAAGCAAAGACTCCCAAAGTATCAGATACATTTTTAATGATTTAGTTTTATTTTAATATGAGTAAACTTCTCCAGTGGATCAGTCTAAGTGCTGGAACAGAATATATTACCATAATACTCTACATTTCTATTAATGAAGGTACATTCAATCCTATATTTATGTGTATAATAATGTATTTTTCTTAAGAAATTTGATATTTTCTGTATTTGAAAATATTCCCTGTTCACATATGCTGAGTCATGATTTTGGTTGTTTTGTTTTTTTCAATTAAAAATATTCATTATGGAAATAAACAGCAGCTAACAGCTGCTAACTCGTGCTTTTCTTCTTCTCCCCTCATCGTGTCTTCCTGTGACAGTCAGCTGGTTGTTTTGCTTCAGTTCTTTTACTCTGTATTTATTGGTGTGTGTATTTAATCTCTGTTTTCACCTAACTGCAGAGACAGTCTGATCACAGAGTGTTTATGAGTACAGACCAACTCCAGTGGGTGAACTTATACATCAATAACCACTGGAAGGGGCTGTTTTTAGTTGTTGTTCCAGACTTTTGTGATGGCATCCATCTTTAATAACCTGTAAACACTGATTGTTCTAATAAAACGGAGGCAAAGACAGAGGTAATCCTGCAGATTACAGAGCCGTTGGCTTAAAGTCCCTCATGTGGACACAGCAGAATACTGAGCAGCAGTCAGAGAACAGCTTTTAACTGGATCAGAGACTTTTGGAGCAGGAGACACATCGGTGGGACACCACAGGGGAGAGAAATCAATCTGACATCACTGCAAAAAGCATCAGAAGACATATTTACTTCTAGATCACTTTTAGAAGACAAGTGGAGATAAAATAATCTCCTTTTCCTTTTCCTGCCTCAGCTCATGTCCCTCACTCTAGTCCACCTGGAGGCAACAATCCACCTTTAAGCTGGTTTTCCAGCTGCCAGTGAAGCTGCTCTTGGTCCAATCTGGACCCCTCCTCTATAGATGTGGTTGGAATCTTCCACTTCCTGTTTGTCAGTCTGCAGCTGTTTGGATGGATGGATGGATGGAGCACATGGAGCAAACGTTTGGGTAACTGCACTCTGATGCCACTCAGTAACAGGGACTTTGAATCTCTGATGACATCAAACTGACTGAATGTGGAGCTGAAATGAGGGAGTTTATTTAAAGTGGCTTCTGCTTTGGTCCTCTGTTTACTGAACAACCTGCTGAAAATGTCAGCTTTAGCTGGTGGAGTCGCTAACTCAGTGTGTGAAAAGAAGAAAAGCTCCTTCACAGCTTCAGAGTGGTTAAAGTTCCTGGTGTTACTGATCCAGCTCAGCATCCTGTTGACCACAGGCGGCCACGGCAGCGTTAGACCCATTCTTCTGTTGGAAGCCCAAGAGTCTCGTAAGAAATGAAGGAAGGCCCAAATACAAGCTCACAGGCTGGAGACAGGGAGAAATAAAGTTAAATAAAAGCTTAATTATTAGATACTAGAAACCTGAGCCACTACAACAACATGGAAACATAACAATATGAGAATTGAAAAGTATTAAAGTTCCTTTCATTCCCCTTTTACAAACTACTTGAGATGTGTGTAAGTGCAGGGATTGTCCATCAGTCTCGACTGTTATCAATCACGTATCAGATCAACGCCTTTAGTGGTTATTCATTCATACCATGATTTTTATTTGTCCAAATGAATTCTAACTGGGACACTTATTTACTTTCCCTCACATGAGACTGTGTGTTTCTACCTTACATGTGAGCGTTCAGTTAAACTGAGCAAAGTGTTCCCCATCCATACAGATCAACTTTTCATTTGAGCCCTCGGACACGCTCTCAGAGTCATCTGCATCTGTATTGTGTCCAGATGTTGGCAGCGCAGCAGCTTAGTGCCTGAAGGAGTGAATGAGCCCACAGGAGGGGAAATGTGTCCAAAGAAAAGTGTCATGTTGAGTTAAAAGCTGAGACTTCAGTTTCCATCAGCAGCCATGTTTCTAACTCTGTGGCCAAGCAGTGTCCTTCATCACGTAGAGGTGTGATTATGATGCAATATGTCTGAGTGACCTTATAATCAAAGAGTCCGAACTGTCAAAACCACTGAAAAATCATAATTCCATTTTAAAAACAAGGTTTTTCAGGAGAGTTTGCAGCTTCTGCATCCTGAGCAGCAGAAAGGCTGAAAGCAGAAAGTTGTTGGAGCCTCAGAAGAGTCTTAATTCTACCTAAACACATGTTACAGTCGAGAAGTTCATCATGCATCATGTTTGTGTTCCACAGACCTTATTGTGTGTGTTTATTCATTCATATCTGCCATGAAGAAGCGCTGGGAAATGAAATGGCCGTTATTACTGCCCTCTAGCGGTTAAACCGCACAGCTACATCAATCAATGCTTCATGATTTAACCGGAAGTCAGATCACCAGTACCATGGTACAGCGAGAACTATAAAGTCTGCTCTGTTTACATTTACTGTCACATGAAGTAGCCACGTTTTAGCACCACATTCACTCATTCTGTACTTAACTTTTAAACTAAATATAACCGGAGCGAACAAAGATGCTAGCTAACGGCTGCTAACTACTAGCTAGCGTTAACTGTAGCTTAGTTTACACTTGAAGAAGAAACCTGCGCCTTTCACACAAAGAGGCCACCAACTTATTTACATTCAGTCACTCCTGAGTAAAACAAGTTTCAGCTGTTAACAGATCAAACAGCTTTATATTACGTCTGTGAGGTGCAGCACAGCGTTAACAGCATTTTATTGTGAAAGGTCTTACCGGAAGTGCTAGTCAGTTGTAACATCTTGAGCTTTACCTTTTCTGTAGATACCATCTGTGGCCACTAGAGGGCAGAAACGCCCTGCTCACAGCATAAAGACTGAATCTGCAGACTGCAGCTGGCTGCCTGCATCATGAACAAAATGACTTTGGAACAGATTTCCCTCCATTTCAGACACAACGGGACAACAATGCTGTCAGTAAAACATTCAAACTGACAAAGTACAACAATCTTTAGGAGAAGTTTAGTTTGAAACTGATCTATCTATCTATGACAGTGTTGTTAAAGTATTAATATGACAGCTCTCTTCCATCATAAAACTTAATTTTATAAAGATTTCCCACATTTCAATGTAGTGATGGGATACTCGATTCCTTTTACTGACTCGAGTCACTCACTAAAGTGAATCGGGTTCTCGAGTCACTTGAATCAGTCACCCAGAGTGTGCGCAGGAATGTACAAACAAGTTCCAAACCACGTCCCAAATCATTGTGAAAAAGGCTAAAAGTAATAATATTCTAACATTCAACACTGCACCATTAGAATAAAATAATTATGTACACAATGAAGGAACTCCCGCTTCCTTCAAAATAAAGCCGAGAGGGAGAGAGAGCTGTGAGCTGTGAGTCGGGTAAAATAAATCATGGAAATATAAATACTGTTGGAGCTATTTATTCCTGATCTTCATTACTTTGAATTTTGTTCAAATGTATTCTTAGTTTACTTTGTATTTTTGGGGAGTTATTGACAGAGTTTATTTGTAGGTTAATAATTGTTTGTTTTGTGTTTCTTTGTTTCTTTGTTAGACAGGAAGAACTGTGGGTCCATTTCCTGT
Organism: Odontesthes bonariensis; assembly: GCF_027942865.1. Lineage (NCBI taxonomy): Eukaryota > Metazoa > Chordata > Actinopteri > Atheriniformes > Atherinopsidae > Odontesthes > Odontesthes bonariensis. Next base: position 8,098,788 of record NC_134516.1, read on the forward strand.
AAGTACAGGGACTGGTATAGGACCAGGATGGGTTGGGCTGGGGCCTGTGGTTTTTTACCAGAGCAGGAGAAGCAGCAGAGGACAAAGAAAAGTTACATCTGTGTTATTTGCTTGTTGAGTTTATATTTTTGAGTTGTAAACCACGTCCCGGAGAGATGTTCCAATAGTGGAAGGAGTGTTGTTGTGTTGTAGAGGGGCGGGGCGTTATTCAGACGCACTCAGCCCACGAGCAGCAGAGCTCCTCAGCTGGCGTGTTACTCAGAAGATGACGTCATGAAGCTGCTGAATAAGGCTTCGGAGATTTGGATGAGACCCAACGCTTGAAGTTTCCTTTCTTGCTGCCCTTGAGTTAACGCGGCCAATGAGGTCTGCAGAGTGGTGTTCACATGATGTTCCCACGTGTTTAAGATGCTGCACCGACGCTTTCACATCACCTGTTTCACTGCATGCAAACACGGCACATTGCAAGCAAATGGAGCGCATTATGGAAGCTGTTTGTGCTCCAGATGTTTCTTTAATGTTTATTCTCTTTGGAAAGGCTTTGTATCCTGTGAAGTTCAGTTTATGATTTGTTTGTTTTCATTTCTCTAGTTCTCACAGCATGACTGACCACAGCCATGTGCAAATAAATGCCCGTGCATGAGAGGAAGGACTTGTGTTGGTGATTCCAACTGAAGGGAGTAACACTCAGTCATTTCAGTGATGCGTCCCTCAGGTTCAGCCTCGGTGAACACCTTTACTTTCTCTCACAGCCTGCTGTGTTTCTCACTGACTGATTCCATCTGAGTTATGAAGCCAAAGCAGGAAACCGTGAAAAGATGTGGAAAACATCTGGATTGAACTGATGTGTGTGTTTAGAAAGCCTGAACTTCTAAAGGTCCATGTGGTGACCATGTGTTCTGATGGTGTTGTATGAGTTTTATAAAGTCTGAGGTGTCAAACAGAAGCTGTGAACATTACAAGCGGCTCTGCTGCCATTCCTCCAGAAACACTTCCGCTGCTCCGGCTTCAGGAGCCAGTAGGAGCTTTGTCCGTCTCTGACGTCACAAGCAATAACCAATGGGAGAGTTTGGAACAAGCCCCGCCTCCTGATTGGCTGCTCCTGCCGGGCTGAAGCACAGAGATGAATCCAGAGAGCAGAGCAGCCTCGTTCCCTCTGTTAAAGACACCTTTATGTCCACTGAATCCAGTCTGAGGAGAACTCTGAAATGTTCCAGCTAACAGGAAAGTTGTCCACAAGAACCAACACAAGAGGCTCCATGTTTTTAAGGGTTAGCTACAGCAGAAAGTTTCAGCGCTTTGGAGGAGCAGACAGGAGTCCAGCAGCTGAGGAGTGAACCCCAAAAAACCCATTCAACACGCCTAAAAGGCAACCTACAGAAACTCAAGTGTCCGCTACATTTGGGATGTTTCCTCTGCTGTACTTGGTGTCGAGCAGCCGCTTAAAGCAGCAACTGACGCCTTCGCTCTCAGCCACCAGACTCCATTGAGAAAAACCCTCATTTTAGCTCCCCGGACACCGCAGTCGTTGGTCCGTTTGTGGGACTCTGGTGTTTCACATGTTGGGTAAAACTCCAGAGTCCCACATTAGCAGGAAAACTACCCACTGAGGCAGCTGCAGACCAACGACCAAAGCGGAACTTTGGAAGGTGAAACAGCTGGTTTCCTCTACAGTCTGCTAACCGCGGCCACAACCACTAAATGAACAAATATATGGGTGAAAATAGTGTAAGTTTAGCCGTAAAGGGATCCAGACTAACCCCTCCATGCAGCCGCTGTGTTTTTATATCGTTTTATTTCCCTTTAGTAAAACACGGAATGTTTTTTGTCAGCATTTTACATCAGATTGCTTCTCTGTGTGCAATATAACCGAATTATCAATAAATCTCTCTCTTATTGAAATATTCTTCTGCTTTTCTTGTTTGAATCCAGACCAACTCTGACATACTGACACAAATGTGGTCCGTTACGTCCACGTTAACACTAAATAAATCTTCAGGAAGTCATTTTCCGGCTTCAGCTCTGCACCGGCCTATAAAATCCTGATTTTACAGCAGCGACGTTGTCCAATAAGATCAACATCAAAGTCCGTTAAAAAGCACGTCTGTGCGGTTAATTCGGCTTCATTCCCATGGAAAATGCTCCCTGAGAGAGAAAGTTATGAGCGATGTTACGTTTGAACTACTGCCGGCTGCTGTTCTTCTTCTTCTCTGTCAGCGGCGGTTACTCAGCAGCTTGTAGGCGCATTAGCGCCACCTGCCGGACTGGAGTGTGCATCAGGATGGCGACTCTCTCTCCAAGCCCTCCTAATTAATCTCTGCTCTCTTCCCAAATCTAAAACCAGCTCCATCGCCTCCATCAGCCGAGCTTCTCTGTAACATCTCTCCATCAGCCGGTTGCTCTTTTGGAGTTTTTAGCGGCTGCCTTTCTGCTTGATATTTGGGACATTCTAAAAACACACGGCCCACCGTCTCCTGCTGTGCACACTGCTCACAGCCACCTGTGGCACGCTCATTCATCACCTTTAACCCTGTATGACCGTCATGTGACCTCAGTGAGACCAATCAGTGATCAGCATCAACACCTGAACTCATTCAGCTCTGATTCTTCACAATGTGGAGAAATGTTCCCAAAAGTGAAGCTCTCAGTTTAGAGAAGGAGCCTCCTGCTTTTCTGAGTTCATGAACTTTTCTGGCAGCACAGTCAGACAGTAAAAAGCTCCTTTTTTCCTCTTTATTTCGTCTTGTTGGCAGTCTTTACACCGCAGTTCCATGCGTGCTGCTCAGTGTTGCATCTTCACTGTGCTTCTCTTTTTATTCAGTTCCACGTGCCGTGCTGTTAAAGTCTGACATCAGGGAGCTTTGATCACCAGCATCAGATCTACCAGAGAAACTGTTGGACATGGAAACACATTTTTCATCTGACTTCAATAAATCCTGTTCTGGAGGAGCAGACAGGGAGAATAAAGTGGAACTGATCTCTCACTGGATCAGAACTCCCTCTCTGGGTGTTTCCTCTCAGTTTACTTTCACTTCCCGTCCCGTTGTGGCGCAGCTGCTTTTCTCCGCGTGAAGCTCCTGAAGGTAATTCCAGCTGTTTTTAATGTGTGACGCGTTAACATCAGCGGTGGGCAGGTCAGTTCCGGCAGAAACCTGCGCTCCAAACTTCACGGTACCAGCTGTGAGTCCGGAGGCGGAGGAGGTAGCCGCTCGGCTCGGCTCGGCGCGGCTCGGCCTGTCCGCCATGTTGTCACTTCCGGTGTCAGTAAGTCGTGAACGAAGCTGATAAAGTTCACATAACTTCGGGCCTTCAATAGTTGGACTGCTCAGACCGGGACAGAATTGTTGTGATGAGGCTGTAGATACAGTAGATCCATTAATACCCGGATGATGGGCAGCACGACATGTTCGTGGAAAGACTCATGAGGTGACAGCGAAACAATTCTCAGCAAAGCAGATCTCATGAAAACATCCAGTGCAGAACAGGGCTGATGAATGGTTGGACTATGGGATGTCTAATTGTTAGCTTTTATAGGGGAAAACCGTTTCATCGCCATGGATGTGCACTTTTTGTTTTAATGCCTGGGTTATTTCAGGAGTCAGAGTATTGCAACTACCTCAGTGAGCTTTGCTCACAGTTCATTTAAAAGTTTTGAAAGGTGTTTTTATGCACTTTTTGAAGTGGCTGTGTTTTACAAAAATACGAAGAGGGGAAATGATGAATAAACATCACATGTTATTTCATTATATTTGTGTTGGTATGAAATTTGTCATTACCTCCTCCTTACTGCCGCTGAAAATGTCCGGCCCAGCTTAAGGTCTCAGTTTTAAAATCTGGCCCAACTGAATTTGTAATTGAATAGCCCTGTCTTAGAGTTTCCAGCAGACATTATTACAATTAGAAGAACTTTCCTGAAGTATTCAGAAACAGACAAACTGATTCCTGAACCTCATTTAAATAAAAGGTACAGATTCCACACAAAGAGACTTGCTTGTTTTCAGGTTCACTCAGAACTTACTCAGGTTAATTATTGATGATGTTAAAGTCATATAAAGCTGTAGCAGCTGACCTCTGATCGCTTTAAGACTCTTTTATGGTGTGCAGAGTTTCAGAGTGACAGCAGCCTGCACACACAGAGGACTGATGTCGGAGAAGAAGCAGAGGATTTCCTCTTCTTCTACACAGACCTGGTCCAGACAGCTGCAGAGGGAAGAAGTTTGTGGAAGAAGCTGAGTAAGTTACACTTTGATTCATTCTAATTTCAGCATTCGATGCTGTTTTCCCTTCTGACAGAGGAACTCTGAGTGTAATGTGCTCAGTCACACTCGGTTGATCACCGCGCTCTGAACAGAATAAAACCGGAAAACTAGAGCTCTGATCCAGATGTTTGACTGGGCTCTGATACCGGACTCGGGGGAAATTATACATATAATATATAACTTTATACATAATGTAAAGTACAGTTATTCATCAGATCGCTGGTCCTGACAGCTCACAGTTGTCACAGTAAGATGGGAAAAGGTCAGTTTTTACCTCCCAGCATCATAAAAACTGACCTCTGCACTGATCATGTAATAATTGTAGCAAGCTCCAGTGTGGAATTAATATACCTTAAACCTTTGGACGATACAAGCATTCCTGTGGGGGAGGTTTTTCTGGGTAAAGACCAGATGTGGGAAGTCTACACAAAGGAAAGAGACTGAAATCGCCTAATTTACAACAACCTTCGGCCTATGAAAGCTTTTGGGAGTGGATTTAGCAACAGACATTTGCCATAAAGTTGAGGGATGCATTGACAAGTTAAATGGAACAAACAAAGAACCATTTTTGAAGAAATGGGAGACTCACCCATTCCCTATCTTATCTGGACCAATAAATCAAAGTTGACATTGTACCCTCATTCCCCCAGATAAGAGAACCAGATGCCTTTACTTAGAGTCACTTTCAGCCGAATCTTAAAACTGTGTTAAATGTGTTTGATATCTTTGAACAAGTTCTTTCAGGTTCTCAGTTAAGTCACAGGGTGCATGTAAAGACGATTTTCATGATCGTAACTGAAAATATGACGAAGAAATAACCCTGTTGGAAAAGTGACTAACCCGCCTATGGAACCACATTGCCCCCTAGTGGTCTGTAGTTTTGAATAGTTAAATCCGCACGGAGTCAGTAAACTGGAAAGTTGTATGCAGTAATGCAACTGTTAAACGATGTCCCTTCTGTATCTTTTTGTACTCCATGGTTAACACAGGAAAATAACATTGTTTGGTTTGCTATTCATATGTCATAACTTTACAGATATTCATCTGAAATTTGAGACTCATAATCATCGTCTATGTCATGTTATGTTTTATTTGATGTCTTTATATCATAAGTCTATGTTATATCTTTAATCCGCATATCTTAACAAGTTGTGGTGTTTTCAGAATCCTCGAGACAAATGTTTTATGAGACGAAAGAATGGAGAAATAGAGTTTCTTTGTTTTATCCTAAATCTCTATAAACGTTAGAACAGATCGCCTTACAAACACACCCAGGCAGACGGCACAACAGTTCCAGGCATATCATTGGCTGAAAGTGTAGCGTAAGCCTACGTCACGCCCGCCTCCGCCAGTCAAACCACGGAACCCGCGATCTAAAATCAGTTTTATCTACTTTGGACTCTTCCCTTTGAAACATGAGAGAGCAGAAAGAGTAAACCATGGAGTAAAGCCATGCATCCATGAGCCAGAGAAATGAGACAGAAAACAATAGAATGATGCGGAGAGGATGAACGATGCAGAAGAAGATGAAAGGACTCAGACAGGATAGAAAGATGAGGAAGAAGAAGAAAATCCGAACAAAGATAGAAACAGAATGAAGTAGTCTAAAGATACACGCTTTCTGTTTTTCCATCGTCATCCATGTCTTTTTACGTTGCACGTAACCTCCGCTGCTGCACGTCATCACATAGTTTTCCTACCAAGAAAGCCAGCGTCAAGCAACTTTTTGTTAACATTCTGTGAACCTAAGTTCACCTCATCAGAGTAATCAGCAACCAACCAACTCTGACACTTGGACGATTTTGTCATTCTGTACGGTGAAGTCCTCGATACCTGACAGTTCCCGTTTCCTGGTGGAAAGAAGCGACCGTCCAGGCAACTTAAAAGTCCGCTGAAGTCATCCACAACCAAGGAAAGCCCTGAGAGTGGAACCCAGAGAAATCCCCTCGGACCCTGTGTGGCCACCACCTGCTGTGTTCCCAGCTGACTAAACAGGACTTCAGTAAAGTAAGGTCGACCCGTTTCCATCTTACAGACGGTTAGATGGGTGTCTCCAGACTTTCACTGTTAGAATGATAAATGAATCCAAGATGTCAGTCTTTAGCTTCAAATAGTAAGCAAACCTAAACTATTTGAGTAAATACGGTACCTCTCCATTCCCCATGTTTTATTTTCAATTCACTAAGTGTTTTATATAACCACCCATATTCAACGCATCTCCTGTTTGTTTTAAGGTTCATGTTTTTGGTCATATCGTTTTAATGAATAGTATGTGTGTGTGTGTGTGTATATATGTATATATATATATATATACTATCAATAGGTTGTGTTGTATGCTTTGTTTACGTAATGTCTGTCAAACCAAACGAGAATTCACGATGATTGTCACTGATTATTAATTGAAATATTAACTTGTAGGACTGTTTCCAAACAGCTGTTTAGAGCCAGAAATCTCTCTTTGGGCAGCATGAGTGAGTTAAACGGGATTCAGGCAGCCATGGATCAATGAGGGACACTCCTGATCTTTTTTGGTTTCTGGAACATTCAATGTGTCACGACATCACGACACATCAGAAATGTAGAGGATGAAGAAAACAGGCTCAAGGGAAACAGTAAAACTGTGAATCCGTTGAGTTTGCCATCGAACTGTCATCTTGTAACAGCCGGATGGTCAGTGGCTTTCGGTGTGTTTGGATTTGGTTCCTTGGTTTCTTGAATGTTGGCGTCCTGTATTGTTGGTCTCTGTTGGCTTTACCCATACCTGGGCTTCACCTGTCCGATGTCACTCACCTGCATCCATTCTGCTCATCAGCTCTCCCGCTTCAGAAAGTCCTCGGTTTCTTTGTCCATTCCCAGTTCCTGACCCGCCTTCCGCTGCCATCCTTCCTTCATCCTTTTCATGCTCTTGGTTTCTGTGCAGAATTATTCTCAGATTAAATCAGGATATATTCCGTTTTAGGACATCTGATCCATATTGTGTTTGGATGCTACAGAGCAGTCTGATATGCCGTTACATCCCCGAAGCAACTGTAATGTTTTCACTCATTTAAAATCTTGATTGCATCCTGTTCCCTTCAAACAGGAAGCATTACAAACTGTGTTCTCCTTTGCCCTAAAGTGTGTCTTCTGGCCTCTGCTGGAGCTGGTGTTTCCAGGTCTGGAGACAGAAACAGGCCCAAAACAAACCACCCGAACCCTAAAGAAAGACCTGGAATGTGGAGACTAATCATTTATTGTGAAGCAGTCGTGCGTGTCACACAAGTCCATGAGAGCTCCGGTAGGAAGGAGTGTGATGGTGTTCATGAGATCAGCTTTATTTGGTTATTGCTGAATGTAATGATGATCTTCTGCTGGTTTTATTTAGGGTCCGTTCTGAGCTAACTCAATGCTCCACAGAGGACGGGTCTGCTCACCACAAGCATTTCTGGCTTCTTTAAGAAGGCCATCTCTTGCTTCCAGCTTGTTTTACAGATCAGGGTTTTGTTGGTTTAGAACGGTTTGGCCTGAGGATGCTAATGCTGGGAGTGAGTCACTGAACGGACTATGCTCTGGAACAGGGAATATTAATACAGGACGCATCTCATTTAGAATAAGGGTTAAATATTGCCGTACACGCCGTGCACACATAGAGACTGATGTGAAACAGAGAATCTGAGCCAATCAGATAAGCTGCTGATCTTTTTACATCAACGATGGAGAGGATGTGAGCTGCTGTGCAGATGAATGATCTGTGTTTCCTCTGCAGAAGAAGGTAGAAAGTGTGTGTGAGCTGATGTGAGTTCAGCAGCATGGATCAGAGTGAGGACACTGAAACCTCTCTGTGTGGGGAACATGAGAGCCAGAGCAAAGCTCAGAGGTGAGGTGACCATCTCTAACTGTCCATGACTCTTCTCCATGTCCCAGCTCAGCGCTCACATCACCAAACCACCTTTATTCACAGGAAGGGACAGAGACCTGGATCCAGGAGGGGGTCCTCACAGAGCGAACTGCAGAAGGATCTCCCACTTTTCAACTTACAGGCCTCGAAAGCAGAGTAAGTTAACATCAGGTCATTGATTTAGAGGTTATTAAGTATATCATGCATGCAGGCTGAAAAGCATTTTTTTCCCATCAGGATCCACCAGAGACCTGAACCAGAACCTGAACCAGAACCTGAACCCAGCTGTGTGTCCTTTAAGAGCGACCGGTCAATGGGTCATCCTTTTGACTTCAAATCAGCCCCACATCAATCCTCTAAGAGGTGAGCTGAGTGTAAATGCTGTAACAGAGTAAAATGCAGCATCTGAGGGTCGCTGGTGACTGGTCTGAATCTGAGGGTTAAAAGCTTCAGAGTGCGTGTGTTTATCAGCATTGAGCTCTGTAAGATCACAGAGCTGCCACCAGGGGGAGCTGTAACATTGTTCCACAGCAGCCACACTGACTCTCTGACAGGCCGTCTCACTGCAGACTCAAACACCATCACTGATACTTTAGTTTGAATGAAACAAGTGTTTCTCTTTCAGGATCCATCAGAGACTCGGACCTGGACCTGAACCTGGAGCTGAGCCTGAACCCAGCTGTGTGTCCATGAAGAGCGACCGGTCGATGGGTCGTCCTTTTGACTTCAAATCAGACCAACATCCATCCCCTCAGAGGTGAGCTGAGTGTAAATGCTGTAACAGAGTAATATGCAGCAGAGTCAGTTTGAACAGTTTTTACTCCAACATGTGTTTAATGTGAGCTCAGCTCTGCTTCATCCATTTCTATGTTCATATGTGAAGCGGTGTGTGTTGGATGTTTTCCACCATCACAGCAGAATGATGTTGGAGGAGGTGTTTCTGAGGGTCTGCAGCTGGTCCAGCAGGGGGCGCCTTTGTGCTTTGGCTCTAACACGGTGGAGGCAGGAGCTTCCCCTCAGGGGGCCGGTGCTGCTGGATGGAGGAGGACAGACAGATTCATTTAGAATTACAAAGCTGAACGTCTGAACCACATGGAGCTGATGGAGGTGTGATGTGTTCCAGGTTCAGCAGAGGAACAGTCAGCAGGGTGCTGGTTAGCTGCTTAAAGCTTTGACAAGTTCAGATTAGTGAGCAACAGAACTAAAGTTTGTCCTGAGAGGCTGAAATGAAACTTGGTAAACAGACAGGAACTCTGCTTCTTCCAGTTAACTGAACACAGCTTTGGAAGCTGCAATGAAAGTTTGTCTCCCGTCTTTGGGAAATAATCATCAGATGATGTTGAACAGTCATCGTCTGAGGCCTTCACACTGGGAGCTGCCCAGTACAACCAGTCTGATCCCAGCACACACTGGCTCTGGCTGCCTTGCTCCAGGGCACTTCAGCAGGGAGGGAAAGCTTTCTGAAGGGGTTGGTGAGAGCTGCTGGGACCCAACCAAAGTGAGCTGAAAGCTCCAAGCAGCTGCAGACTGAGCTGTTGGTTCTCAGTGGGATCAGCAGGACCAGTAAAGCTTTCCCACTACAGGGAGTCCTCTGACCCACTGCTCACATCCACACATCCCTTCATGGACCTTCACCTTGTGTTGCTCTCTGTGTGGACAGACACAATGTGAGCTCATTCTTCATGATTCCTCCACAGAGTGGACCAGCAGAGCTCAGAGGGTCCCAGTGGTCCGTCTGCCCAGCAGCATCAAACACAGCTGGACTCCATATTTATGGTCTGTACATGTACAACAACTACTTTCCCATCTGTTCTGCTCACAGCCATCTCCATGCTGCACTCTGTAGACCAGTGGGTTGTCAGTGTGTCCAACATGGATCTGATGTTTGGCTCCATGGTTTCAGTCTGATCGGCTCATTCATATAGTTTTCTGTTCCAGCTGCTGGAGGACAACATGCTCACTTTTGTGAAGGAGGAGCTGAAGAAGATGCAGAAGGCTCTGAGTCCAGATTACCCAGAATGCTTAGAGAGTCAGAGGGAGGGTGAGGATGAAGAGCAGAGGAGCAGCAGAGAGGCATTAGTGAAGATCACAGCTCACTTCCTGAGGAGAATGAAGCAGGAGGAGCTGGCTGACCGTCTGCAGAGCAGTAAGAGGATTTCTCTAAAGGTTTAACCTGCTGGATAAATGACACATTTACTGATGTCTCAGCACACAGAACAGCAGATGTTCAGATACTCATTCTTTACAGGGTTGAAATGTCTCTTTACTGATGTTATTTCTTGTCTTCATTCAGAACTTGTTGCTGCAGTTTGTGGACGTAAAGTTAAATGTGCTCTGAAGAAGAAGTTCCAGTGTGTGTTTGAGGGGATTCCTAAAGCAGGAAAGCCAACCCTTCTGAATCAGATCTACACAGAGCTCTACATCACAGAGGGAGGGACCGGAGAGGTCAATGATGAACATGAGGTCAGACAGATTGAAGCAGCATCCAGGAAAGCAGGCAGAGCAGAAACATCCATCAGACAAGAAGACATCTTTAAAGGCCCACCTGGAAGAGATGAACCAATCAGAACAGTGATGACAAAGGGAGTGGCTGGCATTGGGAAAACAGTCTTAACACAGAAGTTCACTCTGGACTGGGCTGAAGGTAAAGCCAACCAGGACATCCACTTCATGTTTCCATTCACTTTCAGAGAGCTGAATGTGCTGAAAGAGAGAAAGTTCAGCTTGGTGGAACTTGTTCATCACTTCTTTACTGAGACCAAAGCAGCAGGAATCTGCAGCTTTGAACAGTTCCAGGTTGTGTTCATCTTTGACGGTCTGGATGAGTGTCGACTTCCTCTGGACTTCCACAGCAAGGAGCCCCTGACTGATGCTACAGAGCCCACCTCAGTGGATGTGCTGCTGACAAACCTCATCAGGGGGAAGCTGCTTCCCTCTGCTCGCCTCTGGATAACCACACGACCTGCAGCAGCCAATCAGATCCCTGCTGGCTGTGTTGGCATGGTGACAGAGGTCAGAGGGTTCACTGACCCACAGAAGGAGGAGTACTTCAGGAAGAGATTCAGAGATGAGGAGCAGGCCAGCAGGATCATCTCCCACATCCCGAAGCCTCCACATCATGTGCCACATCCCGGTCTTCTGCTGGATCACTGCTACAGTTCTGGAGGATGTGTTGGAAACCAGAGAGGGAGCAGAGCTGCCCAGCACCCTGACTGAGATGTACATCCACTTCCTGGTGGTTCAGGCCAAAGTGAAGAAGCTCAAGTATGATGGAGGAGCTGCGACAGATCCACACTGGAGTCCAGAGAGCAGGAAGATGATTGAGTCTCTGGGAAAACTGGCTTTTGAGCAGCTGGAGAAAGGAAACCTGATCTTCTATGAATCAGACCTGACAGAGTGTGGCATCGATATCTCAACAGCCTCAGTGTACTCAGGAGTGTTCACACAGATGTTTAGAGAGGAGAGAGGGCTGTACCAGGAGAAGGTGTTCTGCTTCATCCATCTGAGTGTTCAGGAGTTTCTGGCTGCTCTTCATGTGCATCTGACCTTCATCAACTCTGGACTCAACCTGATGGGAGAAGATGAACGACCCAAGAGGCCTTCATTTTTTAAGAAACCAAAACTAAAACATCTCCATCAGAGTGCTGTGAAAAAGGCCTTAGAGAGTCCAAATGGACACCTGGACCTGTTCCTCCGCTTCCTCCTGGGTCTTTCCCTGCAGACCAATCAGAGGCTCCTACGAGGCCTGCTGACACAGACAGGAAGTAGCTCACAGACCAATCAGGAAACAGTCGATTACATCAAGGATATGATCAGTAAGAATCTCTCTGCAGAGAGAAGCATCAATCTGTTCCACTGTCTGAATGAACTGAATGATCGTTCTCTGGTGGAGGAGATCCAACAGGCCCTGAGTTCAGGAAGTCTCTCCACAGATGAACTGTCTCCTGCTCAGTGGTCAGCTCTGGTCTTCATCTTACTGTCATCAGGAAAACATCTGGATGTGTTTGACCTGAAGAAGTACTCTGCTTCAGAGGAGGCTCTTCTGAGGCTGCTGCCAGTGGTCAAAGCCTCCAACAAAGCTCTGTGAGTACAAACACAGATATATTTCTTTATAAATACATTGTTTACTTATTAACTGGAGAAAAACAGCAGAATCAGTGTTGAACTCAGTTTCAAATGAACTTCAGTTTATTTAATGGATTAATTAATAATTTTATTTGCTCCCATCTTATTAGTTACAGTAGTTATCTGGCTTAACTAACTCTAACAATAAGTCAATAAAGCTTCTCTGACTCTGGATATGTTGTTTTTATCTGATGTTTCCTCCCCAGACTCGTCAGACTCACACTGACTGCATGTGTTCAGTACGTCCTGAAGTGTAGATTTAGTTTTACTGTCTGTTTTCAACATGAGAAACTTTAACAAAGTAACCAAAATTCAGTTTGTGCTTTTTAACTTACTCTTCTGTGGAAACGTTTTAAGTCTTGAGTCTAAGAAAGAGAAAAACATGTTGTCATTCATGTATTAATTTCTTGGTAGAAAGGTCCGTCAGTCCTACAGAAAGCATGTCAGTCTGCAGAGTGACAGACAAAGGCTGCAGCTACAGAGCCACAGCTGAGCTGGGCCAGATAACACTTTGGTGCTGGAGAAACAGCTGACTGTTAGTGTGAGAAGATGCTTTGCTCACATGGTGTTCTTTGCTGAGCTGATCTGATCACAGGATGAGCCAATAACAGCAGCAGATACATCTTTTAGTTTCTCCATCTACTGAGCTAAGACGGCACATGTAGACATCTTCCATCACACTTTAATGTCTTTAACAAATAAACAGAAACAAACAGGGAAACAGAATTCTTCCACTTATCAAATATGAATGTAGTTTGATTGATTAATGGATCAAGTTATTTCCTTCCATCTCATTCCCTCCTCAGCCTGAGTGGCTGTAACCTCTCAGAGAGAAGCTGTGCAGCTCTGTCCTCAGCTCTCAGCTCCCAGTCCTCCAGCCTGACAGAACTGGGCCTGAGTAACAACAACCTGCAGGATTCAGGAGTGAAGCAGCTTTCTGATGGACTGAAGAGTCCAAACTGCAGACTGGAAACTCTCAGGTAAGGATTCATGAACTTTCCAGGTGAGAGCTGATATAATTCTGGGTTATTAGATGAAAAAGCAGCTTCCAGGTACCTTGATCAATGAAACAGGTTGATCTGTTCTGCCCTTTGATTATCTGGCTTAAATAACTCTTATAACTCTGATAATGAAATATAACACACACAGTTTAAAGAAAAATGCTAAACTGCTCTTTTACTTTAACTCCTTTCCATTCCTGTAGATTTGTCCTAAAACACAGACCCATCACATACCCAAAGTAAACTACTTTACAGCTATATGAGCAGTTTTTTCCTTTAAAATAGTGCATAAAACCTTTAAATGTGGACGCACTGCACTGGGGCAAAGGGATGATATTTGGTTGGTTATTTAGTTTGAGGTGAACCTCCTTTGTGAAGGCGACTGTGAATTAGACAGATGTGTGGCGACAAAGCCACATCATCCTTTAGTGAAATCAGAAGGATTCTGTCTGTTTGGGAAATAAATTCAGCTTTTAAGTGTTACTGGAAGTAAATAAGACATGTTTGAACTCATTGAAAAGTGTGATTTTTATAAATAGATGCCTTTAGGTGACTACAATCTGGATCTCCAAGTCCCAGCTCCTCACCAAGTCTGACTCTAACTTTTAATATGGCACAAAAAATAACATTTTACAGCTAGAAGCTCTTGAAAAACAGCTCCACACAGACAGCTGCATGTCTTCACTCTGAACTGAAGTGTGGATTTATTTTAATGTCTGTTTTGTCATGTTGGAGGATGAGAAACTCTAAAAAACTGTTTAACTTCTTTTATTCTGTCATTTTTTACTTTATTTCCACGGACAAATAAACAAAACCAAATGGGAAAGAGTTCTATAAAGGTTATTTGACTTATTGATTAATTAATGTATTTTCTCCCTCCTCAGCCTGAGTGGCTGTGACCTCTCAGAGAGAAGCTGTGCAGCTCTGTCCTCAGCTCTCAGCTCCCAGTCCTCCAGCCTGACAGAACTGGGCCTGAGTAACAACAACCTGCAGGATTCAGGAGTGAAGCAGCTTTCTGATGGACTGAAGAGTCCAAACTGCAGACTGGAAACTCTCAGGTAAGGACTGTATGAAAACAAGCTTCTCCAAACTACACTAACACTCCAGATAATGTAGATGAGGATGAAATCACGTGTACGCTCAGCTGGGCTCAGATGGACCGAGGTGCTCTGTGGATGTTCCTTCTTGTTGTTTCTTTTAGCAAAAACAGTAAAGTGTAGGTGTATATTAATCCAGCTGAATTCCCAACAAAGCTGCTCACATTCAAGGATTTTTCTGGGGTTTTTGTCACAGTTTGAAAGTGCGACTGAAAATCAGCCCATTAAGACTACATGTCAGCTGGTGGTCACTTAAAGCATGTAATAAAATCACCATTCAAGTAACTTAAAGGCAACAGGTGTACAGTGAGTTCAGCTGTACTTACATGTACCCTGAAGCCAAACTGGCAGCTGGTTCCACAGAGAGGGGCCTGATAACTGAAGGCTCTGCCTCCCATTCTGCTTTTAGAAACTCTGGGAACCACAAGTAAACCTGCAGCCTGAGAGCAAAGTGCTCTGTTGGGAACATATCCAACAATGAGATGTTCTCACTCAGGCCGCAGAGTTGCAGCGTCAGACAGACTTCAGTCAGTAACTGGATTCTGCTCCTCTGTATGTGAACAGTTATAAGGAAGGTGTTCCAGTTAATGCTCCAGTCGGGCTGTGAGCAAAGCTCAACTCAAATGTGGAGGAACTGTGCATGATACAGCCAACAGCTGCAGAGTCATCAGAATATTTGAGGAGATGACAGGACTCTGGGGTGTGCTGGAAGTCTGAGGTGTGCAGAGTTCAGTGAAGAGTGAAATGTTGAAATATTCACAATAATCTAAAGTTTTTATTCTCAGAGGTTTTCTTTTCATCCAGGTTTTTCATTAACTGCTGCCATGTTTCCTCTTTGTTTGTCACAGAAGATTGTTAATATTTTATCTGAAACTGTTACTGGAGCAAAATGATGAAAAGAATCTTTCTCTAAGAATGTTGTTACCATTGGATGACATTCAGCTTGAGTTTCAGAGCAGTTCTCTCAGAGTTTCTGTTGTTCTGTGTGTCTGCAGCCTGTCAGGCTGTCTGATCACAGAGGAAGGCTGTGCTTCTCTGGCTGAAGCTGTGACCTCCAACCCCTCCCATCTGAGAGAGCTGGACCTGAGCTACAACCATCCAGGAGCCTCAGGAGAGAAGCTGCTGAGGGCTGCACTGAAGGATCCACACACACTCAGGTATGGAGAGGCCTGCTGCAGCCTCACAATGTCTGAGGGAGGAAAAAAAAAGAGTATGTTGGTTCTATTTCATCCCTACTGACCGCCAGAGGCGGTGCTGAAAGCACTGAATGTCCCTTCGCGCATGCGCCGTTCGAGTAGTAATACACACCTGTGACATGTCGGGTGATCAATCAGAGGCTATATAGCCTGATGTCATCCGGCACTCTGTTCCTTTTTCTTCTCGCGTGCGGTTCGCTTACATAGCATCAACCTTTCTTGGTCATTTCACCGTCATTTGACGCCCCATTTGCATGTTGGCTGGAGCAGCGATATTTCGCCCTCCTAGGGGCTGCGACGAGTTGATCCTTGACCGATCTTCTGTGTGCTGGGGATGGTCGCGTTTGCGCCCCCCCTCCCGACTCACAGCTTCAGGTTGGTGGTATGATACGCACACTTCAGCTTGGCTACTTAAGCTTAGCCTCTCCGGCTGTTGTTGCACTTTGATTTGTAACGGTAGCGCCTTAACCTACCGTTTTTTCAGTTGAAACAGCTGATTGTTTAGTTCTGAACGGAGCTGCCTGCGGTAGCATCTGAGTTCTGTTTGCTGTAATCGGCGATGGTGGCGTTTCGCCCCCCCTCTCCCGATATTTAACAGCCGATTGTTTAGCTCTGAACTGAGCTAACTGCGGTAGCATCTGAGCTTTGTTTGCTTTGTCTGCTTAATCGGTTGCGGTGGCGTCTCGCCCCCTCTCTCCCGATACTAAACAGCTGCTTATTTGGTTCTGAACTGAGCTACCTGTTGCAGTTCCTCAGTTTTCTTTATTGGTGACGGTTGCATCTCGCCCCCTCTCCCTATATTACACAGCTGATTATTTGGTTCTGAACTGAGCTACCTCTTGTAGCTTCTCAGTTTTATTTCTTATTTGGTGACGGTGGCGTCTCGCCCCCTCTCCCAATTTTAGCCAAAGGCTTATCCAGTTAGACTGGGCTACCTGTGGTGGCATCTAAGTTTGATTACTTTAATTGGTGACGGCTGCGTTTTCGCCCCCTCTCCCGATTTTAGCTAACGTCTCATTATTTTGTGCTGAGCTTTAATTGGTGACGGCTGCGTTTTCGCCCCCTCTCCCGATTTTAGCTTATATCTCATTATTTTGTGCTGAGCTTTAATTGGTGAAGGCAGCGTCTCGCCCCCTCTCCCAATTTTAGCCGGCCGCTTATTCTGTCTCAGATTGAGCTACCTGTGGTAGCACCTAAGTTTGATTGCGTTAATTGGTGACGGCTGCGTTTTCGCCCCCTCTCCCGATTTTAGCTAATATCTCACTATTTTGCGCTGAGCTTTAATTGGTGACGGCTGCGTTTTCGCCCCCTCTCCCCGTTCTAGCCAGCCGCTTACTCAGTTTTGGTTGCTTTAACTGGTGAAGGCAGCGTTTTCGCCCCCTCTCCCAATTTTAGCTAGCCGCCTATTCGGTTCTGGCTGCTTTGATTGGCATTGAGCGTTATTTGGTGAAGGCTGCGTTGTCGCCCCCTCTCCCAACTTTCGCGGACGGCTCACTCTGTTTTGCGCTGAGCTTTATCTGGTGAAGGCAGCGTTTTCGCCCCCTCTCCCAGTTTTAGCTAGCCACCTATTCGGTTTTGACTGCCCTGATTGGTGACGGCTGCGTTTTCGCCCCCTCTCCCAGTCTTGGAGTTTGGATTGTCGTCCGGTGTTCTGGACGTAGCTGACTGTGTCAGCTCCTCTGTTCTTTCTGCCTGCAGTTGGACTCGGGTCAGTTTCGAACAAGGATGGCTCCCACTGTTGTGTGGATTGTGGGACCGTGCTTCAGGCAGATGATGGCAACCTGTGCCCTGCCTGCCTTTGACGTGATCACCTGGTGGGGACCCTATCAGAGAATTCCTGCATGAACTGTGGTTACATGCCCCGTGCTGTGTGGGTGACTCGGCTGGCCTGATTGCGCCCCGAGGTTGGCAATGACCTTCCACCTTCTGGGAAGGTGACCCTCCCTAGGCGTTTGAAGCGCCGGAATGAGGCCACAGCCTCTGTGGCTCCTCCTAAGAAGAGTCGAGCCAAGTCTGATCAGGGCCTTTCCACGAGAGTTGAGCGTTTGTCTGCAGAACTGACAGAAGTGAAATCCCTTCTTCAGGCACGCCAGCTGGATCCTTCGCTGGTTGGATTCTCTTCTCCACCCATGCCAGAGTTGGCTTCGGAGGTGGACGTGTCGTCTTTGGCTGCCTCTGCCCCTCACTTTAAGAGTGAGGAAGGGGCGCAGTCGTGAGAGACTGACTCACTCTCTTCGTCTCATAGTGCAGCTGGTGGGTTGAGTGGCAGCTCTATGCGGGACGTCATGCATATGGCATTGAGGCAGCTGCAGTTGGACGTCCCGCAGGTGGAGGAGTCCGCTCCTGGAAGTGCCTTTTTCAGGCGCAGACGGGCCCCTTCTGTCTCTGAGTTACGCGCTTGTTGGCGGAACTAGAGCCTTTCACGCCCCTCCACAGATGGTCGTGTGTCGGCGGCTTTACATGAGTCGGTTAAGGCAGGCTCGGATCTTATGCCTGCGGTTGTACCTGAGGTGGCCACACTATGGTGTCACCAGATGAGGCTCTGCATCGTGATGTGCCACAAACTCTGCCCGCCGCCCCATTTGGGCCCAATCCCAATTCACCCCTTGGCCCTACCCCTTACCCCTTCCCCTCCGTTTTGCGCGTTCACGCGAAGAGGTAGTGTTGTCCCAATACTTTTCCAAAGCCCTACCCCTTAGCCCTACCCCTCCGTTGTAGCCCTTGAAACGGAGGGCTTCGGCCAGGCAGACTCCGTTTGGAGGGGTATGATATATTTCCCAGAGTACAACGCGACTACCGGGAGATCGCGAGTCTTTTTAAAAATGGCAGAGGCAAGAGCACCACACAAATGTAAGTTCTTCTATTTTTTTTGCCAAAATTAAACTGTTTTAATCATTTTAGGTTGTGATAACTGGTTTATTGTGTGAGTTTAACATGGTGGCAATGTGTAGTTATTTTCTGATATAAACACACATGGGAAAAGTCGCTATTTACATGGAGTAATCGGTCAATGCATGTGAAGGTGCTGCGAAAGAGTTGTTTTTTTAAATTGTAACACGAGTATTTACAAGCAATGTAGTTGGTTAACCATAGAGAAGTTCCTTTTGAGTGACATGAGCGTCATTTCGCTATCTATTATCACAAGTATTCATATACGTGACTGATTCACAGGGACTCAAGCACAAACAAAGAGCCTGATCAGGTTTAGCGCCGAAAATGAAGATCGGTTTCTAAAGTCATCCCCATCCCCAAAAAGAAGTAGGAAGTCCAATCCCATAATGGATTACCTGATACACGAGAGCCTGAAGGAGCAGAAGCGCCACGAGCAGAAAACGGAGCGCTTTTTAGCTCTGTTTGAGCGCATGATAGACAAACTTTAAGGTGAGTTGATGCGCCATGCACCTATTGTACACACAGCCACCACTACCGCATTCTGAAACACCTTTTTTTTTTTTTTTTTACAATGGATGTTGGTGCATGCTATAATGTCATGTCTTGTTCCCCCCAGAACATCACTGAGCAGCACCTCCGATGCACCATGCACCTTCGCTGTTCCTGCTCCGGTCATCTCGTTCTCGATGATTGCACTGTTGCCCGTTTATGTTCATAATGTTTATATTCATACTGTTTATTGTCCATATTTTCACCCCACACTTTACAGCAGACACTTTAAGCTGTTATTTCTGAAAATAAGCTGCCTTACCAGTCTGTAATGTGAGCCTAATAAAAGAAATTAAAGACAAAAGGTTTGTGAGCATGATTATCACATCAACATCATATTAACGACTGGAACGGATATTGGTATGAAGAGATTTATTATACAAGGGATAAAAAAAAAAATTGGGGTACATTATTGGGTCCAATCGGCAATAATTTGTAGGATGACCCGTCTGCTGGAAAGAAAAACATGGAAAGATCAGGCTTTCATCCTCCCAAACCAACACATTGATAGCACACACAATGCAGTGCATTTATTTATGTCATCAAATCTGAACCTGGTACAAAGAAAACCGCTTCAAAAACGCATGAGGTGCATGTTTATCCCAAACGGAACGAGGCGAGTAACAAAGGCTAAACGTTAGCTTATGTTTTCAGCTAGGTTAGCCAGGTTAGGATACTACTCCAGTCAATAAATCAGCAAATCCAACGAGACAAGCAAATTGTTTCTATATTACACGATATCACAAATGTACGGTTAGAAGCACTTTCATATACACACACATACATTATCATATTCACACGCCGGCTCTGGAAGCTACCAGCTGCTCACTCACACGCGTTCTTTAAATTAATTGATCATTCTACATACCGTAACAAGATCCACCAATGCTCCCAGATGTCGAAGACGCCTTCGCCTGATGGCACTCCGTCGATTCGACGCAGATATTTCTAAAATATATCCGAGTAGCCCAGGACAGCGCGAACACCACAGCAGCAAGCATGTTTGTTTACTTCTGGCTAAAGCTGTCGCTTTTGGTTACATAACAACTGACGGCGCGGACTTATTACGTTCGTGAGTGTGAAGTGCTGTCCCAATTCGAAGGGGTGACATTCTTAGCCCTTCGCCTACCCCTACGTTTGAAGGGGCGAGGGGTAGGGGCGAGGGGTAGGCGAAGGGGTAGAAAATAGAATTGGGATTGGGCCCAAGGGCCATGGGGACGGACGATGAGGCCACCAGGCCAATCGTCGAATTTTTTTCCAATCAGCAGCTCAGTATTGGGCTGCTCATGCTGGGGATCCATGGGTGGTTCCCACCCTTACCTCGGGTTACCGGCTACAATCCCAACGGCGGCCTCGCATGTCACGCCGGGTCAGGGTGACCATAATCACAGACCCGGTGTAAGCTCAAGCACTGGACCAGGAGCTTTCTGCCCTCCTGGCCAAGGATGCAATAGAGACAATTGATCCTCTGCAGCAACCCAGAGGCTACTATTTTGGGTCCCGGGGGACTGAATCGATATCTAAAGGTGCTGCCTTTTCACAGGCTCACGACGGCAGAGGTTCTTCAGACTGTTACGAGGGACAAATGGTTTCCCTCAACAGACCTGACGGACGAGTACTTTTCATGTACCTCTTGCGGCAGAACATCGCCGTTTTTCTCCGATGCCCCCGTTTGGCCTCTCTCTCTCCCCGAGGGTGTTCACTCGGAGTGTAAAAGCAGTCCTTTCCCCTCTGCGGAATGAAGGCTCTTCCATACCTCGATGATTGGCTTCTGCACCCCATCCCGGGCGCATGCTTCTCGTGATACGAGTCGTCTGCTTGGTCATGTGTCCCAGTTGGGCCTCCAGGCCACCTTGGAGACGAGCTGCCTGACCCCATCTCAGACAACCACTTTTCTTGGGGTGTCTCCGGATTCACCTTCCATGAGGGCGTACCCATCTGCTCAAGGGTGAACGATATACTCCGGTGGGTCAGTCGATTCAGGCTGGGCCGGCAGTTTCCGTACGTCGCCTCCCTGCGGCTACTGGGCAACTGGTGCCGGTCGCTCGGGTTGTGCCCTTAGGTCTGCTGTCACTGCGCCCTAACACATAAATGTACTGGAGCTGCGTGCTGTGCATCTGGCTCTGACAACTTTTTGCCCACCTGAAGGGGAATTATGTTCTGATTCGGTCAGACAACGCCTCTGCGGTCTACCACCTCAACCATCGAGGTGGCACCAGGTCAGCGCGGCTTCTGGAAGTGTCCAGAGATCTCCTGGAATGGGCCTCTCCTCGCCTGTCCACCCTGCAGGCAGTGTTCTTACCAGGGCGGCACAACCACGTCACAGACTCTCTTTCCCGCCAGGCGACTGCTCCGGGAAGAGTGGTCCCTTCACAGCGACTTAGTGCTCAGGATCTGGGACCTCTTCGCCACAGAGGAATCGACTCGATGTTCTCGATGGTATTCCCTTAAGGGGGCTACAGGTGCATTGGCTCATCCCTGGCCAAGGGTCCTCCTGTATGCTTTTCCACCCCTGTCTCTGATTGGCCTACTCTTCGGCGGGTTGCCGTGGAGGGCCACGAGAGGTTGCTAGGGGCTCCGTGTTGGCCAGCACGGCCATGGTTCCCGCTCCGGCAGGGTCTGTCACGGCAGCCCGTGGTGTCTTCCGACCAGAAGGGATTTTGCTGTCCCAGTTGGGACTGCTATGGCACCCCAGTCCTCAACGCCTCCGACTGTGGGTGTGGCCGCTGGACGGCCTGTGCAGCTGCTGACAGGATATTTGGGTTCCGGTAGACGCACCCTTTTGAGTGCCTGGGCACCCTCGACTCGCCAGTGATGTGAAGACAGGTGGCGGCTGTTTTCCCAGTGGTGTTCTGCCCGCAATGGTGATCCACTCACCTGTGCAGTGCCCACTATCCTGGAGTTTCTCCAGTCTCTTCTTGATAGGGGCCGCTCTCCTTCAACACTTAAGGTGTAGGTAGCGGCGACATCATCTACTCATGCTGGCTTTGAGGGCTGTGCCATGGGGAGCCCTATTCCAGTTTCTCTTTTCTTGCGTGGTGCGCGTAGGTTGCACCCGCCGATGGTTCCGCGGGCACCAGTTTTGGATCTGCCCTTGGTTCTTAAAGCTCTGTGCCACTCTCCATTCGAGCCTTTGGCACAGGCAGACCTCAGGTGGCTCTCATGTC
Organism: Odontesthes bonariensis; assembly: GCF_027942865.1. Taxonomy (NCBI): domain Eukaryota; kingdom Metazoa; phylum Chordata; class Actinopteri; order Atheriniformes; family Atherinopsidae; genus Odontesthes; species Odontesthes bonariensis. Next base: position 8,120,951 of record NC_134516.1, read on the forward strand.
AGACTGCCTTTTTGTCGGCTGCTGTCTTCTCTAAGGGAGTCAGCGAGCTACATGCTCTTTCTGTCAGCCCCTCCTGTTTCAGATGGGGTACTGTTGGCTCTGGTGTTACCTTGTGGCCAAACACTGCACTCCTGCCTAAAGTGTTATCTCGTTCTCATTGCAACCGGCCATTGAGATTGGCACGATTTCAGCCTGTGTCAGAGGGAACGGCCGATGGGTCTCAGTCGTTGTGCCCAGTGAAGGCACTGGAGGCATACATTGCAGCCACTGCTGCTATACAACGCTCAGATCAACTGTTCTTGTGTTACGGAGGCCCTGGGTTGGGTTGTCCTCCTTCCAAGCAACGCCTCTCCCATTGGATCGTGGGCGTCATCTGCCACACCTACGCTGCGGGACGCTGCTCCCCACTCGTTGGCGTGAAGGCGCACTCTACCAGGAGCGTCGCCACTTCCTGGGCAGCCTTGAGAGGGGTCTGATGGAAGCAATATGTGCGGTGGCATCATGGGCTTCCCCGAGCACGTTCACCCGATTTTACGGGGTTAATGTGGCCTCCCCTCATCCTCTGGATCAGGTTCGGCGGCGAGGGTCCTCTGAGCCTTCTCAATGAGGTATTTGCTCTGGATTCCTCGTGACGCCGCTGGTATTAGTCATTCAGTGCTTTCAGCACCGCCTCTGGCGGTCAGTAGGGATGAAATAGAACGAAAGTTACGTATGTAACTATGGTTCTATGAATCCCGGATGACCGCCAGAGCTTCTGTCACTCAGAATCCTTGCATTCCGCGAGAAGATTCTGTAGGAACAGAGTGACGGATGACATCAGGCTATATAGCCTCTGTTTGATCATCCGTCATGTCACAGGTGTGACTCGAACGGCACATGCGCGAAGGGACATTCAGTGCTTTCAGCACCGCCTCTGGCGGTCATCCGGGATTCATAGAACCGTAGTTACATACGTAACTTTCGTTGGTCGATCCAGTTTGGACAGATCGCTGCATATTAAAGGAACAGTCTGTCATTTTCAAGAGACATATTTTGGTCATGTGACCCTGATAGTAAAGATAAAGCCACCAGTGAAAACTCTGTCTTGATATATGACTTGCAGACAGAGCACACAGATCCCCTGTGTCTCTGACAGTCACTTAGCTTCATGTGCACGGAAAAGAAGTCACTTTAACATTTCCCAGCTGAGTCAGAAAAAAGAGCAACAGTGAAAACAATGTGAAGAATCTGAGGCAGGCTGCTGTGCAGAGGATGTTCCTGTCAGAAGCAGATCAGTCAGACTTTAGGGCAGATAGAAGGTTGCAGCTCTGGGTCAGATCAGGAGTTTTTACAGAGTTCTTCATATGTGAAGAGATGAAAAGGAGGAGATGGCTGAAAGAAGAAATTGTGACTTCCACAAAGCAGTTTTGTACGCGTCAGTGTTGATTCTGCTCATTGTAGTTTCCAGATGCTCCACTCCAGTGGATGTGTCCAGATGTTGGACTGTTCCTTTCTCAGTGTAGAACAATGTGTGTGAGAGCCATGTAATGTCCATGTTTGATGCTGAAAGAGACGGTGCTGCTCTGACCCCCCTCCTCCTTTCAGGGTGGAGCCTGCTGGAGAACGATGGCTGACACCAGGGCTGAGGAAGTGTGAGTGTGTTCTTCATCTGATTCATGACATCCAGCCATCGTCACACTGTCACATCACTCATTGATCAAAGTGAACAGATGATAGATCAATAACTGCAGCTGGACTTTGTTTGTTCTCTCCTTCAGATTCCTGTCAACTCACAATCGACACAAACACAGTGAGCAGGAACCTGAAACTGTCTGACAACAACAGGAAGGTGACACGTGTGAAGGAGGTTCAGTCATATCCTGATCATCCAGACAGATTTGATGACAGGTGTCCTCAGCTGCTGTGTAGAAATGTTCTGACTGGTCGCTGTTACTGGGAGGTCGAGTGGAGAGGAAGAGTTGTTATATCAGTGAGTTACAGAGGAATCAGCAGGAGAGGAGGAGACAGATTGTTTGGATGGAATGATCAGTCCTGGAGTCTGAGCTGCTCTGGTGTAGGTAAATACTATGTCTGTCACAATAACAGAGAAACACACATCTCCTCCTCCTCCTCCTCCTCCTCCTCTGTCTGTAACAGAGCAGCAGTGTATGTGGACCGTCCTGCTGGCACTCTGTCCTTCTACAGAGTCTCCTCTGACACACTGATCCACCTCCACACCTTCAGCACCACATTCACTGAAGACACTCTGTATCCTGGATTTGGGTTCTGGTTCAGTTCACCTGGTTCCTCAGTGTCTCTGTGCTGAGTATACAGAGTGTCCTCCTGTCAGAGAATCCCTGCTGAACAGATAGTTCAGTCTGTTCATGTCTGTCTCTTTCACTCAGAAACACCTTTTCAGATTCATGGACTCAGTCAGTTTCTGTTTGAAACTTTTCTGAATGATTCCTTGGAAACTTCTTCCTCTTCCAGTCCTTTAAAGATGGAAGCTGCCATTCTTCCAGGATGTTGTTTTTCTGTGTGTTTCCAGTCAAAGCTTCACACTGAGTATCAGCAGGTTGTGTTTCTCTGCAGCTCAACTGAGACCATTCAGCTGAAGTCAGCTGCAGTTAGTTTGCTGCACATGTGACAAACTGTGACATCAGAGAAGAATCACTGAGCTGCCATCAGCCCAGATGGATTCAAACCTGCTGACAGATGTTCACTGATTCTGCTCCAATGAGCAGAGGTCTGGTGAGCAGCCGGGGTTCATCCTGATGTTTCTCACATTCACTTCCTGTTAGATGATGAAAGGACACCTGGACTGGAGCTGGTTCCTGATGGCACAATGTTGCTGAATGTTGCTGTTGAACGCTCACAAACAGGACTGAAATGATTATTTACAAACAATATTTGGACTTTAACAACATCTGCTTTGGACTGAAAGTTCCTGATTTTCAACATGAAAATCCTCCCAGTATTTCACTGTTCGTTTGTTTGGTTCATTCTGTCTTTATTTGGACTTCCTGACATTTTTACATGTTGAATTATTGATTTTTCATCTCAGAAAATTGACTTTTTGCCTCATTATTCACCACAATGTTCATTTTTTTTTAATTCTGTCTCAAATATTTTACATGTGAAATGTGGACTTTTAATCAACATTCAGATTTTTTTTTGATGAAAACTTCTCTTCTATATTCAATTCAATTCAATTCATTTTTATTTATATAGCGCCAAATACAACAAATGTCATCTCAAGGCACTTAGATAGTAAGTCCAATTCAAGCCAATTGGAATTCAATTAATTAATAATAATCATAATTCATAAAATAATCAAATTCGTTCATATAGAGCCAATTCAAAAACAATTTCCTAGCTAAGAAAACCAACAGATTGCACTGAAAACTTTTAGTTTTTCGGTCCAATCTCCCGGCCTGAGCGGCGTGCCTGAGGCGACTGTGGAGAGAAACGACTCCCTTTTAACAGGAAGAAACCTCTGGCAGAACCAGACTCAGGAAGGGTGGCCATCCGCCTCGACCAGCTGGGGTTTGAGAAGACAGAAAGGGGGGGAGGGGGGGGGAAGGGGGCCGCGGCGGCGGCACTGTAACACCATTCAAAGGATATCTGTTGGAACAGGGAAACACGAGTTAATGACCACAATAATATCACATATACATAAAGAGAGTAAAGTGAGGAAAGGTGTGACAGATGAGGCCCCCCAGCAGTCTAGGCCTATAGCAGCTTAACTATGGGATGTTTCAGGATTACCTGAGCCATCCCTATTCAAGGTAAACACAAGAAAGTTGTGCTAACGAAAAAATAAATAAATAAATAAATAAAGGACCAGACTCAGTGAGTAATTCCCTATACTCCCTATATAGATCTGCTCCTCACACCACAACAACCATCTTTTTACAGCCACAAGCTACCTCAGCCTCTCACCAACTGCACACCAGTCACAGCGGGGTGGGGATGCAAACCCTGGTTCGGGTAGGGGGAGAAATAAAAGAGGTAAGATAAGCGGGAATGGGATTCAAACCCTGGTTCGGGTAGGGGGTAATGAAAGTATAGAGGGTGCCAGAGGTGGAGGCAGAACAAGACACACTAGCAGACACACTATCAGATTCAACAGACCTAACTATAAGCTTTATAAAAAAGGAAAGTTTTAAGCCTGGTCTTAAAAGTGGAAAGGGTGTCTGCTTCCCGGACATTTACTGGCAGCTTATTCCACAAGAGAGGGGCCTGATAACTGAAGGCTCTGCCTCCCATTCTACTTTTAGAAACTCTGGGAACCTCAAGTAAACCTGCAGTTTGGGAACGAAGTGCTCTGTTAGGAAAATATCTTACAATGAGATCTTTAAGATATGATGGAGCTCGGTCATTAAGAGCTTTATATGTAAGGAGAAGAATCTTAAATTCTATTCTGAATTTAACAGGGAGCCAATGAAGAGAAGCTAAAACTGGAGAAATATGATCTCTCCTGTTAGTTCTCATCAAAACTCTGGCTGCAGCATTTTGGATCAACTGAAGGCTTTTCAGAGAATATGTGGGACAGCCCAATAATAAAGAATTACAGTAGTCCAATCTTGAAGAAACAAATGCATGGACTAGTTTTTCTGCATCACTCTGAGACAAGATGTTCCTGATTTTAACAATATTACGAAGATGAAAGAAGGCAGTCCGAGAAACCTGTTTTATATGCGAGTCAAATGATAAGTTCTGGTCAAAAATAACTCCAAGGTTCCTCACTGTAGAACTAGAAGCCAAGGAAATACCATCTAGAGTAACTATATAGCTAGACAATTTCTCCCTGAAACGCTCAGGTCCAAAGATAACGACTTCAGTTTTGTCTGAATTTAGAAGCAGACAGTTCTGAGTCATCCAGGTCTTTATGTCTTTAAGACATGCTTGTAGTCTGACCAACCTATTGGGTTCATCTGGTTTTATAGATAAGTACAGCTGAGTATCATCAGCATAGCAATGGAAATTTATGCCGTCTAATAATGTTACCTAATGGAAGCATGTATAAAGTAAAAAGAATCGGTCCAAGCACAGAACCCTGGGGAACTCCATGACTTACTCTGGTGTGTGAGGAAGATTCTTCATTTACAAGAACAAACTGAAATCTATCAGATAAATATGACTTAAACCAGCCTAATGCAGTTCCTTTAATCCCAATAACATGTTCAAGTCTGTGTAATAAGATACTGTGATCGACCGTATCAAATGCAGCACTGAGATCCAACAGGACAAGCACAGACACAAGTCCGCTATCAGAGGCTAAGAGGAGATCATTGGTGACTTTCAGCAGCGCAGTTTCTGTGCTATGATGCACTCTGAATCCTGACTGAAACTCTTCAAACAGATTATTTCTGTGTAAGTGATCACAAAGCTGAGCTGCAACTATTTTTTCAAGAACTTTAGACATAAAAGGGAGATTGGATATAGGTCTATAATGAGCCAACACTTCTGAATCAAGAGTAGGTTTTTTAAGTAAAGGTTTAATTACAGCAACCATAAAAGTCTGAGGTACATATCCTGTCAACAAAGACAGATTGATCAAATCCAATATGGAAGTGTCAATTAATGGGAAAACCTCCTTGAACAGTCTGGTTGGGATTGGGTCTAAAACACAAGTTGATGGTTTAGAAGAGACTATTGCTGTTGTTAGCTCAGAGAGATCAACTGGGCAGAAGCCGTCTAAATATAAATCAGGTTCTAAAGATACTTCTAAAGCTGCTGTACTTGATGATACATCACTGATAATAGTGGGAAGGACTCCATCAATCTTCTCTCTGATAGAAACAATTTTATTAATAAAGAAGCTCATGAAATCATCACTGCTGAGAGTTAAAGGAATAACTGGCTCAGCAGAGCTCGGACTCTTTGTCAGACGGGCTACAGTGCTGAAAAGAAACCTGGGATTGTTCTTATTCTCTTCTATCAATGATGAATAATAAGCAGTTCTAGCTTTACGAAGGGCTTTCTTATACGTTATTAAACTATCTTTCCAGACTAACTGAGACTCTTCTAAATTAGAGGAACGCCACTGTCTCTCCAGCTTTCTTGCAGTCTGCTTTAAAGCAGCTGTGAATTATACCAAGGAGCCAACCTCTTCTGACTGATTACCTTCCTTTTCAGAGGGGCAACATTGTCCAGTGCTGTACGCATTGAAACTATAGTGCTGTCAACAAGAGAGTCAAGTGCTGCTGGAGTAAAGTTTAGGTAGTCGTCCTCTGTCATATCTGCACATGGCAGTGAAGAAAAGGATGATGGAATTAATTCTTTAAATCTGGTTACAGCATCCTCTGATAGACACCTTCTATATGTAAATTTCTTCTCAGAAACTGTATAGTCAAGTAATGTAAACTCAAAGGTTATCAGAAAATGGTCAGATAAGACAGGGTTATGAGGGAACACTGTTAACTGTTCACTCTCAATGCCATAAGTCAGCACAAGATCAAGGGTGTGATTAAGGCAGTGAGTCGGTCTGTGAACACTCTGAGAAAATCCAATAGAGTCCAATATAGAATTAAAGTTCATATTCAGGCTATCATTTTCAACATCTACATGAATATTAAAGTCACCCACTACAATGACTTTATCTGTACTCAGCACTAACTGGGATAAAAACTCTGAGAATTCAGACAGAAACTCAGAATAAGGGCCAGGTGGACGATACACAACAACAAACACAAGAGGTTTCTGGGATTTCCACTTTGCGTGGGAAAAACTGAGAATCAGAGATTCAAAAGAGCTCAAACTAATCTTGGGTCTGGGACTGATTAGTAACCCTGATCTGAAGATAGCTGCTACTCCTCCTCCTCTGCCTGTGGTTCGAGGAACGTGAACATTTAAACAGTCAGAGGGAGTTGCTTCATTAATGCTAACATGATCCTCCTGTTTCAGCCAGGTTTCTGTAAGACTAAATATATCAATATGATGATCACACATCAACTCATTCACTAACAGAGACTTGGAAAGGAGAGATCTGATATTCAGCAAACCACATTTAATAGTTTGATGTTTTTGTTCAGTTAAAGTTTTTGTTTTAATAATTTCTTTTTGCACAAGAGGATTTGCTCCTTTTGTGTTAATCGATTGGGTGGGTAGCAGCAGGTGGGAAGCTGCAGAGAAGTGTGTAAGACTACAACTCTGCATCCTGGTCTGAGCCCTGGGTTGTCATGTTTTAGGGTGGCAAATAAATTCATCCATATTTCTAGAAATGAGAGCTGCTCCTTCCAAAGTGGGATGGATGCCGTCTCTCCTCATCAGACCAGGTTTTCTCCAGAAAGATTGCCAATTATCTCTGTAGCCCACGTTGTTTGCTGGACACCATCTAGACAACCAGCGATTGTAGGACGACATGCGGCTAAACATGTCATCACTGGTCAGATTTGGCAGGGGTCCAGAGAAAACTACGGAGTCCGACATTGTCCGACACTGTATTAAATTTGTTCTTCATATCTGAACATTTAGATTTTTAAATGGTCCCAGACTTTTTGGTGTATACATTGTTTTATCTGATTACTTTCACTTTGTTCATTAAAATATATACATTTCTAAAATCTCAGATTTCTTTTCTCAGATTCTTTTTTAAATAGTTTTTTTTCTGAACATATTTAGCCATCAGGGTTTCTTTTAGAATATTTTTGTTGTGTCGAACCGCCTCACAAAAACTGGCCCAAGAGCAGACACAGGACTCGGGGAGAATCAGAGTTGGAACAGAGTTTATTTAAAAGCGGTGGGTGTTGAAAGCCAAAGGGAGGACCCGGGTAGACGTGTAACTCTGAGAGAGGAGGGAGATGATTAGTGAGGTTCGGAATAAGGAATGTGGGAAAAAGTTGGGATGCCGTGTAACATTAAATAAAAACAGAATGCAGTAATTTGTAAATCTCATAAACTAATATTTTATTCACAGCAGAACATAGAAGACATCTCAGATGTTGAAAGTGAAGTGGGAGAAGATCGTCCAGGCTTGCTAATTTGTTAAAGCTCCCGTTTCCTCCTCTCCCAGATCCTCCAAAGTCTCCAGCAGCTGCAGCTTTACAGTCTTCTCCATCTTTACTTCCTGATAACAGCACAAGACATTTTCAAATGTGAGTCACTAACTGACAGAAACAAAGGCAGCACATGTGCAGTACCCATCAGCTGCTGTTCAGCTTTATTAACTCAGACTTTATCTTTAACTCTGACTTCACTCCAGCTTGTTCTGTCTTTGCATGTGTGAGCAGGATGTTTTTACTTGGCTGTAATATTTTAATCAAAGCTACAAAGCAGAGAACATCCTGTCTTTTCATTCTGCACAATGAACAGGAGAACTACAAATTTTTTACTGAATGATGAAAAACATTCTCACTGCTGACATCAGCTTGATAGTTTTTATAGTTGAACACTTCTGGGCTCATTAAACTGACATCGTGCAGTTCATCCGTTCACCACCAGAGGGTGACACATCTCCATCACTGCAGAGTCCCGCTCAGTATCACGGACAGAACTTCACAGCTACTGAGAGGACACTTTTAAATCAATACAATTCAAAGACATTGTTTCTATATTTAAACCAGGCTTCCCACCTCCATATAAGACAGACACTCTGTCCTCATACAACAAGCAGATCTCCTGTCTGAGCTTCACGTCTTCTTCAGTACACACAGCATCATCTCTTGGTAAACAGACACCACCTGAAGGTTCATCTGTAGGAGCATGGCAGGCCGTCCACTTTCTCTACATGGAAAACATTTTCATTTAGGAATAACTTTGGTATATTTTCAGCATTTATTGACATTGCAGCTGTTTATGATCAGCTGTCACCACCTCATAAAATACTCAAACTCTCTATGAAACATGCAGATTTGTTGTACTAATACAATGTTCCAGCTGTGAGGTAGAGAGCCAGGCCTCACTAATATGTTTATGCATTTGGCCGACGCTTTTATCCTACACTGGAACCACTGGTAGGTGGGTAGGGTAAGGAGGTCTTGCCTCAGGACCCCTACTGGAGGTGGTACCTTTCATAAAGGGGATTTGAACCCAGATGAAATGCAATCTTACCACTACACTATCCAGTCCCAGTCCAATCCAGTAATATAAGAGTCTGTGGGTAAAAGCCCTTTTAACTGATAATGTGTGATTAATAGTCAGAATTAGTTGTAATCAGATAGATCTGCATTAATGTCCACAATAATGGAAACACTCAAAGCAACGTGATTTGGAGAAGAAGGCTTGTTCAAAGCAGGTCTGTTTAAGAGTTGTTCTTCATTCAGATAGCTTTCATAAGGTGTGTGCACATTAAGAATGATGAACACGTGATCACATCATGACCTCACAAGGCCACACGATCCATGTTGGATTATTGGAGCGGCTGCCACTGCATGCTCTGACTGGATATAGAAGAGTGGAAGCTGACGCCTGAACGCCTCCATGACATCAACATCTGAGTGTGAGCAGCAGAAACTTCCAGATTCCACTTAAAGAAACTGTTGGTGCTGCCAGAGAGGAGGAAAATAAAGCTGTTTGCTCTCAGCTTTTCTCAGAGTGGCAGCAGGAAGCTGCTGCGGGTTAATTATTGATGAATTAAAGTCATATAAAGCTGCTAAAGCAGCTGACCTTTGATCACTTTATGACTCTTTCAGGGTTTGAATAGTTTCAGAGTGACGGCAGCCTGCAGACAGAGGACTGATGTCGGAGAGGAAGCAGAGGATTTCCTCTTCTTCTACACATATCTGGTCCACACAGCAGAGAGCTGCAGAGGGAAGAAGTTCGTGGAAGAAGCTGAGTAAGTGACCCTTTGATTTATTTAAGGCGAGACACGGCGGGCAAAAACAGTGATTTTTCATGCAGTGGCCAATTTTTAGATTTTGGGCCAGTCTATTCCTTCAATATGTGTTATTTAAAAACATAAATCAAAATGTTTATTTCATCACATTTTGTTTAATCGCGGCGGTACATTTTGCCCAAATTTACCAAAATGAATTCCCCTATTTAAATTTTTAAATGCCGTTTTCTCAAAATCAGTATTTTGTATTTTTCCAGTATCAATATCTCAGCCTATGGAGCACCTACTAACACCAAACCTTCCAGTTATACACTTAGCAGTATTCTGAAGATATTTACAGAAGGATTTGTTGATAAATGATTCCTGACCTGATTTATGCGGCTGTTTTCTCCTCCAACAGAGGAACTCTGACTGCAATGTGCTGTTCACTCACACTCTGTTCATCACTGCTCTCTGAACACACTCACAGTAAAACTCTGAGTCCTGATATGAGATGCAGATTAGTCCTGGACTCTGATCCTGTTGGATACTCAACCTGTTTTATAAAGGATCATAATTCATGTGGGTCAAAGTGTGATCATGTAGACTCATCAGCGGGTGAATAATATTTAAGAGAGAGCAGTGAGCGCCCCCTGGTGGTTGCTGTCAGTCTGCAGTGATCCTGCAGGATGGATTTATGGAGTCCTGCTGCTACTTATCTACAGTGTAGCTGTTTATGTGCACTTCATTCATTTATTACTGTTCCTTGGGAGGAATTAGTAGCAGAAGCATATGAAAGGAAAAGGCTTAGGTATGTGGAGTTGGGGGCAAAAGCAGAGCAGCGAGGATGGAAAGTTAGAATCAGTCCAGTGGAAGTAGGATGCAGAGGATTTGTTGCAAAGTCTGTTGTCTCATTGTTGAGGGAGCTGGGTGTAAGTGGACAGAGTGTGAGGAAAATAGTGAAGGAAGTGTCAGATGAGGCAGTAAAGTCCAGTCAGTGGATTTGGATTAAAAGAAGCAATAGTAGCTGGGGCCCAGCAGGGGGAGCACTTAGGGTAAACAGACTCTTTGAAGAAGCAAAGAAGAAATCCAGGATTTTTAAGTGGAGGGTGTGGCCCATGTGAGCCTTTGGAAACCAGGCGGCCATTTTGGGTGAGTTGGCCTGTATGGCCTTGTTTTTGATGGCATTTTTAGTGATTGTAGGACTGTTTAGGTGAGTTTGTCTGCTGAATCTGCTAGTGTGTCTTGTCCTGCCTCCACCTCATGCACCCTCTATACTTTCATTACCCCCTACCCAAACCAGGGTTTGAATCCCCACCCTGCTGTGACTGGTGTGCAGTTGGTGAGAGGCTGGGGTAGCTTGTGATGGACTGTGGGACACCAGTGATCACTGTCTAGCCTCCTAGAGGTGTCGTGGGCCCAACTAGACAAAACACTGATGCAGTGACGTCGAGCGGTGCCTACACCACGCTTAAGACCATCCGGACTCTTTTCATGTGTCATTCCATGATGGTGGAATGACCTACCGAGCACTACCAGAACAGGGGCGTCCCTGAATATCTTCAAGAAACTCTTGAAGACCCAGCTCTTCAGAGAGCATCTCCTATCCTAGCACTTAGCCTGTACTTCCCTCTATGCCTGCTCTCTATCGCTACACTGTTACCTCTGACAGGGTCTGACTGGTGGTTTCCTTCTCGGTAGCTTATTGTTAGCTTTGATGTTAGCTGTAATGTTGTATATTTTTTCAATTGTAAGTCGCTTTGGATAAACGCGTCTGCTAAATGCATAAACATAAACATAAAGCAGGTTCCCACCTGATGGCCCCAATGACATGTCAGCACTGCTCACTGATCTATATTATAGGGATTATAGGGAATTATTCACTGAGTCTGGTCCGTTTTTTTCTTTAGGACAAGTTTCTTGTGTTTACCTTTAATTAAATTCAGCTGATACTTTGAATCCTGTCACCTGACAGCAGCTGAGATCTGACATCTGTCACTGTTTGTATTTCCTGTTAAAAAGTCCTCTGGAAACTAAACCGGAAGATTCCATCTGAGACTTTTATCACTGATGAACCTCTGCTGCATCATCTATCAGCTGAAATGGTTCAAATGTTCAGCTGACTGAAGCTTCCAGCTGGACTGAATCAGGAAATGTTGCTCCATCATCAGGATCATGTGTGCTGGGCTGCTGCTCCGTGCCTCCATCTAGTGGACTGATAGTAGAAGTACAGCAGCTGATGGCAGCTTCTTCTGCCTCACTCTGCTGTCTGACTGCATGAAACCGACACTGATATGAAACAGAGAATAAAAGCCAATCAGTGGAGGAGCAGCTGGTCTTTTTACAGAAGAAAAGGTGGAGAGGAGGATGTGAGTTGATGTGCAGATGAATGATCTGTGTTTCCTCTGCAGAAGAAGGTAGAAAGTGTGTGTGAGCTGATATGAATTCAGCAGCATGGATCAGAGTGAGGACACTAAAACCTCTCTGTGTGGGGAACATGAGAGCCAGAGCAAAGCTCAGAGGTGAGGTGACCATCTCTAACTGTCCATGACTCTTCTCCATGTCCCAGCTCAGCGCTCACATCACCAAACCACCTTTATTCACAGGAACCAACCAGAGCCTGAACCAGAACCTGAAACCGAACCTGGACCCAGCTGTGTGTCCTTTAAGAGCGACCGGTCGAAGGAAGATTTGATTAATTTCAAAAGAATCTTTTCATCTGACAAAAAGTAAAATACATGATTAAGATATTTAACTTAAAATTCATTCAGCTTTGACATCATTGACCTGTAATGTTTTTCTATCAGGATCCATCAGACACTGAAACCAGAACCTGAATCTGAACCTGAACCCAGCTGTGTGTCCTTTAATAGCGACTGGTCGAAGGATTTCTTCATTGATTTCAAACAGAATGTTCCATCAGCCCAACGGTGAGTAGCTGTCAGTATTCAGTGGAGGCTGCATCATGTTTCAGATGATAACCAGTTTCCAGCTGAATTACTTGAGACTTGTTGATGTCTCTGATGAACTAATGAGCTGCATCATGTGTGTGATGTGATGTTTTAGTTCAGTCCTGCAGCTCTTTATTAAAACAAAGGGAGAATATTACTGAATATCTGTCCACTGATGTGGCTTTTTTACAAGATGCTGATTATGCAGTGAACAGGGCGGCTGATGCAGAAATATTATGTTCTCACACGTTGCGTTTAATGACGTCAGTTTAAAATGAGCTTCTGAAGCAACACCCCAATCATGCAGGTAATTGATCTGTTATTAATTCTCTAAAGAAACCTTGTTAAAACTAACATTGTTCCACAGCAGCCACACTGACTCTCTGACAGGCCGTCTCACTGCAGACTCAAACACTATCACTGATACTTTAGTTTGAATGAAACAAGTGTTTCTCTGTCAGGATCCATCAGAGACTCAGACCTGGACCTGGAGCTGAGCCTGAACCCAGCTGTGTGTCCATGAAGAGCGACCATTCAATGCTCGATTTTATTAACTTCAAATCAGACCAACATCCATCCCCTCAGAGGTGAGCTGAGTGTAAATGCTGTAACAGAGTAAAATGCAGCAGAGTCAGTTTGATCAGTTTTTACTCCAATGTGTTTAATGTGAGCTCAGCTCTGCTTCATCCATTTCTATGTTCATATGTGAAGCGGTGTGTGTTGGATGTTTTCCACCAACACAGCAGTCGTCCAATAACCAGAAGGTCGGTGGTTCGATTCCCACTCAAAAAAAGTTTGGTGAACTAACAGCTGGAGGGGTGTCCACCTCCTTGCCACAGCTGAGGTGCTCTTGAGCAAGGCACTGTACCCCCATGCTCCCCAGGTGCTGTGATTCCAGTGTATATGGCATCTGTCTCTATGAATGTGTGACCCTGTGTGTGTTCAACAGGTGCCAACCTGGATGGGTTAAAAGCGGAGGAGAAATTCTGTGTATGTTCCCTGTAATGTAGATGACAATAAATCTAATCTTAATCTTCATGATTCCTCCACAGAGTGGACCAGCAGAGCTCAGAGGGTCCCAGTGGTCCGTCTGCCCAGCAGCATCAAACACAGCTGGACTCCATATTTATGGTCTGTACATGAGCAACAACTACTTTCCCATCTGTTCTGCTCACAGCCATCTCCATGCTGCACTCTGTAGACCAGTGGGTTGTCTGTGAGTCCAACATGGATCTGATGTTTGGCTCCATGGTTTCAGTCTGATTGGCTCATTCATATAGTTTTCTGTTCCAGCTGCTGGAGGACAACATGCTCACTTTTGTGAAGGAGGAGCTGAAGAAGATGCAGAAGGCTCTGAGTCCAGATTACCCAGAATGCTTAGAGAGTCAGAGGGAGGGTGAGGATGAAGAGCAGAGGAGCAGCAGAGAGGCATTAGTGAAGATCACAGTTCACTTCCTGAGGAGAATGAAGCAGGAGGAGCTGGCTGACCGTCTGCAGAGCAGTAAGAGGATTTCTCTAAAGGTTTAACCTGCTGGATAAATGACACATTTACTGATGTCTCAGCACACAGAACAGAAGATGTTCAGATACTCATTCTTTACAGGGTTGAAATGTCTGTTTACTGATGTTATTTCTTGTCTTCATTCAGAACTTGTTGCTGCAGTTTGTGGACGTAAAGTTAAATGTGCTCTGAAGAAGAAGTTCCAGTGTGTGTTTGAGGGGATTCCTAAAGCAGGAAAGCCAACCCTTCTGAATCAGATCTACACAGAGCTCTACATCACAGAGGGAGGGAGCGGAGAGGTCAATGATGAACATGAGGTCAGACAGATTGAAGCAGCATCCAGGAAAGCAGGCAGAGCAGAAACATCCATCAGACAAGAAGACATCTTTAAAGGCCCACCTGGAAGAGATGAACCAATCAGAACAGTGATGACAAAGGGAGTGGCTGGCATTGGGAAAACAGTCTTAACACAGAAGTTCACTCTGGACTGGGCTGAAGGCAAAGCCAACCAGGACATCCAGTTCATGTTTCCATTCACTTTCAGAGAGCTGAATGTGCTGAAAGAGCGAAAGTTCAGCTTGGTGGAACTTGTTCATCACTTCTTTACTGAGACCAAAGCAGCAGGAATCTGCAGCTTTGAACAGTTCCAGGTTGTGTTCATCTTTGACGGTCTGGATGAGAGTCGACTTCCTCTGGACTTCCACAGCAAGGAGCCCCTGACTGATGCTACAGAGCCCACCTCAGTGGATGTGCTGCTGACAAACCTCATCAGGGGGGAGCTGCTTCCCTCTGCTCGCCTCTGGATAACCACACGACCTGCAGCAGCCAATCAGATCCCTGCTGGCTGCGTTGGCATGGTGACAGAGGTCAGAGGGTTCACTGACCCACAGAAGGAGGAGTACTTCAGGAAGAGATTCAGAGACGAGGAGCAGACCAGCAGGATCATCTCCCACATCAAGACATCCCGAAGCCTCCACATCATGTGCCACATCCCAGTCTTCTGCTGGATCACTGCTACAGTTCTGGAGGATGTGTTGGAAACCAGAGAGGGAGCAGAGCTGCCCAAGACCCTGACTGAGATGTACATCCACTTCCTGGTGGTTCAGGCCAAAGTGAAGAAGCTCAAGTATGATGGAGGAGCTGAGACAGATCCACACTGGAGTCCAGAGAGCAGGAAGATGATTGAGTCTCTGGGAAAACTGGCTTTTGAGCAGCTGCAGAAAGGAAACCTGATCTTCTATGAATCAGACCTGACAGAGTGTGGCATCGATATCTCAGCAGCCTCAGTGTACTCAGGAGTGTTCACGCAGATCTTTAGAGAGGAGAGAGGGCTGTACCAGGAGAAGGTGTTCTGCTTCATCCATCTGAGTGTTCAGGAGTTTCTGGCTGCTCTTCATGTGCATCTGACCTTCATCAACTCTGGACTCAACCTGATGGGAAAAGATGAAGAATACAAGAGGCCTGAAGTACTTGATATGAATTATCTCAATCAATGGGCTGTGTACAGGGCCTTAAAGAGTCCAAATGGACACATGGACCTGTTCCTCCGCTTCCTCCTGGGTCTTTCCCTGCAGACCAATCAGAGGCTCCTACGAGGCCTGCTGACACAGACAGGAAGTAGCTCACAAACCAATCAGAAAACAGTCCATTACATCAAGAAGAAGATCAGTGAGAATCTGTCTGCAGAGAGAAGCATCAATCTGTTCCACTGTCTGAATGAACTGAATGATCGTTCTCTGGTGGAGGAGATCCAACAGGCCCTGAGTTCAGGAACTCTCTCCACAGATAAACTGTCTCCTGCTCAGTGGTCGGCTCTGGTCTTCATCTTACTGTCATCAGGAAAACATCTGGATGAATTTGACCTGAAGAAGTACTCTGCTTCAGAGGAGGCTCTTCTGAGGCTGCTGCCAGTGGTCAAAGCCTCCAACAAAGCTCTGTGAGTACAAACACAGATATATTTCTGTATAAATACATTGTTTACTTATTAACTGGAGAAAAACAACGGAATCTGGAGCTGATCTGATCACGGGATGAGCCAATAACAGCAGCAGATACATCTTTTAGTTTCTCCATCTACTGAGTTAAGACGGCACATGTAGACATCGTCCATCACACTTTAATGTCTTTAACAAATAAACAGAAACAAACAGGGAAACAGAATTCTTCCACTTATCGAATATGAATGTAGTTTCATTGATTAATAGATCAAGTTATTTCCTTCCATCTCATTCCCTCCTCAGCCTGAGTGGCTGTGAGCTCTCAGAGAGAAGCTGTGCAGCTCTGTCCTCAGCTCTCAGCTCCCAGTCCTCCAGCCTGACAGAACTGGGCCTGAGTAACAACAACCTGCAGGATTCAGGAGTGAAGCAGCTTTCTGATGGACTGAAGAGTCCAAACTGCAGACTGGAAACTCTCAGGTAAGGACTGTATGAAAACAAGCTTCTCCAAACAACACTAAAGCTCCAGATAATGTAGATGAGGATGAAATCACGTGTACGCTCAGCTGGGCTCAGATGGACCGAGGTGCTCTGTGGATGTTCCTTCTTGTTGTATCTTTTAGCAAAAACAGTAAAGTGTAGGTGTATATTAATCCTGCTGAATTCCCAATAAAGCTGCTCTCATTCAAGGATTTTTCTGGGGTTTTTGTCACAGTTTTAAAGTGTGACTGAAAATCAGCCCATTAAGACTACATGTCAGCTGGTGGTCACTTAAAGCATGTAATAAAATCACCATTCAAGTAACTTAAAGACAACAGGTGTACAGTGAGTTCAGCTGTACTTACATGTACCCTGAAGCCAAACTGGCAGCTGGTTCCACAGAGAGGGGCCTGATAACTGAAGGCTCTGCCTCCCATTCTGCTTTTAGAAACTCTGGGAACCACAAGTAAACCTGCAGCCTGAGAGCAAAGTGCTCTGTTGGGAACATATCCAACAATGAGATGTTCTCACTCAGGCTGCAGAGTTGCAGCGTCAGACAGACTTCAGTCAGTAACTGGATTCTGCTCCTCTGCATGTGAACAGTTATAAGGAAGGTGTTCCAGTTAATGATCCAGTCAGGCTGTGAGCAAAGCTCAACTCAAATGTGGAGGAACTGTGCATGATACAGCCAGCAGCTGCAGAGTCATCAGAATATTTGAGGAGATGACAGGACTCTGGGGTGTGCTGGAAGTCTGAGGTGTGCAGAGTTCAGTGAAGAGTGAAATGTTGAAATATTCACAATAATCTAAAGTTTTTATTCTCAGAGGTTTTCTTTTCATCCAGGTTTTTCCTTCACTGCTGCCATGTTTCCTCATTGTTTGTCACAGAAGATTGTTTATATTTTCTTCTCATTTTATCTGAAACTGTTACTGGAGCAAAATGATGAAAAGAATCTTTCTCTAAGAATGTTGTTACCATTGGATGACCTTCAGCTTGAGTTTCAGAGCAGTTCTCTCAGAGTTTCTGTTGTTGTGTGTGTCTGCAGCCTGTCAGGCTGTCTGATCACAGAGGAAGGCTGTGCTTCTCTGGCTGAAGCTGTGACCTCCAACCCCTCCCATCTGAGAGAGCTGGACCTGAGCTACAACCATCCAGGAGACTCAGGAGAGAAGCTGCTGAGGGCTGCACTGAAGGATCCACACACACTCAGGTATGGAGAGGCCTGCTGCAGCCTCACAATGTCTGATAGAGGAGGAAGAGCTGGGAACATGTTCTCTGTCCTGCACTCAGCCCTGTGCTTCCTGCTGAGTGTTGCATGAACAATCACACATGTAGGAGCCTTTTTACCTTTAACCCTAACCCATTTGTAGAGGAGGTCTGCAAGGAGAACATCTGCAGGAACAACAACGAGAAGTGTCTGTTGGTCAAAGTTAATTTAGTTTGGACAGATCTCTGCATGTTAAAGGAACAGTCTTTCATTTTTAGAAACGTCTTTTTGGTCCTCTGACCCTGATTCATTTACAAGGATGGGTCCAGGACATGTTAGCCTAGCTTAGCACAAAGATTTATAAACCCCTGTGGTTCAGGTAAAGTTTCCTTCATAAATCCTGCTGATTGGAGGTTCCTGATGGTGAAACACAGCAACAGACCCAGAAAATTGATTTAGTCTTCTATTGGTGCCAGTGCCCCGTGTAACATCACACACGAGTGGCATTGCAGCATTTATCTGTTTAGTTCAATCACCTGCAAACACCTGATCAATATGAAGGTAACAGACAAACAGACAGAGGGACGTGCTGCCATCTTGGACATCAGCTTTGTGACACTCTGGCTTTGAATAGAGATCTTTGAGCAGATGAAGTTGCTGCAGCTCATCTTGTCCAGGCAACAGATCTGATAGATGCTGAAAAGCTGCTTGAACATACATCAGATTATCAATCAGGTTCAATAACAGAGTGGATGTTGGACTAAATAGAAGCTTGATGATGTGACTGCACTTCAAAGTGGAAATGAATCCTGGATAAGATTTGGAAGGAGTGTGGTGAGCTGATGCTGCTGATCCCTCTGAAATGTGTTGCTGTCCTCACAACAGCAGCATCTGCAATGATAATGTGAGGGAACAAATCCTCAGTGTGATGATGAAGCAGTTGTTAATGGTCAGTGTGGAAACAAGCTGTCACAGCTAAAAACCTGCCTCAAACTGTCTCTGACAGTCACTTAGCTTCATGTGCACGGAAAAGAAGTCACTTTAACATTTCCCAGCTGAGTCAGAAAAAAGAGCAACAGTGAAAACAATGTGAAGAATCTGAGGCAGGCTGCTGTGCAGAGGATGTTCCTGTCAGAAGCAGATCAGTCAGACTTTAGGGCAGATAGAAGGTTGCAGCTCTGGGTCAGATCAGGAGTTTTTACAGTGTTCTTCATATGTGAAGAGATGAAAAGGAGGAGACGGCTGAAAGAAGAAATTGTGACTTCCACAAAGCAGTTTTGTACGCGTCAGTGTTGATTCTGCTCATTGTAGTTTCCAGATGCTCCACTCCAGTGGATGTGTCCAGATGTTGGACTGTTCCTTTCTCAGTGTAGAACAATGTGTGTGAGAGCCATGTAATGTCCATGTTTGATGCTGAAAGAGACGGTGCTGCTCTGACCCCCCTCCTCCTTTCAGGGTGGAGCCTGCTGGAGAACGATGGCTGACACCAGGGCTGAGGAAGTGTGAGTGTGTTCTTCATCTGATTCATGACATCCAGCCATCGTCACACTGTCACATCACTCATTGATCAAAGTGAACAGATGATAGATCAATAACTGCAGCTGGACTGTGTTTGTTCTCTCCTTCAGATTCCTGTCAACTCACAATCGACACAAACACAGTGAACAGAGTCCTGAAACTGTCTGACAACAACAGGAAGGTGACATATGTGGAGAAGGTTCAGTCATATCCTGATCATCCAGACAGGTTTCATGTCTGGCCTCAGCTGCTGTGTAGAAATGTTCTGACTGGTCGCTGTTACTGGGAGGTCGAGTGGAGAGGATGGGTTGAAATATCAGTGAGTTACAGAGGAATCAGGAGAGGACGAGGCTGTGAGTTTGGATGGAATGATCAGTCCTGGAGTCTGAGCTGCTCTGATGGAGGTAAATACTCTGTCTGTCACAATAACAGAGAAACACCCATCACCTCCTCCTCCTCTGTCTGTAACAGAGCAGCAGTGTATGTGGACCGTCCTGCTGGCACTCTGTCCTTCTACAGAGTCTCCTCTGACACACTGATCCACCTCCACACCTTCAGCACCACATTCACTGAAGAACTTCTGCATCCTGGATTTGGGTTCTGGCCCAGTTCACCTGGTTCCTGGTTGTCTCTGTGCTGAGTATACAGAGTGTCCTCCTGTCAGAGAATCCCTGCTGAACAGATAGTTCAGTCTGTTCATGTCTGTCTCTTTCACTCAGAAACACCTTTTCAGATTCATGGACTCAGTCAGTTTCTGTTTGAAACTCTTCTGAATGATTCCTTGGAAACTTCTTCCTCTTCCAGTCCTTTAAAGATGGAAGCTGCCATTCTTCCAGGATGTTGTTTTTCTGTGTGTTTCCAGTCAAAGCTTCACACTGAGTATCAGCAGGTTGTGTTTCTCTGCAGCTCACTTTAACTGAGACCATTCAGCTGAAGTCAGCTGCAGTTAGTTTGCTGCACATGTGACAAACTGTGACATCAGAGAGGAATCACTGAGCTGCCATCAGCCCAGATGGATTCCAACCTGCTGACAGATGTTCACTGATTCTGCTCCAATGAGCAGAGGTCTGGTGAGCAGCCGGGGTTCATCCTGATGTTTCACACATTCACTTCCTGTTAGATGATGAAAGGACACCTGGACTGGAGTTGGTTCCTGATGGCAGAATGTTGCTGAATGTTGCTGTTGAACGCTCACAAAGAGGACTGAAAGGATCCTTTACAAACAACATGTGGACATGAACAGTCCACAACATCTGCTTTGGACTGACAGTTCCTGATGTGGAACATGTCGGCCAGTTTTCCTCGCTGCTGCTGTTTGGATCCAGATGTTGCAGAGACTCTTCCTCCTTCTCTCAGTACGTGCATGTGTTTGTGAACGCTGGTGTGAAAATGAGCTTTTTTTTAAGTGGCAGCTGAATGTGCTGATGTCCTGCAGACAGATGGACAACAGCTGACCTGATGGCTTTAAAGTGAGTAGCTGGCTAAGTCTCCATGTTATTTTCTTCTGTGATTGTTTCATGTTCAGAGGGAAGAGTTGGAAAATATTTACTGTTTACTGTGTGAAATATATAGTTTGCTATGATCACATGATTTAAAGTGAACTGATGTTGAAATCCCAGGGTTTTCATACATTCACATGTTTAATTTGTCCCTTTGTGTACATGTACAGACAGTAATAATACAGAAAGTAAATGTAATGCAGAACTAAATAAACACCAATCTTTATTGATTTATATAGAGAGTAATTTCTGTATAAAATGTGTGTTTAACTGTGTAGCTGTATACCCAAGCAGCTGTAATGTTGGAGTAAAAAAAGACATCCAACCAGGAACAGAATGTGAAATAAAGAGGCAGATCTGCAGGTTTCCAGCCCACAGAGGAGTCCCAGTCCAGCCGGCTGCTGCAAACAGTGAAATCCTCTTTGTAGCTGCCATCAGGAGTGAAAGTCCCGGCTTTGGGCTGGTTTGTTCAGTGAGGTTTTAAAGCCTCCGGGTCAGCATTCAGGCATCCCCGTGTTGGTGCTTATAGAAGTGACTGTAATGGGACGAGCTGCTGACACCACGATGAGAGAGAAAAGGTTTGGAGTTGGAATTTAATCAGAGGAGTCGGTTTCTGAATGGAAGTGTTTAAGAAAGCCATCATCCGAAGAAATGTTCCCAAAGCTGAGCTTTTAGTGAATTCCCAGGAATATTGCGTGTGACCTGTTGGCTCCGGGCGTCAGACTGATTCTGAGCTGTTTAGAAGCTTTGGGCTCAATCCCCAGGCAGTAAAAAAGTATTTAAAGCTCAGCAGCACACAGGTGAGGAAGAAATGAAGCGGAATGGTTGTTTATCACTGTGGTAAGACAGCTCAGAGTGATCGAGAGTGTTTCAGTTCTCACAAGTTGTTTTCAATTTAGGGGATTTGATGAAAATCATTTTAGTGTAAAAACTCGGAGAAGAATCAAATGTGCTCACAGTTTGCAGCAGAATAAGCAGTAAAAAATAATTGGGCTACTAAGAAACGTTTCAATAACAACAATCAATTAAAGAAAAGTCACATTTCTGGTTTTACACAACTCAGAATATTTCAACACAGTTATGTACGTGTTCAGCAAATCTACATGAATATTAAAGTCACCCACTACTACTCAGCACTAACTGGGATAGAAACTCTGAGAATTAGGAATAAACATACTTCATTACCACAGCCAAGTGTGAGAAGCTGTGGAGATGTAAATATTCACGTGTTCTGGCTCTGTCCTAAGATCGCAAAATTTTGGGAAGATTTTCATTTAATTATAGGAAGAATTTTGGATAATGGTGTATCCAAGTCTTGTACATTATTTTATCTTGGCGTCATTACGGGAAATGTTGTGTTGAAAGATGATACATATTGAAAAATATGTTCGTTGCCTGTAAAAAGGCAATTACAAGAAAATGGTACAAGACAGACCCACCATCACAGGAAGATTGGATGAAAATGATGTATGAAATCCATATTATGGAACAACTGACTCATGAAATGAGTCTTATGACTTATGAAGAGGATCAAAGCTGCTGGAAGTGGGAGAAATGGACCGAATACATAAAAACGACAGGACGTGGACCATCACATTGACATTAAAAAAGGCTCTAACTGTAGAAGCATGCTGATCCAACATGTTCTTTTTCCAGATCTTTGTTTTTTATTTGTTCCCCCCTACCCTCCGCCCCCCTCTACAATGTTTATCCAATGCTAAGGAAAAAGAATAAAAAGAAAGTATTAAAAAAATTAATGTTCTGACTGGTTGCTGTTACTGGGAGGTCGAGTGGAGAAAGCAGTTTTGTACACGTCAGTGTTGATTCTCCTCATTGTAGTTTCCAGATGCTCCACTCCAGTGGATGTGTCCAGATGTTGGACTGTTCCTTTCTCAGTGTAGAACAATGGGTGTGAGAGCCATGTAATGTCCATGTTTGATGCTGAAAGAGACGGTGCTGCTCTGACCCCCCTCCTCCTTTCAGGGTGGAGCCTGCTGGAGAACGATGGCTGACACCAGGGCTGAGGAAGTGTGAGTGTTCTTCATCTGATTCATGACATCCAGCCATCGTCGCACTGTCACATCACTCATTGATCAAAGTGAACAGATGATAGATCAATAACTGCAGCTGGACTGTGTTTGTTCTCTCCTTCAGATTCCTGTCAACTCACAATCGACACAAACACAGTGAGCAGAGACCTGAAACTGTCTGACAACAACAGGAAGGTGACACGTGTGAGGGAGGATCAGTCATATCCTGATCATCCAGACAGGTTTGGTGGCTGGCCTCAGCTGCTGTGTAGAAATGTTCTTACTGGTCGCTGTTACTGGGAGGTCGAGTGGAGAGGAGACGTTTATATATCAATGAGTTACAGAGGAATCAGGAGAGGAGGAGACTGTGAGTTTGGAAGGAAGGATCAGTCCTGGAGTCTGAGCTGCTCTGATGGAGTTTACCATGTCTGTCACGATAACAGACAAACACCCATCTCCTCCTCCTCCTCCTCCTCCTCCTCCTCCTCCTCCTCCTCCTCCTCCTCCTCCTCCTCCTCCTCCTCCTCCTCTTCCTCCTCTTCCTCCTCCTCTTCCTCTTCCTCCTCCTCCTCCTCCTCCTCCTCCTCCTCCTCCTCCTCCTCCTCCTCCTCCTCTTCCTCTTCCTCTTCCTCCTCCTCCTCCTCCTCCCCCTCCTCCTCCTCTTCCTCTTCCTCCTCTTCCTCCTCCTCCTCCTCCTCCTCTTCCTCCTCCTCCTCCTCCTCCTCCTCCTCCTCATCTGTCTCTAACAGAGCAGCAGTGTATGCGGACCGTCCTGCTGGCTTTGGTTTCGGGTGAAATGCTTGAGCGTGAGCGTATGTGTGGTCATTTGTGTCATAGGTCTCTGTGATGGCCAGGTGTACCCCGCCCAATATCTAATATAATAATATGGATCTCGCCCAATAACGGCTGGGATAGCCCCCCCACCCGCGACTGAATTAGATTAAGTGGGTATAGAAAATGGATGGATGGACATGTTTGTCATTTATAAATGTACATGTATACATTTGTATGTGTGTTCAGCCAGGTCATCTGTTTCAGTCCTGCTCAGATGGAAAGAAAATGCTCTCTTTCTTTCCAACATCAGCGATATTAATGAGCATGTTCCCTCCTCCATCTGATTGTTGCTTCAGAGTCAACATGACCAGTCTACCTGATACCAAAGCAGGATGCCTCCCAGTCCCAGACTGGCTGTTAGATGCTCAGTTACCATTTTGACCTCCATCGGGATCCCTCCCTAATATGAGATAACTCCTCAGTGAGGACATGATGGAGGAAATAAGCAGATGATGGCTGATAGGAGTCAGGAGTGAGAGTAAGACTGATGAAGTTTATTCATTTTAAAACAAATCCCAACAAGGTTACAAGCTTTTAAACTCAGATGAAAATTAAATCGTATCCTGTTGCTGCCCCCCCTCCTACTTGTCCTGACCCTCCCTCCTACCTGTCCTGCCCCTCCCTCCTACCTGTCCTGCCCCTCCCTCCTACCCGTCCTGCCCC